>NC_069502.1:1196636476-1196951476 GCF_027579735.1 Bombina bombina
ATATATATATATATATATATATATATATATATGTTAAATACAATGTATATCTACATATTGCAATTTTATATATATATATATATGTGTGTGTGTGTGTGTGTGTGTGTGTGTTTTTTGCAATATGTAGATATACATTGTATTGAACTAATAATGCACACAAACACTTCTGAAAAACAGCTTCTGCCTTTAGATTTGCAACTTCCAAAACACAAGAACAAATAATGTCTACAATTCCTGTTTATGATCAGGCAACAGCAGTGTCTGTACAATTTATATATTTAGGTAACTTTTTACTCCACATCATAAAGTTTCAGGTAAACTCAGTGCTTTGTTTTCCAACCAACTAATCTTCCATCAACACTGCACTTGTTCTGAATAAGCTGATATACAACTCCTTTACTAATCCCTTTACTGAGTTGTGCTGCATTTTCTCTGCTACTCTTCCCAAGAAATTACCCCTGGGTGTTACATCATATAAAACTCCCACTGGCAACCCTAATACATAACCAGTGACCCTGATCTCACAGCATAAGGATCTCTACCAAATCCATCTAAATGAGCACATTTATTTCCTGGTGATATTGACCTGTGTGTATTTTTTATTAAAACTAACATTTGTTTGCCAAGCAATGTGATTTGACAAGTTGTATTTTCAAAATAGCAGCTATAGTGTGTATGATTATTTTATTATTATTATTTAAGCACCATTGCAGTCTAGTAATGACACAATAGCAAGGAGCTGACAATGTTATTTCTTTATGTAATGGAACTATATTCATAACAAGGGCATCAGAGGTGCTCTGGTCTTTTTGTGCCCCAGTTTTATTGGTTCACAGAGCTATTTCAGTGCACCACAAACCTTGGAAGACCAATGGAAAGTTTTTTTGATTGACAATTTGTGGCAAAGAATTCACATGTACAACATGAGAAATTAACTATTAAATCAGTAAAGTAGCCATTGCTTTGTCTCAGCTATATTTTAATTTAAATCCTTTACTGCTTACTAGATAGGGTTGCAGCACTGTTGTGTTACTAAGGAAGTTATAAATAAACATTCACCCCTTATACAGGGTGCCCCATTCTCTTGTAACTACTGTTTAATAGAACTACTGAAGTCTCAAGCAGGTGCACAGCCTTTTATTTACATCTATACACAGAGTGCAAGTAATAACTTGCAGCATGTTGTTTATATTTAGATGATATTATTTTATGTAATTACTAGTCTGCAGAGCCTTCTGCTAAAGAACTAGATTGAGTAGCCTCTCCTGGAAGTTTCTTATTACACCCTGCTGCAAGTGGGAGCACCCTGGCAATGGAATGCAATTAATTTAGCTATAAATGGTTAACATGGTAGACAATAATGAGAAGTTAGTGGTTTATCCGAGTGCTTGGGATAGGTGGGGAAGGTTGTACTTGACTGCGGGGCGGAGAGAGGCTTTTGGCTGTGCTGTTGTGGAAGCAAGTGCACTGAGGCCTGGTGTCTGGTTATTGCAGAATAATGAAGATGTTCCTTGGTGGGCTGGAAGTTGCTAAACTGAAAACTAACTGCTCCCCCACAGTGTATTGTAGGTGTGGTCAGATGGGTGATTTCTCAACAGATACTTGAGTTGGAACTGATCCCTGGCACTGGCTATTCTGCTGCTGTCAGCGGAGATGAGTGGACAAAAAAAAGCTAAAGTGTACTGAAATGAGGAAGTAATTATTATTAGTATATGTATATATATATATATATATATATATATATATAATGCATCTTTATAGCTAACAGCAATAACACTCTCTCTATAGTATTTTTATTTGATGTCAGGTGTGTGTGTGAAAGTTATTTTGTAATTAAAAATCTAACGTCAGAGCTCGAGTGCTGTCATACCTGACTCAGAGCTGGTTATGGGGTCTATGAACTCTTTTGTCTTCAGTTACATCAGACTGATCTGACTCAGACAGGTTACATGAGATTATTTCCTTAAACCTTTTAATAGGCGAGTCCTTCTGTTTCACAGGTAGCTTAAAGGGACAGTAAAGTCATAAGTAGACATTTTATGATTCAGACAGAGCATACAGTTTTAAACAACTGTCCATTTTACTTCGATTTCTTTGCTTCCTTCTCTTGTTATCCTTTATCTAGGTAAGCTCAGGAGCAACATATATATATATATATATATATATATATATATATATATATATTTTATAATAATATAATCGATTTGTCTTTGGCTCACTCGTTTTTTTTTTTTTAACAAATTATACAAAGAGAATGAAGAATAATTTAATTTATAGAAGTTAATTAGAAAGTTGTTTAAAATAGTATGTTCTTCTTAAATCATGAAATAAAAATATTGGGTTTCATGTCCCTTTAAGAAAAGGTTTTATAAATGATATTTTAATGCTTTCACTGCTCGACTTGCAGACCTCTGTGGCAGCCAAGTTAAAGGGCTATAAAATCCCAAAAAATCCTGTCGGGATTCAGAGCATACAATCTTTTAAACAAGTATCCCCTTTACTTCTTTTATTAAATGTGCAGCATTCTCTTAGTATCCTTTGTTAAAGGAGCTGTAATGCACAACTGGGAGATAGCTGAACACATCTGGTGAGCCAATGACAAGAGACATATATGCAGTCACTAATGAGCAGCTAGCTCCCAGTAATGCATTTCTGCTCCTGAGCATACATAGGTATTGTTTTCTACAAAGGATAAGAAGAAAATGAAAAGTAATTTGAAATACCATTCTCCATCTAAATTATGAAAGGAAACAAATTGGGTTTCATAGCCCTTTAAATGAACATTCTAGTGTAAAAATAAAGTGTTCCATTTCATAAAAGTATTTTTAATTCATGCATAATAAATATTTTTATCAGCTTTTAAACTGTTTTGTTGTTCTGGGACACACCCCTTGAATGTTATTGATCTTACTTCCTTTGCTGCAGCCAATTAGGAACAAATATAAACAAACTCTGTACCTTTCAACCAATTACAGCATAAAGAAGTGTCAGGGTTCAGCATTCCACAGAATGTGCTCCAGCCTTTCTGGTGGGAGTTTAAAGGCTGCGATTTTCAGTTACATTACAGGAAAAGCAGGCGAAATAATAATAATTGTGTTTCCAGTGATTTGTTATACCGGTTGCAGAGTTTAAAATTTATGAGAAATTGCTTCTTCAGGTTTATGTGTATATGAAATGGCTGATTTTGTTCTTTGAAGTCAGATTACACTTGGAGCACAAAATATCACTTCCGCGAAAGCGATATTTGCACTCAACTTAGTAATACCAGTACACGCAAATGTGCGCTGGTATTACAAGTAAGGAGCAATGCAAACACAACCTCGCGTTCGCATTGCAGGGAAGCTTTGCACTCATGAGAGCGCACTTCCATAGGCGTCTATGGGAGCCTCGTTTTCATGCCGTGAGACACGGTATAAGAACTAGTGCAGCGAAGGGGTTAAGTTGTGCAGCAATGGGAATCAAGTTTAAATATATATGAATATTCACTTATGTGTATATATACATATTAATGCATAAATATATATGTATAGGGAACACACAGTCCCCATAGACCGCAATGTAAAGGCACTTTTCAGTGCCGTTTTTTTTCTAACACCCCACACCTGCTCCATTTAACCCCTGCTTAGTGAAGTGTTTTTTTTTTTTTTTTTTAAATAAAAAAAAGTTAATGTTTTTTTTTATTTACAAAAGGCCACCACACTTTTTTTTTTTTTGGGGTGGGGGTGGCATTTAGTCTGACCTCTTGTAATGGCTGGTCATTTATCGCACGCCCAATTAAACTAGTGCTCAACTTCTATCCCTATCCGAATCTAGCCCTAAATGGGTGAATTTTGCAGAAAAATATTTCCTTATTTTACCACTTTCTGTACACAAACACATCTTTGTTAACTGTCTGTAAACCAAAGCCCAATATTTAGAGAGAACAGTTGAAAATGAACAGTGTATTGCTCATTTCTCCTAGCCCCCACTGGGAGTGTAATTTCTTCTGCTGGCAATGTTTACACAGCTTTTCTATAGCCAATATTTAAGAATAGAAACTTTCAGTATAGGTAGGATGCCACAGGCAAAACCAGTCATTTCAAGTGGAAAAATAAAGGTAAATTAGATATTTCTGAGCCAACAGACTACAGGAGGTAAAATTGATAACTGGGAACAAATTAAAGCGGATTACATTGTCCCTTTAATAAAGTTCATCATTTGTTGTGTCTCTACTATATTAACTCTTTAATCCCCTGGCAGAATTGCACTGGATCCAGGAAACATTTATTTTTATGCCACATTCAGGTCCTAGTAATTCAGCTGGGCGGTGCTGGAAGATACCCACTGGGCCAAGTCATTTGTAGCCCTGGTACAAGAAAGCAAACCAGACGCCCCCCTGTTGACATGTTGTCACTGTATTATTTTGTAGACAGAGTAGCACATTTGTTAACACCATTAAATTAACACCTATATTGTGCTGCTTCAGTCTCACATGGTTTGTAAACCATTTCTGTCTTTTTTAATACTCTAAATCCTTTTGTTTTTGGCTCAGTGCTGCTGAACAGAGAGAACAATAGGTCTTTATTTGCACCCTCACAATAGACTGAATCTGTTTAAACCCTGGTGACATGTCTCTTATTCAAATACTAAACTCTCTCATCCTAATTTCTACGCTGCTTTTTATAAGCGTTCAATTTGTTTATCGTTACCCCCACCAAAAAATAAATCCAGGACATGAGCTCCAGAAAAATCCAAAATATCTATGAATAGAGGAAGTGAGGGCTTTAGTTTTTGTTTTTTTAATATATATATATATATATAGTATATGATTAGGGTTGCTTGGGATTTGATAAAATGCCGGTAAATGTTTAAGGCTAATTCTTCTTTAAGGGATATTGGTGTGTGATGTTATCACAATCATTCATTTTATATATGTGTAGTAAATTGTTTGCAAAAAGCTCCATTGTCTTTATTGTTCATCTCAAATAGCTTATTTTTCCTGTTTTAACTGTCACTTGTATATTGTAAATGTAAATACTGCAGTATTTGATATAGAAAACCTTTTAAAATGAAAGGCAGCAGCAGAAATCAACCACCTAGTTTGTGGGGAGGGAGAGAGAACCTAGCCCATGTTGAAAGTATCTTCACCTAAGTACATTATGATTTTTTTTTTATCAAGAAAGATAAAAGGTAAACCAGTTTAAAGGGACATTAATCACATCTTGTGTTTCTTATTTAAAAACAAACAAACCCAGTGCTAGTCTCATGTTCCAAAGAACTGTACTTGAAACAGGAAGTGTATGTTTGTTCACAACACGTTTGCTCATTGGCTAATAAGGGCCGCACAGTTCTAGTGGTGGTCAGACACTTCTCAAGCATGGCACTAATAATGAAAGTAATACCATGTTTGTTTTTTCTTTGGCCTTCCTTGTGAGGCATAGCAAGTACTCCTGCTCTCTAGACCTGGCATTGACTGTGGCACTAATGCACAACCCTGTAATGCAGAGTGTCCATCTCACCTCTCTTGTCAGGAAAAACAAAAATATCAGAATTTTTTTTTTTTTTTTTTTGGCACATTTTCTGCAAAGTAACACTAAACCACACAGTTAATTCATATGTAAGTTACATTTGCCAAAGGCTGGCACAGTGACTGGAAACCTGACCCCTTGTCCAGTGAAGCTGAAAACATTGCAAATCTTCTCAGCTGAAGACATTTTTTATGGGAGACTGCACAGGATGCTATTTGATACCTATGACACTTAGGGCAGGTACTACTGATTGCCCCGGCTATGTGAGATTCAATAGTTTAAAAGGCCAGTAAAGTCAATATTAAAAAAAATAAAAGGTTGCATTCCATTATCAGGGCATCCACATTCTTTTTATTTGCACACTTTCAGAGGCTCCAACTGATCATTTGCAAAAGTACACTGTGTATGTGACTGTGCATGCGTGTATGTGACTGTGCATGCGTATATGTGACTGTATGCGTATATGTGACTGTGTATGCGTATATGTGCATTATGTGCATTTTGTCATTGGCTGTCACATGATACAGGGGGAGGGAAAATTAGATTAACTTTCAAATTTGCCTGAAAATATTGTACTGCTTAATTCAAAGTAAGTAATTCTATTGCGTATTTGTCCGTTTTTCAGTTCTACTGTATTTGGTTGTCTGTTATTTCAGCATAGCATCTGGACACATACTTTTTTTGCTCCGTAGCCGTACAGTGTAGTCTTCACTGGCAGCCAAGGGCTAAATCATATGCAATGAATTAAATGGACACTGAACCCAAATTTTTTCTTTTCTTTTGTGATTCAGATAGAACAGCAATTTTCAAATTTTCTTCATTCTCTTGGTATCTTTATTTGAAAAGCAAGAATGTAAGTTTAGATGCCGGCCCATTTTTGGTGAACAACCTGGGTTGTTCTTGCTGATTGGTGGATAAATTCACCCACCAATAAACAAGTGCTGTCCAGGGTCTGAACCAAAACACACACACACACACACACACACACACACTCTACAAGTGACATAGGACATGTTTAGAATGTCTCCACGTTGTATAAATTCGGGTCAGAGGGCTAAATAAAGGTATGATCCCACTATCACTGCATGGGTAAATGTAACATAAACCAAATAACTATAAAAGAAAAGACCTTTTCAAATATAAAATTATTATTATTTTTATGATGAATCAAGTTGTTTTTTTTGACTAACCAGCCCATGAAACTCTGTAAAAAATGTATGCATCCTGCTTTTTCATAAAGGTGAGTCTCAGCCAATAAGGGTCTGCTGCTGATAAGATAATTGTATTCAAAGCTGCAACAGGAGCACCCTTTTAAATAGGCTGGGGTCTTTTTCTTTCCCATTCCTAACTGTAAAGCTGATTCCTACTGTTGTGTTTTTTTTAATTTCATAGCTTTTATAAACTCAAAACTGCAGTATCAAAATTTCTGTATAGGAGGAATTTTCAACCGGCATCATCAGTTGGCTGCAATGGGGTTAACAGCTATCTTGCATGCCTAACGGATGTGTTGGCTGCTCAGCATTTGTGCGCTTCATGTAGTTGAGAGGAACAAAACAGGCACTAAGTTACTAGAATCCCAAAACATTACAAGATACTGCTGTTTTCCAATCAGACTCTCTTCTTTCAACAGTTTTAAATGTTTTTCAGTCTAGAACTGGCACAGGCAAAATCACAACATACTGTATCATTTTCTAAGGGAAGAAAAAAAAGAAACTGTGCTGATTGTGAATGGAAATAATTCTGCTTTTTGTGCTTTTTTTATAAACTATGGCGATTATTGCACCTGCTGCTGAAAGGGGAAGTTTAGTTTTGCTGATAGTGAAATCAGATTTCCTGTTAGAGTCACGGCTGAAATCTAATACTGAGTGTGAAAGTAAATCTTACAGGCTCTGAGAGATTCAGTGGGGAGGTTCTGCCCTGGCTTGTCTGATGCTACAAAAATGCAGAAACAAACCTTAAAAAGCGGGAGAATCTTTTATTTTTTTTTTGGCATATGTGTTTGAGTCAAGGTCAGGAACCTGTTATTTTAGGAAGTGGTTTCCTGTCTCTCAGTGGTTCTTAAAACTATGGTTAAAGGGACGCTCAAGTCAAAATGAAACTTTCATGATTCCGATAGAGCAACAATTTTAAACAACTTTAACAATTCAATTAACAAAATGTGCACAATCTTTTTATATTTAACATTTTAGACTCGCCAGCTCCTACTGAGCATGGGCAAGAAATTACAGAATATGTTTATATGCATTTTGTGATTGGCTGATGGCTGTCACATGATAAAGGGAGATTGGAAATAGACATAACTTTTACATTTGTCAGAAAAAAATCTACTACTTATTTGAAGTTCAGACTAAGGGGTCGATTTATCAAATGCTTCGTGCCCCTAAGACTGCAAGTTCTCACAAGAGAACTTGCAGTCCGTATGTATGAAGCAGTGCTCATCAGATCGCTGCTTCCCTAACTTCTTCGCCACCTTTTTATTTCAATCTCCCCAGTCTCGTCTGACCGGGAAAATTGACAGCTCCTGCCCGCGCTGCACAAGAGCGCAAAATTGCATTCTTGTGCAATGCTATGTATGCCCCTGTTCGCCGTAGCTTGATAAATCTAGCATTGCATTGTCTTTTTATCATGCATTTGTTGATTATGCAACCTCTTCATAAATGTTGTGAACATTACTCCTCACTCAGCTTTTTGTTTCTCCTGCTTGAGAGTGCAGTGTTGCTACTTCGTTAGGGGAAAACATTGTTGTAGTCTACTGGCCTGAAGATTAAAGTGAAGGTCAATTTTCAGCAATGAGTGCCCGGTTTTTAAATACTTTTAAAAACAGGGGCACTTTCATTAATGAAAATTTTACATTGCACCGGATTTGTAGAAATACTTACCTTTTTACTTCTGCAAACCCGGATCGGCGATCCCAGCCTCAGTTCCTCTGTACTGACGTCAGAAATGACAAAACCGGCTTCCTCCAATCATGGCTTGCACCCCAGAGTGTCCATCTCCTGATGCCCGGCTGTGATTGGAGGAAGCCGGTTTCGTCATTGCTGTGGTTGTACAGCAGGAAGAAGAAGGGGGGGGGATCATCGATCCGGCTTTGCAGAAGCAAAAGGTAAGTATTTCTAAAATCCGGTGCAATGTAAATTTTCATCAATGAAAGTGCCCCTGTTTTTAAAAGTATTTTTAAAAACCGGGCACTCATTGTTGAAAATTGACCTTCACTTTTAAGGGACACTGATCCCCAATTTTTTCTTTTGTGATGCAGATAAAGCATGCAATTGTAAGCAACTTTCAAATTTACTCCTATTATCAATTTTTCTTCGTTCTCTTGCTATCTTTATTTTAAAAAGAAGGCTTCTAAGCTAAGGAGCCAGCAAACTTTTGGTTCAGTACCATGGACAGCACTTTTTTATTGGTTCCTCTGTACTGACGTCAGAAATGACAAAACCGGCTTCCTCCAATCATGGCTTGCACCCCAGAGTGTCCATCTCCTGATGCCCGGCTGTGATTGGAGGAAGCCGGTTTCGTCATTGCTGTGGTTGTACAGCAGGAAGAAGAAGGGGGGGGATCATCGATCCGGCTTTGCAGAAGCAAAAGGTAAGTATTTCTAAAATCCGGTGCAATGTAAATTTTCATCAATGAAAGTGCCCCTGTTTTTAAAAGTATTTTTAAAAACCGGGCACTCATTGTTGAAAATTGACCTTCACTTTAAAGGGACACTGATCCCAAATTTTTTCTTTTGTAATGCAGATAAAGCATGCAATTGTAAGCAACTTTCAAATTTACTCCTATTATCAATTTTTCTTCGTTCTCTTGCTATCTTTATTTTAAAAAGAAGGCATCTAAGCTAAGGAGCCAGCAAACTTTTGGTTCAGAACCATGGACAGCACTTTTTTTATTGGTGCTGTCCAATCAGCAAGGACAACCCAGTTTGTTCACCAGAAATGGGCCGGCATCTAAACTTAGATTCTTGATTTTCAAATAAACATACCAAGAGAATGAAGAAAATTTGATAATAGTAGTAGTAAATTAGAATGTTGCTTAAAATTGCATGCTCTATCTGAATCGCAAAAGAAAAAAATTGGGTTCAGTGTCCCTTTAAAGCGATATTCAAGTGCAGAGAAATCTGGGGCTCTATAAATTGTCCTGAAAGTTTGTTTTGCAACTTTGTAATATATTTCTTGTTCCAAAGTATATATTAACAAGAGCGCTAGAGAGCAGCGCTATTTCCTGTCATGTAGTGCTTCGGCATGTGCACGCTACCTACCTAGGATTGTGATCTAGTTGGGCTCTCTAATTCTTCTGTGCCTTGCAGCCAAATCTGTTGGTGCTTTACAAATAACGATAACAATAATGCTGTTTGGCTTCACTTTGTCAGGAAACTAGGTGTCTTTCAAAAGAACTAATCCTTTCTACTTTAGATAGAGATGCTATTGCCATGTTGACTGTTTTGGAGTATTTTCGAGGTACAGACCTGAGCTCCGTTACAGAGGGTGAGGGTGGTTGGTGTCTCTAAAAGTTTTCACAAGAATACAAGGAGCGGTTTCCAAAGAAAAAACAAACAACTCTGGCATCAGATGTCTGTGATGCAACAGCCCTGGTTACAAAATGAAACTATTTATCTGTATAGATATTTGCTTTTGTCTACCTCCCTAATAATTTGCTTTATAATTACCATACTTTAATGCACACATTTTCAGGGCAGGTTAGGAGCTACAAATGTAAACTCTCTCCTTTTTATAAAATTGGATCTGGAATGTTAGTGATATTTTAGCTGGAGTTGCGCTATAACTTATTATAGATCTAATTGGATACTATTAAATATGAAACTCAAAGTCACCGCCCACTTTAAAAGTCAATTTGTCTGTGAGCTAAATATTTGATCTTTTCTCCAATCAGCGATCTCCACTTTGGGTGCCTTTTCTTGTAGCTAGAGTGCTGATTGGACAACAATTCAAACATATAGCTCATAGAAAATGTTACTTTTGAACTGGGCGGCGGAGCGCAGGAAATTTGAGTTTCATGTCTATATTAAAAAGTTATTAGCTCATTACAACTAATTAAAATGTATCTAAATATCATGAAAACTCTGACTCTGTTTTTATAAAGGGGGGAGTTTACCATCACTTTAAGCTATGCAGTTCTCAGAACTAACTGGTGATTGGTGGTTACACAGATATGCTTCTTGTTATTGGCTCATTCAGTGTGTTTGGCTAGGTCCCAGCAGTGCATTTCTGCTCTAGAGCTGACTCTAACTATGTGTTTAACATCTGCAAAGGTGTTAAACACAAAGTCTACTCCAGAGGAGCAATGCTCTGCCATTCAGGTAGGTGACTTTTATTTACCTGCAGAGAAATTCTAACCTAGATATAGATGAGTATCATTACAGCATTCTCTTATTGCAGATTTTGTTTACCTTTTTAAATTTGTTAAAGAACCAATAAATCACTTGCTGCTGTAATTGGCCATTTCTGCTCCCCTGACCTACATACCTGTTTGGTTTTGGTTCTCCTTGATGTCCTCACCTCCTTAGCCACAGCAGTTAAAAAAAACAAAAAAAACAGGAAGATGTGACAAGTTGATAATCAACATTCCTTCTATCCCTATGTGGGGTTTCTTACCTTCTTCCCCTCCTTCCTTTAGCAAACAAACCTTTAGTTTGATTTATGTTACATTACAGTCTGCTAATGAAATTTCTTTGAATTGTTTATGCGATTCCAACGCTCTGTGCACATCAGACGTGTCTTTTTCATGCTTTATTCTTTGGAACCAAATATGTAAAGGGACCGTATCAAAACGCATCTCTGACATCCATATGAAGAAGCTGTTTACAATATAGAGATTTTAGTTTGTATTAAATGTGCATTAAAAATCTTAATTGAAGCTGTTTATTGATTTTGAAACTAACAGGGCATGTCTGCACCACCAGACCATAGGGTAGATAGGATCAGGATGTGTTCCTGTCGTCTAAGGGAATCTTAAAGGGACACTGAACCCAATTTGTTTCTTTCGTGATTCAGATAGAGCATGCAACTTTCTAATTTTCTTCATTCTCTTGGTATCTTTATTTGAAATGCAAGAATGTAAGTTTAGATGCCGGCCCATATTTGGTGAACACACTGTGTTGTTCGTGCTGATTGGTGGATACATTCACCCACCAATAAACAAGTGCTTTCCATGGTCCTGAACCAAAAAATAGCTTAGATGCTTTCTTTATTTGAAAAAGAAGGCAAAAGAACAAAGGAAAAATTGATAATAGGAGTAAATTAGAAAGTTGCTTAAATTTGCATGCTCTATCTGAATCATGAAAGAAAAAATTTGGGTTCAGTGTCCCTTTAATTATTATTCTCATTAGTAGTAGTAGTAGTAGTGTTTTTTTTTTTTTTTTTTTTTTTTTTTTTGAAAGTACAGGAAAAAAGACAAACATTTAATATCATTTTTATAGATAAATGAACATTCTGGATGAAGTCCAGACATTGAGACTGGGGTGGACACTTTTTTTCTGAAACTTTGGAAGCCACTGATTGGCAATCAAGGGTTTTTTGGCTCTGTCCTGCACATAACACAATGATGGGGTACAGTAATGAAGTCACATGATGGATAATGTGTTCAGTTTATGATATTTGTTTGGGGGATAATAGGTTTAAACTACACAAGAAGTTACTGTTTTATTAAAACATATTTATTTTTTTATTTTGTCCCTTTTGGCTACTTTATTACTTAAAGGGACGTTATAACTAAACTATCTGTGAAATGGTTAACCATGTATAGTTAAAAAAAAACCAAACCATTATGCTTTCATTAGTTATTTCACATGCATTTTCTATAACTTACCACTGAAATATGCTATTTTTACACCGCTCTGGAGAGACTGGGCTGCATCAGATACTATTCATATACCTGAATCTGCAACATGCTTCACAGTGATCGCTTAGTTAGTGCAGGAACTACTTTTATATCTGAGGCTTTTTAAGAGTTGTGTCCCAGGAATACAAAGCAATGGAAATTTGTGCATTATCAGAATAAGTTTTAAATAGCACTGTTATTATTATTTTTTTAGAGAGACCTTTTGCTGTGCAGTGCTTGGTTGTGGAATAAATACTATGTGTATGTGTGTGTATAGATATATATATATATATTATATTATAAAAACAAAACTTAATGTCCAATTAATAAATTGCACTGTAATGTATTCTATAGGAACAAATGGTTTTCCAAAAACAATCATTATCTTATTTAAGAAGTTGTGGGAAGACATGTTCTCAGACAGGAAACCTGTCCACCTGCAGTCGTCTTCAGGGATGCAGCATCTGCTGGCGAAATTCAAGGCCGTTATTCTGCTTCCTGCTCTTGCACCACCAATAGCACTAGACCAGGGGTTATCAATCATCTATGTCCAGGAGGATTTTAAACTGCTTTGGAGGTTAGAAAGCTGCTCTCTAAATTGCATTTGCAGTGTTATAAATGAGCCACAGGTATAAGAAGCTGATTTCCCCCCCCCCCCCCCCCCGGATAAGACCCTAGGATGTTTAGTGTCTGATTTCACACATTACTTTTTTTACATCTGTCTGTAGATAGATTTGTTAAAGGGACATTCAAGTCAAAATTAAACTTTCATTATTCAGATAGAGCAGCAATTGTAAACAACTTTCTAATTTACTTCCATTAACAAAAGGTGCACAGTCTTTTTATATTTAAAGTTTTTGAGTCACCAGCTTCTATTGAGCATGTGCAGAATAAACGTGTATGCATTTGGGATTTGCTGATGGCTGTCACATGGTACAAGTATGCATTTGGGATTGGTTTATGGCTGTCACATGGTACAGGGGGAGTGGAAAAGACATAACTTTTTAAAATTGTCAGAAAAAAATCTACTACTCATTTGAAGTTCAGACTAAGTGCTATTGCATTGTCTTGTTATCTTGCATGTGTTGATTATGCATATCAGTGTTGACTGTTCCTTTTACCTTACACAACAAACTTATATTTTATGGACAGTTTACCTAATGCTTCTGTAGAAGAGGCAATAGATAATTGCATTAGTTTTACCTTTCTAGAAACCAAGAAAACAATGATCTAGTGATTGCAGCGCCCTTGGTTTAACCCTAAATCTAACAATGATGACTTGTGTGATGAATGTGTTTAAGACTTGATATAATTAGTTCATGATCATTCAATTTTCTTCTTTTTGTCTTTATTAAAGGGGCAGTACACTATAAAATTGTTTTTATATGAATGTGTTTTCAATGACTTGTTCTACCAGCTGCAGAGTATAAAATTTATGATAAATTGCATTTTTCGGTTTATTTGTGTACATGAAGTAGCTGGTTTTGTGCTTTTTAAACCACAGCCTATTACAATGGGTTGAGCTTTTGGTAATATCAGATCTCATTATATTATCACTTTATGTACACAGACTTGCTTCCTTATCTTATTTGTATAGAAAATCAAAGCTCAATACTTGGAGAGAACAATGGAAAATTATCATATTATTACTTAATTGCCCTGCCCCCCACTGAGGGTGTAATCTCTTCTGCTGGCTGTGTTTACTTAGGCTATTCAATAGAATTATACTCCAGTATAGAAACTTTCAGTATAGGTTGGGAAACCACAAGCTAAATCAGCTATTTCAAATGCCAAAATAGTGGTAAAGGAGCTATTTGTAAACAATTTAAAACACTCCAGCAGGTAAAATAAATCATTGGGAGCAATTTAAAGGGGATAACATTTTGGGGTGAACTGTCCCTTTTAATTCCTTCAAGTGGCATTTTATTTAAGTTGTGATTATACATCAGACTTGTGCTGTGAATTAGATAAAGCATCTAGTGATTTTCATTTTGCACATTTCTTGTTCGTTATAGTTGTTTTTGAATTCCTTGTTATGTTTTCTGATGAAGGCTCTAGCTTTCCTTTTTATTAAAGGGACACTGATACAAAAATGAAATACTCTTAATTGGTTGGGACATGTTATATTTAAATTGGTTTCTCTAAACCATTCTACTCCTGAGCAGCAACTGCTGGTTGTGTCCTGTTCAAAAAAAGCTATGAGTTCTCCCGAAAATACTTTTAGTTCTATTCTTAAAGGGACACTAAACCGGGATCTGACAATCCCTGGTGACAGGGAGCCACTGGCACCTTAAAACTAGGACCATCTGCCCCCACCCTCAGAAGCCACAGCTAAAATTTAGCCTAGTGCATCTGGATCCTTTATAGGCCTCTTAGTTCTGAATTACCCTAATCATGGGTGCTGCCATATTGGAACCTAGGTTACGCTGCAGGTATCTGAAGGATGGTTACTGCAATTGTGCAAACTCATCAGCAGTGAAAATTAGATTTCAACATGTCAGCTACTCAGCACCCATGACTAGAGGGAGGCGGGGTATAACCTCAATACTATGGTTATAAAATGTATTTAGTGTTTAAAGGCACACTAAACCCAAATTTGTTCTTTAATGATTCAGGCAGAGCAGCAATTTTAAGCAACTTTCTAATTTACTCCTATTATCAAATTTTATTTGTTCTCTTGGTATCTTTATTGAAAAGCAGGAATGTAAAGCATAGGAGCCGGCCCATTTTTTGTTCAGAACCTGGGTTATTTTTGCTTATTGGTTTGCTAAATGTCAGCCACCAATAAGCAAACACTATCTATGGTGCTGAACCTAAAATGGGATGGCTCCTTAGTTTTAAATTCCTGCTTTTTTTTAAAATAAAGATTGCAGGAGAGCGAAGAAAAATTGATAGTAAGAGTAAATTAGAAAGTTGCTTAAACTTGCATGTTCTGTCTGAATCATTAAAGAAAAAAAATTTGGTTTAGTGTCCATTTTATGTCCCTTTTTTAACAAAATTGTCTTGAGCCCTGCACTAAACCCCTCTGATAACAAGTGTGAAGGTTTTTTTTTTTTTATTTAGTCACGCAACTTCCTTTTATTTATGTATAGTGTACAGCTATATTTATCTCCTACTCAATATCATTTTCCTCTTGTCTTTAGTCAAGAACACTTCAGATGGCCGCTAATGCATAGATCTAAATGCAAGTACTAGCGCTGTATTGCAATGTTAGACACCAGCATGCTCCCTATACGGAAGCTTCCGTATGGGGCAGGTTTGTTTGTATTTACTTCTAGTTCTTTCTGTTGTAACGACAGGACTTCCAGAGCTGTATATGTAACTGTACTTCCTGTTCCCAACATTAACGATCTAAGTGCTAAATACAGTGTAATGAGGTTGAAGTGTGTGTATGTATATGTGTGTGTGTGTATGTATATATATATATATATATAATTGTGTAATAAGATCGGTGATGTATATTTTATTAGCATTCTATATTGTCTTTTTTTTTTCTTTCTTGTTTGTAAGAATGTCTTTAGTGGTCTTCATCTTATCTCCTTACTGTGGCCAGTTACAGACCGGTATCAATGCGCTTCTGCATTGACCAAACAATCGCTATGTAGCATGTTGCAGGGTTTGAGTTTGGAGTTAGATTACAGGAAAATCTGGACTCATTAAACATTTATGGTTATACATTTTGAGGTTAGTATCCCTTCAATATTTCATGTTCTCTGTCTTTTGTGACCGCTTGAGATGAGGTCTGTACCATGTGGTCTTGTGTCCCGACTGGGTGACTCCTGTGTCTCTTATAGCTATTCTTCTATAGAAAGTATTGCAATCTGAGACTAGAAACCAGCCTGTGCTCAGCAAGCTTGTCTCTGCTTTATCGTTCATCTACTTGTTTGCTTTGCTAATTCCCTGGTATTTTTCCTGAGCTATGAAAGTAACTTAGGTCACTGCTTGTTTGTTCTCTTAAACTCATTTATTCTCAGTTAATATACTTGTACATTTGTTGTAGGAGGATGCAGTCCCTTGTTGTAGGAGGATGCAGTCCCTTGTTGTAAGGAGGATGCAGTCCCTTGTTGTAAGGAGGATGCAGTCTCTTGTTGTAAGGAGGATGCAGTCTCTTGTTGTAAGGAGGATGCAGTCTCTTGTTGTAAGGAGGATGCAGTCTCTTGTTGTAGCAGTCTCTTGTTGTAAGGAGGATGCAGTCTCTTGTTGTAAGGAGGATGCAGTCTCTTGTTGTAAGGAGGATGCAGTCTCTTGTTGTAAGGAGGATGCAGTCTCTTGTTGTAAGGAGGATGCAGTCTCTTGTTGTATCAGTCCCTTGTTGTAAGGAGGATGCAGTCTCTTGTTGTAGCAGTCCCTTGTTGTAGGAGGATGCAGTCCCTTGTTGTAAGGAGGATGCAGTCTCTTGTTGTAAGGAGGATGCAGTCTCTTGTTGTAAGGAGGATGCAGTCTCTTGTTGTAAGGAGGATGCAGTCTCTTGTTGTAAGGAGGATGCAGTCTCTTGTTGTAAGGAGGATGCAGTCTCTTGTTGTAGCAGTCCCTTGTTGTAAGGAGGATGCAGTCCCATGCTGCATTTTTAGGCGCTAGAACAGAACTGATTCTCTGCATAGTCCTGAATTGGCTGAACAAGTACATATAAATGTTGTAGTTAAAAATGTGTACCTTTTGTAGACTTCAGAGCCCAACAACAATGATTATTTACAATGTATATCATGTGTAAGCTATCTGGCTTACATGCATATTAGGTTTGTTTTGCAATATGCCAGCGGTTCATATAATGACAGATATCTTATAATGTCAACAGAAATGAGAATGTAAATACAGGAAACCTAGAATTGACAAGTCCTGGGCGACCGGGAGCCACACTCCTAAAATCTTACTGTCATCTCATGAGTATTTCAGATTAGTTAATTCTCTATAAAGGCAAATAAATAAACCTTGCCTGACTCCTCAAGAACATTTCTGCAAATTCCCCCCCCCCCCCCCTTTATCACCACACCAAAATGATGCCAAACTGTGTGTTTATGTAAGTGTTTGGTAAGTATGCGGTGTGCACACTGTGCGAATACATTGTGCATATACACACTGCGCATACACTGTGCATATACACCATGCAAATACACACTGCGCATACACCGTGCAAATACACACTGCGCATACACCGTGCAAATACACACTGCGCATACACTGCATATACACCATGCAAATACACACTGCGCATACACCGTGCAAATACACACTGCGCATACACTGCATATACACCATGCAAATACACACTGCGCATACACCGTGCAAATACACACTGCGCATACACTGCATATACACCATGCAAATACACACTGCGCATACACCATGCAAATACACACTGCGCATACACCATGCAAATACACACTGCGCATACACCGTGCAAATACACACTGCGCATACACTGCATATACACCATGCAAATACACACTGCGCATACACTGCATATACACCATGCAAATACACACTGCGCATACACTGCATATACACCATGCAAATACACACTGCGCATACACTGCGCATACACCATGCAAATACACACTGCGCATACACTGCGCATACACCATGCAAATACACACTGCGCATACACCATGCAAATACACACTGCGCATACACTGCGCATACACCATGCAAATACACACTGCGCATACACTGCGCATACACCATGCAAATACACACTGCGCATACACTGCGCATACACCATGCAAATACACACTGCGCATACACTGTGCATATACACCATGCAAATACACACTGCGCATACACTGCGCATACACCATGCAAATACACACTGCGCATACACTGCGCATACACCATGCAAATACACACTGCGCATACATCGTGCATATACACCATGCAAATACACACTGCGCATACACCATGCAAATACACACTGCGCATACACTGCGCATACACCATGCAAATACACACTGCGCATACACTGCGCATACACCATGCAAATACACACTGCGCATACACCATGCAAATACACACTGCGCATACACTGCGCATACACCATGCAAATACACACTGCGCATACACTGCGCATACACCATGCAAATACACACTGCGCATACACTGCGCATACACCATGCAAATACACACTGCGCATACACTGTGCATATACACCATGCAAATACACACTGCGCATACACTGCGCATACACCATGCAAATACACACTGCGCATACACTGCGCATACACCATGCAAATACACACTGCGCATACATCGTGCATATACACCATGCAAATACACACTGCGCATACACCATGCAAATACACACTGCGCATACACTGCGCATACACCATGCAAATACACACTGCGCATACACTGTGCATATACACCATGCAAATACACACTGCGCATATACCATGCAAATACACACTGCGCATACACCATGCAAATACACACTGCGCATACACCGTGCAAATACACACTGCGCATACACCGTGCAAATACACACTGCGCATACACCGTGCAAATACACACTGCGCATACACCGTGCAAATACACACTGCGCATACACTGTGCAAATACACACCATGCGCATACACCGTGCAAATACACACCATGCGCATACACCGTGCAAATACACACCATGCGCATACACCGTGCAAATACACACCATGCGCATACACCGTGCATATACACACCATGCGCATACACCGTGCATATACACACCATGCGCATACACCGTGCATATACACACCATGCGCATACACTGTGTGCATATTCACACCATGCGCATACACTGTGTGCATATTCACACCATGCGCATACACTGTGTGCATATTCACACCATGCGCATACACTGTGTGCATATTCACACCATGCGCATACACTGTGTGCATATTCACACCATGCGCATACACTGTGTGCATATACACACCATGCGCATACACCGTGCATATTCACACCATGCGCATACACCGTGCATATTCACACCATGCGCATACACCGTGCATATTCACACCATGCGCATACACTGTGTGCATATTCACACCATGCGCATACACCGTTCAAATACACACCATGCGCATACACAATGAGCCCCTAAAAGGCTTTAAAGGGACAGTATACACTCATTTTCATATAACTGCATGTAATAGACACTACTATACAGAATAAGATGCACAGATACTGATATAAAAATCCAGTATAAAATGGTTTAAAAACGTACTTAGAAGCTTCCAGTTTAGCTCTGTTGAAAAGGTAGTTGGAAAGCCCACTGCAAGGGGCAAATAAGACACTCCCCCCTCCCCCCTTCTTTTGCATATGAAAAGACCCTTTACACAAACAGGAGCAAGCTGGAGAAGGTAGCTGACGGTATTCACATAAGACTTTAGGGCTTGGTTAGGAGTCTGAAAATCAGAGCAATGTTCTTTAAAAATAAGCAAAACTATACATTTTAAAAAAAACTAACTTTATGGGCTTTATAAATAGATCATCTACAAAACATTTATGCAATGAAAAAATGAGTGTATAATGTCCCTTTAATGCACAAGTGCACATAGAAAACACTGTAATGTGTTAGAACATTTTATTATTGCGCTATTGCTTGTAAATTCAGAAATGCACTACTGGGAGCTAGCTGAACACATCTGGTGAACCAATGAGCTAACTTTAGCAGTGCATTGCTGTTCCTGAGCATACCTAGGTATTATTACTTCGTTTTTTTTTTTTTTTTACAAATATTGGCTACATTTTTAGCCAGATGGTCAGTAAAATCAGCATCCACTAAAGAGGTCCTGGGGAGAACACTGCATACCATTGTGACATGCTAAAAGAACTAAACTGGCTGTCGCTAGAATCCAGACGCACCCTCCATCTTTCCTGCCTTGTCTTTAAGAGCCTTTCTGGGAAGCTCCCACCCTACCTGAGCAGAATGCTCTCCCCTGCTATTCCCACCTCCTATAACCTCCGATCCAATAACAGCACATTATTTAGCTTGCCTCAATACAAAAAAAAAGCAGCTCGATCCTCCTTTTCCTACAGAGCGCCACAATTATGGAATGACCTCCCTCACACTTTAAAAACTTCCCCAAGCCTAAAATCCTTTAAGAGATCCCTCTATACATATCTCAAAACAGAATGCTCCTGTCATGGATAAATATTTCATACCTGCTCTATGTTAAATGTTTGCATATAATGTGTATTTTTATTATTGTTTTTGTATTTTATTGTACCCTATTGTATCAATGCAATGTTTTGTGATCCCAGGACATACTTGAAAACGAGAGAAATCTCAATGTATCCTTCCTGGTAAAATATTTTATAAATAAAATAGCATATACAGAGGAGGTGTCTGGTGCACTATAGTACAGCAAATAGTTCAAAAACTGCTGCCATATAGTGCTCTAGAAATGGGCCACCTCTTCAGCATATGCCTCTGGTTTTCAACAAAAGAAACTTTGATAATAGAAGTAACTTGCTGCAAATCACATGCTCTGTCTGAATCCTTTATTGCAAAGTGTTTTAGAATAGTATACATTGTCTCCCCTTTTTCTTAATGCAAGATATTCTAAATTATATATAATAATAAATACACACACAATTGTATATAATAAATACACACACACACAATTGTATATAATAAATACACACACACAATTGTATATAATAAATACACACACACACACACACACAATTTTGTATATAATAAATACACACACAATTGTGTATATAATAAATACACACACACACAATTGTGTATATAATAAATACACACACACACACACACACACACACAATTGTATATAATAAATACACACACACACACACAATTGTGTATATAATAAATACACACACAATTGTATATAATAAATACACACACAATTGTATATAATAAATACACACACACACAATTGTATATAATAAATACACACACACACAATTGTATATAATAAATACACACACACACAATTGTATATAATAAATACACACACACACAATTGTATATAATAAATACACACACACACACACAATTGTATATAATAAATACACACACAATTGTATATAATAAATACACACACAATTGTATATAATAAATACACACACAATTGTGTATATAATAAATACATACACACAATTGTGTATATAATACACACACAATTGTGTATATAATAAATACACACACACACAATTGTGTATATAATAAATACACACACAATTGTATATAATAAATATACACACACACACACACACACTTGTATATAATAAATACACACACACACACACACACACACACACACAATTGTGTATATAATAAATACACACACAATTGTGTATATAATAAATACACACACACAATTGTGTATATAATAAATACACACACACACACAATTGTGTATATAATAAATACACACACACAATTGTGTATATAATAAATACACACACAATTGTATATAATAAATACACACACACAATTGTATATAATAAATACACACACACACACACACAATTGTGTATATAATAAATACACACACAATTGTGTATATAATAAATACACACACAATTGTATATAATAAATACACACACAATTGTATATAATAAATACACACACACACACACAATTGTATATAATAAATACACACACACACAATTGTATATAATAAATACACACACACAATTGTATATAATAAATACACACACACACACAATTGTATATAATAAATACACACACAATTGTATATAATAAATACACACACACAATTGTATATAATAAATACACACACACACTTGTATATAATAAATACACACACACACACACACACAATTGTGTATATAATAAATACACACACAATTGTATATAATAAATACATACACACACACAATTGTGTATATAATAAATACACACACAATTGTGTATATAATAAATACACACACACACAATTGTGTATATAATAAATACACACACACACAATTGTGTATATAATAAATACACACACACAATTGTATATAATAAATACACACACACACACACACACACACACACACTTGTATATAATAAATATACACACACACACAATTGTGTATATAATAAATACACACACAATTGTATATAATAAATACATACACACACAATTGTGTATATAATAAATACATACACACACACACAATTGTGTATATAATAAATGCACACACACACAATTGTGTATATAATAAATACACACACAATTGTATATAATAAATACACACAATTGTATATAATAAATACACACACACAATTGTATATAATAAATACACACACACAATTGTATATAATAAATACACACACACAATTGTGTATATAATAAATACACACACACACACACACAATTGTATATAATAAATACACACACACAATTGTATATAATAAATACACACACACAATTGTATATAATAAATACACACACACACACAATTGTGTATAATAAATACACACACAATTGTGTATATAATAAATACATACACACAATTGTGTATATAATACACACACACAATTGTGTATATAATAAATACACACACACACAACTGTGTATATATAAATAAACACACACACAATTGTATATAATAAACACACACACACAATTGTATATAATAAATACACACACACAATTGTATATAATAAATACACACACACAATTGTATATAATAAATAAACACACACACAATTGTATATAATACACACACACAATTGTATATAATAAATACACACACAATTGGGACTCTAATACCACATGCACAAGACTTTCTCTCCCTATGCTGGGCTGTGTGATGTGCTGCAGATGCCAGTAGCATGAAATGGGATGAAATCTGTTTTTATTTCATGTGCAGAACAAAGTGCTTCTCTTAGACACATGGCAGTAGGACTGTTGTACTCCAGTCGCCTCTGTTTATAAATGGAAAACTTGACATCAGCTTCCTGCACTGGCTCTTTGAAGTCCTCGTTAATCTGTGTCATCTTCAGTGCAACATGTGTGTCCCACTGTTGGGTGTCGCCGTTGCTTATCTTCCCCTCTGCAGATCTCCTCGGATCATGCGCTGCGCGTCCGCCTCTGTTACTTGTGGCTGATTACCATAGTAAAATAAATTAGCCCTGCAGGGTTGCCCTGTGACATGCTGTCGTACGCAGGACACAGGGGTCCTTCTGGGCTATTGGCTGTGAAAAGGTTTTTATGTTTAATAAAAAAATATATATTCTGAACACTGAAGCTAGTAGTAAAAATATGCAATTGCTAATACTTGTTAGTGTCAAGTGGAAAAAGTGAAAGTTGTTAAGGAAGAAAAAAATATATCTGCATAAAGATGTGTGTGTGTGTGTGTTTTTTTTTTTTTTTTTTTTTTTTTTTTTTTTTCTCTCTTCAATGGACATAATACTCATATGCTAAATCACCGGAAAGTGATGCATCATAACTGTAAAAAGCTGAAAGGAAAATAACACCTAAACATCTCTATGTAAAAAGGAAGGTATTTTACCTCAAAATGTAATCAGCTTACCAGAGTAAGTGTTCTGTAAAAAGCTTTCAGTTACTGCCCAGCTGCAGGTGTGTTAAAAAAAAAAAAAAATGAACAGCAGCCAATCGGCAGTGCTGATGTCATGAACTGTTTTTCTGTGATCTCATGAGATTTCATAGTAAACTTCCTTAAACTGAAGGGGGAAATAACATGAGTGTGCATGAGACACGCTCCCTTGCAAGTCCCAGGACAGGCATACTGATTGGCTGCTTAAAGTTCTTTACAGTGGGGTGTGAATACTTAGGAGATTTGAAGTCAAATATCTTTCTTTTTTACATAGAGATGTTCAGGTGATATTTTCTAGTCAGCTTTTTACAGCTATGCTGCATCACTTTCAAGTGTTTCAACATTTGGGTATCATGGCCCTTTAAAGTAAAAATGTTGGTGCTTCCTACAAGACATGTCTCCAAAAATCCTTTATCTTCCCAGTTAGTGCCAGATACAAATAAATCCTGCACCAATCAAGTAACCACCGTAGTATGTTGCAGGGACACTAAAAAAAAAGCTGTAATATGGAAAACTGTAGTTTTTGGCTTTCATAGTTCTCTATATACATAATATGTACTAAGACTTTTTTTTATGTCCCTTTAGTCAGAAGGTAAAGGCAAGTTGGCAGTTATGACCATATTTCTTTGTTTCAATTCATAAACATTTGATCTGGTCCTAATATTCAGGTAGCTGTTCAATTTAGACAGAGTTTCTATATTCACATTTTACATCAACCACATGTGCTGGATAATCATACAATGTGTTAGAACATGCAACCATTCCTTCTTTGCTTTAAAATCCATAACGGACAGTAAACCCCTTTGGATTTTTATATATAGGTCTTATTCAAGTGGGTATTAAATAAATCCTATACTACTAGATGGTAAATAGTGATGATAAAAACACCTTAGTTCTGCGCAGTCAAAAGTGTGAAAATTAAATGTCTATTTGTTTTAAGTGACTTAAAAGTGTAAAAAAAAAAAAAAAAAAAAAGTGATATATGTAATAGTGCAATAATATAATAGTATATAACAGTAAGCTAACTGAACACATCTGGTGAGCCAATGACAAGAGGCATGTGTGTAGCCATCAATCGCTAATTGCCTTCTCCAATGGCCAGCTGATTCTCAGTAGTGCACGTCTGCTCCTGAGCCTACCTACATATGCTTTTGAACAAAGTAAATTTGATAAGCGAAGTAGTTTGAAAAAGTCTCTCTGAACCATGAAAGTTTTTTTTTAATTTTGTCAAACTGATAGATACGGTCAGTGGTAAAGAAAAAATAAATTGTGTAAATATCTACGTTGTTGGAACTTTTTCCTGGGGGTTAAAACAGGGGATAAACCAGGACAAGGAAAGCTCCATAATACGGGACAATACGACCAATACATGTCCTTGTGTCTTGCCCTCCTGTGGGCTAAGCCCAACCTGTCTTTTCCCACAGTGATGACGTGGGTCAGAGTAGAAAAAGGAACCGAGCTGAGAAAGACCCCTTTGTTACAGATTTCATTTACACACAGGGTTTTCATTTTTCTCTGAATGGAAACTTCCCATAGGGAGAGAGAGTAACTTCTGATGATGGTAAATGTGACTTATCTATGTGTTTTATTCACTCGTATTTATTCCATTATTTATTTTTATTTTTTAACTATATGAATTTTGTGCGTTTTTGTAATATAGCTGTTCCTAGGCATATGGAGTGTGACTCTCCGCAACCAGAATATTATCAGACATTTCCCATTTAGCGCCAATATCAACTTTAAACCGGCATTAAACACTAAGGGCTAGATTATGAGTGGAGCGCAATATTGTGCTTACACAAGCGTGCTATTTGCTCTCCACTCAGTAATTCCAAGTGATGCGCAATGCAAACGCGACCTTGCGTTCGCATTACCTGGAAGCCAACTGCTCACAATTGGAGCCTCGTTCCCATGCTGTCAGACAGTGAAAACCACCTAGGGCAGAGGGCAAATTGTGCAGTGTTGGGCAGCAAAATTAAAAATAAATAAGCTATAAGCATATATTTAGAGTACAAACTCAGTCCCATATTCACCTCACATCCCCTCACTTTAAAGGGACAGTCTACACCAGAATTTTTATTGTTTTAAAAGATAGATAATCCCATTATTACCCATTTCCCAGTTTTGCATAACTAACACAGTTATAGAAATATACTTTTAACCTCTGTTATTATCTTGTATCTAAGCCTCTGCAAACTGCCTCTTTGTTCAGTTCTTTTGACAGACTTGCAGTCTAGCCAATCAGTGCCTGCTCCCAGATAACTTCACGAGCACAGTGTTATCTATATGAAATACGTGAACTAACACCCTCTAGTGGTGAAAAACTGTTAAAATGCAATCTGAAAGAGGTGGGCTTCAAGGTCTAAGAAATTAGTATATGACCCTCCTAGGTTAAGCTTTCAACTAAGAATACCAAAAGAACAAAGCAAAATCGGTGATAAAAGTAAATTGGAAAATTGTTTAAAATTACATGCTCTATCTGAATCATGAAAGTTTATTTTGTCCTAGAAAGATGCTGATATTTTTTATTTAATGTTACTCTTCTGTCCTTTTTATTTTGGGGGCAATTAGGGCAACTTTCTTTCATTACCCAAAGTTTTTACCTCTGGTTAATGAATGCTAGCGCTAAGTGTAAAATTGAGTTAGCGGTAGCTGGTAAAGGGACACATTTGCCTCTTTACCAGCGAACGTAAAGATAGCGCCTCACTCATAATCTAGCCCTAAATAAATGCTTAATATAATTATATTTTCAAAGCAAAGATTAGCATGAGACCTGGTTACTGTCACTGCTGAGCCAATTAGAGACACTGTTATTGAGTCACTAGAGCGAGCAACCAATGACTGTATGGAATATAACCGTGTTCAGTCTGGAGTCGGCCCTTCTACTTTTAATAGGAAACAGGGAAAAAACACAATTTTAAGATTTAAGTTAAGGGAAAGGGGAATTTGTTTATAATTACAATCTCAAGGTGTTTATAGGGACATGAAACCCAAGATTTTCCTTTCATGATTCAGATAAAGCATAGAGTTTGTTTTTTTATTTTTTTAACAGCTTTCAAATTTACTTCTGTAACCAATTTTGCTTCATTCTTTAGTATCCTTTTATTGAAGGTGAAGCAGTGCACTATTGGGAGCTAGCTGAACACCTCTGTAAGCCAATGACATCAGGCATATATGAACAGCCACCAATCACCAGTTTGCTTCCAGATCCTGAGCCTTCTGCATTCCTGTACAAACAAACCTTGTCCAGCACTGGGGAAATAATGTGTGTGCAC
Source organism: Bombina bombina (assembly GCF_027579735.1). Classification (NCBI taxonomy): domain Eukaryota; kingdom Metazoa; phylum Chordata; class Amphibia; order Anura; family Bombinatoridae; genus Bombina; species Bombina bombina. The sequence continues at coordinate 1,196,663,613 of NC_069502.1, forward strand.
GTGTATGTGCGCGTGTGTGTGTCTGGTTCTAAAGTTGAAATAAAACAAGAGGAAATGTGCAGAGCTTTCAAGAGTTTTTAAAATGCATTTGGGAGTCTGCACTAGACTTTTGGCTAAATACAGTTTCAGGGCTCCTCTGTCATCACCTCTTTTGCTGGCACACTGGGAATAGGAAACCTTTGCTTGGTGTTGGACGCACATCAGCTTTAGTTTAACACCTGACACACTTGGATTCTGTTCCGCACAAGAAAATGTCAGGCTTCTCAATGAAAACTCAGCGAAGAGACGCTGGGCCAAGTCTTACCTGGGGTGGATAGCCAGGAAATGTTTTTTTATTGCCTTATTTTCCATTTACAGATGACAATTGCTAATTGTGTAATTCAGGAACACTCCAGTTTGTTTCTGTTTGATTAAATCTCTGCAAGATTCCTAGAATAATATTTCACATGTTCTTTGGGCAGTGGGCCAGTGAAGTGCACAGACACACAAATGTTTTACCTCCATGTGGTCAGATTGTTTTTATTTTAATCTGCATTAAGATTTCTTTGTTTTGTGTACATTTTTCTTTTTTTTTTGTAGTTTTATTCTGCTATGAAATAGTGTTTCTGAGCAGTTTAATGTTGACTGTATCATAAGTTTTGATGTCACAATTAAACTTTCATGATAGAGATAGAGAATGCAATTAAAAGAAACAAAAAACCTTTTCAATTTACTTTCATAATCAGACTGTTCACAATAATTTCCTGTACACACCTTCTTAATAAGGCGCTAGGGAGAACCTGAACCATTCATCTGATTGGTTCTGTATCCGGTGACCTCATGGAGACCAATCAGATGGGCACTGTAATTCACACATCTTCATTATTTGTGTTTGCCTCTGCCTGTGGGGTTAGGGGGGGCGCCCAAACCAATCCTCTGGCATCCATCCCAAGTGAACCTTGGGGAATGAGGTTTAAAAGGGGGGCTTAGTACCCCCCCCCCCCCCCGACTAAGGCTATAATAGATAGTGAAGATGGAACGGACCAATAAGATCATACATACGAGATAGGCGCTAATGCATGATCTGATTGGCCCATGACAACCAATCGGAAATGGGTTCATGTTCTCGTTAGCGCCTTAACTTTCTTAGGCACCAGCTCCCACTGAGCATGCGTACAACTTCATAGTATATAGGTGTCAGGTGATGGTCACATGATACAGGGAGGGAAATAAATAAAAGAGGGGGGGAAAAAACTAAAATTAAGTGTTTTTTTTAAAAAAAAAAATGCTTTTTTTTAAGAGTTAAAGGGACATTTTTAAAGATATATATATATATATATAGCCCTCAGTTTACGCCGGGGTTAGGTTCCAGAAGGAATGGTTGTAAATTGAAACCCAGTTTATAATGTAAGTCAATGGGAAGTGAGGGAGTTAGGTTCCAGGCCCCTCTCAAAGTTGTCATAAGTAACAACTAATACATAATTTTTAAAGATTTGAAATGAAGACTTTAAATGCTAAACAGCATTATAAACCTAATAAAATAATCACACAATACAGAATATATAATTAAACTAAGTAAAATGAACAAAAACATTTGCTAAACAGCATTATAAACCTAATAAAATAATCACACAACACAGACTTCACTTGCATTTTTCTGCAAACAGTTCTTTCTATGCATTCCAATCTGCACTGATTTATAGACAGGAAGATCTTTTTCCTTAGAAATCTGCTCGATAGCTCAGGTCTGGTTAAACTGATTAATTTCAGCTTGCTTGGCTTTGCTTCAACACAAGCGGACAGCTCCACCTACTGGCTATTTTAATAAATGCACTGCTTCTCAATGCTTTTCAATAGCAGTCACATGACTGGAAAAAAAGGTTGTTATTCTGAAACGGTGTAAATTGAACCGTTGTAAAACGAGGGCCACCTGTATTTATATTTTGTTTGTTTTCTCGTCATATGAAAAAGTAGCATCTCAACTGGCTGATTGGTACAATGAGTATTTGCACCTATCCACGTCAAGGAACATTAATGTGCGTATGTAATTTTTGCATTGCCCCCCACCCCTCACACAGAGTTTAAGCACATAGCTAAAGTCCTCTGTGGGAGCTGCAACCATTCTAGTTCCCAATTGGCTCAGGTCAGACAAACAAGATTGACAGTCACCAGCCAAGCTCTGATCCGGCGCTGCAAGTGGTTATTTACCTAGCAGGGGGGGTTTAAGTTGGCTAGGTAGGGTGAGTAATGCAAACATACTCTCACATCACTCCTACTAGAAGGCAGAATGTCTTGATGCAATCTCGGTGCAGCTATTTATAGCTGTCGCACAGTAGCATTATGGCATTTTAGAGGGAAGTTACACAAGTGAAGCTGTCTAAAATGATGTTTTAGGTCAATCATGTTCTGTTTTTAGTGTAACAGTAGTCACATGATGTAAGTTATTTCAGCATCTGCCAGGAATAATATACAACACACCTGATAACTGCATTGGATTTTTTAACATTAAATACATATGTAGCACTGGGCATTCAATGTATACTAAAGCTTCCATAGATACTGAAAGTCAACATTTTTATCATTTCATTGTTTGTTTTTATTTTAAAATATTTGATTGCGTAAAAATGAATTTGAATGAACCTAAAGTCTAGAAATGTACATGATACATATGGAGCCAATAACTCACAGCTGCAAGAAAATCTGCTGTTGCTAACAGCCAGCAAAGAATGTTTAACGTGTACTTTTTTTGTTTGATTCCATATTTTAGAAAGCTCTGAGCTTGAAATTATTTTTACATAGAAATGAATAACTATTAATTGCTGCACTTTCAAGTTCAAAATGTTGTATTTAAAGGGATACTGAACCCAAGTTTTTTTCTTTCATGATTCAGATAGAGGATGCAATTTTTCTTCATTCTCTTGATATCTTTATATGAAAAAGCAGGAGAAAAAAAAGCACCTGGGTAGCGCTTGCTGATTGGTGGCTAAAATGTAGCCACCAATCAGCAAGCGCTACCCAGGGTTCTGAACCAATGATGGGTCGGCTCTTACACTTACGTTCTTTTTCAAATAAAGATAGCAAGAGAATGAAGAAAAATTGATAATAGGAGTAAATTAGAGGATTCAATTTTAACTTTCTATCTGTATCATGAAAGAAAAATTTTGGGCTCAGTATCCATTTTAAGTTCTACAGAGGGATACGCTTACCATCCCTGCAGGAGGACAGGTTTGCAAATAGCGAATCTGTCCGTCTGCAATCGAAAATTTACACTGCATGTTTCATGTGCAATGCCGCCCGCTGCTCTGACACTACCGATTTGCTTTAGAACAGGGCATGTGAATCGCCACGAATGAGTGAGTGTCTGGGTGATTGATTTTGCCACTTCTGAGATGGCGGAGAGGAAAGAAACATAGCCAACAAAAATCTGCAAATGCAGCTTAATACATTTTACCCCAGAATCTTGTAGGATACCTCAAAGCTTCAGTGTATATATTTTATTGATGCTACATTGCCAATTGCAGCCAGATTTACTTTTTGCTGATTTTATATCTTCTACAATCACATGAACATTGTTACTGTCTTTTGGAAACACGGCATTAAAACCGCAGGGTAGCAGGTACTGTAATATTTAGTTTATCTCAGACGAGTAATTGTACCCAGCACCAAGCAATTAGGCTCTGATCATACGCGCAATAACACAAACTAGATACTACATGTTTAATTGCTTTTACTTGTGAATGTTTTGGTCGAATGAACTATCTGAAGTTTAAAGATGACTCAGATGTTGAGTAACCCTTTGTGTTATCTTGTTGTATCTGGTTCTCTTGCTATATAAAGGTATATATTGTTTAAGGTAGAAGAAGCTGTGCAGCAAGATATATATATATATATATATATATATATAAAAGAACAGTCATCAGTCCAGTTCCGTGAACAGGTTAGTACACACATCTGTCCCCCTGAGGCAGAACCACCTCTCCCTTATCTGTGTAACTGGCTCCCTACCTTACCTTGTCTTTGTATTATAGTGGGAATCGTCCTAGTTCAGTGTTGCTTGTGTCTAAAAGCCTCTTCTCCGCATGAGGTTAAAGGGACACTCAAGTCAAATTAAACTTTCACAATTCAGATCGAGCAGCAATTTTAAACGCCTTTCCAATTTACTTTCATTAACAAAATGTGCAGTCTTTTTATTTTTTTTATATATTTACATATTTGAGTCACCAACTCCTACTGAACATGTGCAAGAATTTACAGAATGTACATACATGCATTTGTGATTGGCTGATGGCTGTCACATGATACAGGGGAGTGGAATGGATAACTGACATTTTCAGAAAAAAATCTATTCATTTGAACTTCAGACTAAGTGCCATTTGCATTGTCTTTTTATCATTTATTTGTTGATAATGCAAATTAAGGCTGCAACTAACCATTATTTTCATAATCGATTAATCAGCCAAATATTTTTTCGATTAGTCAACTAATCGGTTTAAAAAAAAAATATTCCTGTTTTTAAAAATAAAATCCACATATTGAGTGTTACAAATATAAAACTTTAGATTAAAACTTTACATAAACATAACTGTTTAATTTTAAGCAGCGAAAACAATTTTTATAATTAAGCAAAGCAAAACCACAAACTGTAAAAAGAGGTAGAACTAGAATGGAACTATGTTTGTTTGTTTATAATATTCGGTCAACAGTCCTCATGCTCCTGGCTGAGTCTGGCTGTCTTTTTTTTGCAGCAATTTTGCCTGCAGCAGAGAAGAGGCGCTCAGATGGTGTTGAGGTGCCTGAGATGCCTAAGTAGGGTTTTGCCAATTTTGCCAAGCTGGGATATTTATCTTTGTTAGCTCTCCACCAATGCAAGGGATTTTCTCCTTGGCAAGGGGCTTTTCAATAAAGTAAACCTGGACTTCATTCTAACATAAAAATATCTTAAAATATCTATATGTAATGGTAAATAGCCAGCTATAAGGCTAAGGAAAAAATATCTAGCCCACTCTTAAAATAACAAATATATACTTATAGAGGTTGAATCGGGTACATATAGTACAATTTATAAAAAATTAAAGAAAAAAAATCATAAAAGTCAAAAGAGCTAAGGACTATATATCAATAACAGGACAAAGCCTTACACATTTATCTATACAGTAGATATAATCAGCAATAACAAGCAATCGGCTAATAACTGTGCAAACCGATAATAGTGCACAATCAATTCAAATAACTCCCATCAATCTAAGGCTAAGTGTAAATAATAAGCTCGGCACTATATCATGCAAAGCATTGGCCCAAATCACCTGATTTAATATAAACAATCCAATGACTCCTATTATGTCAGGATGTGTCTGGATTGCAAAACCAAGAACATGACAGTTTAAAAACAAAATGATGTCCCTTTAAAACTGTAAGAAAAGGAAGAACACTACTCCTCTGTAAGAGACGCATTTCACTCTGTGTCCTTATTTCACCTCTTGTGAAACTTGGGTCTTGTCAAGTTTTTTTTTTTTTTTTTTTTTTAATCTGGAAAACCTAGAAAATATTACAAAATTCCCATTCCAGATACGCTGGCTTCATCATTAAATTTAGATTGATCACAAATGGTTAATGCATTAAAGGGACATAGGTTAGAGCATTTAATTACTGCACTGTTGCTTAAATATGACTGTGGTTAACACATAGTTAAATTCAGCTCCAGAGCAGAAATGCACTACTGGGAACTAGCTGAGCATATTTGGTGAGCAAATGACAAGAGGCATAACTTTGTAGCAACCAATCACCAGCTAGCTCCCAGTAGGGCATTACTGCTCCTGAACATACATGAGTATGCTTGCCAACAAAAGATAACAAGAGAATGAAGTACATTTGATAATAGAAGTGAATTGAAAAGTATTAACATTGCGCCCCTTTTCAGTATCAGTGAGGCTTACAGATGGATAACAATCTATTGCAGATGTCTTTGGCAAGTAATGGGTTAAATGAACACAAGTAAATATTGTTTATTTTGCTGCAAATTGCAATAACTAAACTAGCTTCTGCTACACTTTACTGCAGAGCCAGAGCAGGGGATGTTGGCTCTGGTTTTGATCCAGTAAACTGAGATTAGATCTGATTCCTTACAAGATAAACTCTCCCACTGCTCATACAAACGGCAGATTCCCAGGATATTTTCCATTTCCTTTAACTTTCTCAGCCCCTTGCTTTATTATGCCAAGGGCTGCAAATTAAATGTATTACAATAAATAAATAAATAAACGTGTGTCCTTCTTCAGGCAGCGCATCCCCATTGTTCGCTGTAATTTTCCATTGGGCAGGCGATGACCTCCCATAGATAATGATATATTGTCCACGTGGAACACTTGTTTCCCAGGCTAAATCTCGGGCAGCCAGATGGCTGTCACACTTTTTTATAAGAGCCCAAATATGTTTTAGGACATTTGGTAAAGAGCTCATTTCTGGCTTCATTTGTACATTTTAAATGTTTTGAACTCTCAATATTTGTTTTTACAAACGAGTCTTCATTTTGCTACCTATTTTTAATATTCAAATGTTTTACTTTTAAATGTTAAGCCTCAGACTTCAGTTTGAAGGGATTTTAAACCCCCAATTTTTCTTTCATGATTCAGAGCATGCAATGTTAAACATCTTTCTATTTAACTTGTATTATCATTTATTGTTCATTGTTCTTTTGCTTTCCTTTGTTGAAAAGCCGGGGCCTAAGCTTAGGTGCCGGACCATTTCCCGATTATTATATGGCATTGGTTTTGCAAGAATGTTATCCATTTGCAAGAGCACTGGCAGCACTATTTCCTTCTATGTAGTGCTGTAGATGCCTACCTAGGTATCTCTTCAACACAGAATATCATGGGAATGGAGCAAATTTGATAAAAGAAGTAAATTTGACACTTTTTATTTTTATATTCTGTGTGAATCACAAAACAACATTTTTGGATTTCATATCCCTTTAAGTATTGGCATTCTAATGTTTAAAGGGATAGAAAGGTCCAAATTGAAATGCACACAAGTACATTTTCGTTTTTAAATAGAAGCATTTTGCAATATACTTCCATTAGCAAAAATGCTTCTAGTAAAAGTTATTATGGGTTCAGTGGCATACGCACATATGCTACGTGTGACACAGAGGATTAAGATACACACAACATGCCTGTTCACTGACACAACACATACCCTGCTCGCTGAAGATTTAATTAGTGTAATACAGGCGCTAAGTTTATGGAAATTTTTGTGAAAATGTCGATACTAAACTTTTCAATACGGTTTGCTCTTGAAACGTACTTACTCTGGTCGTCTCACAAAACAGTTAATGGCCATTTTTTTACATTTTTAGTATTTTCTTATAAAAAAAGAAACCGGACACCCGAATAGTGTGAAAGTGATAATGCTTTTGTATGTGTACTGTGGTTTTCTTGCACACTCCAAAAGTGGCTCAGGAATGGCACTTGATTAGTGTTGATGCTCTGAAGCCTGTAAATCCAAATGTACAACTGTTTTATATACTGTACAGTTAAATGGACATGATGCATAAAAATGAAAGGCACACTAGCAAATTTCAGGTTTGTGTGTGGTGGTTTTTTTTTTTTTTTTTTTACAAGCTACAGCCAGCTCTAACCCCTCAAGGGCCAGACCATTTTTCAATTTTCTTACCCTTAAAGACCAGGGTTATTTTTACATTTCTGCAGTGTTTATGTTTAGCTGTAAATTTCCTCTTACTCATTTACTGTACCCACACATATTATATTCAATTTTTCTTGCCATTAAATGAACTTTCTAAAGATACCATTATTTTCATCATATCTTATAATTTACTAGTTAGTTTTTCTAACTTTGACCGCAAAAAATTGTTACACATCTACAACCACCAAAAAGCAACCATGCTAAATAGTTTATACATTTTGTCTTGAGTTTAGAAATACCCAATGTTTACATGTTCTTTGCCTTTTTTTGCAAGTTATAGTGCAATACATACAAGTAACACTTTGCTATTTCCAAACCAATTTTTTTTTTCTTCAAAATTGGCAATCGTTACATTGGAACACTGATATCTGTCAGGAATCCCTGAATATCCCTTCACATGAAATGTGATAAAATAAAAAAAACTTTCACTTTTTCACAAACTTTAGGTTTCTCACTGAAATTATTTACAAACAGCTTGTGCAATTATGGCACAAATGGTTGTAAATGCTTCTCTGGGATACCCTTTGTTCAGAAATAGCAGACATATTGCTTTGGCATTGCTTTTTGGTAATTAGAAGGCCACTAAATGCAGCTGCGCCCCACACGTGTATTATGCCTAGTAGTGAATTAGTTAATTTTAGCTTTAGTGTAGAGATCAGCCTCCCACCCCTTGATCCCACCCTGACCACTCTCAAACAGCTCTCTTCTCTCCCCCACCTCACTAGTGTCACCACCATCTTTAGTACTGGCAGAAAGTCTGCCAGTATAAAAATAAAAGGTTTTGTTTTTTTATTTCTTTTTTTAAATGATATACAGAATTTTATGTAGTGTAGGATCCCCCCTCTCTAACCCTCCCCCCACTAACTATTGGCCACCATTTTGGGTACTGGCAGCCACTTTGCAATACAATTTGTGGGGTTGTTTTTTGTTTTTTTTCTGCTATTCCCACTTTTTCTGTAGTGTAGCTGCCCCCCCCCCCTCGGACAGGTTATGGAGCAGCGGTCCGTATGGAGCTTGATAAATTGACCCCTATATGTATGTGCTGAAGGTGTGTTTGGTTCATTATATATTGTGCTATTTTGCACGTGTTTATTCAGCTTTTTCCTGTATATTAGACACCTCTGTATTTAATAGTGGTTACCCAGAAGCTGCTGACGACTATACTGGATTTAATGCCGCCTATTCCGTTCTCTGGTAATTGTGCCAAATAATCTGCAGCTGGGATAGGGGAGCAATTTAAAAAAACAGTTTGTTTATTGGCTGTGAGCAAGGAACATCTGCAGATAAGGTACACATTGCTTAGCAGAAGCTGATCAGCTGGGATTCCATTAGATAATTGTGTGACAGTACGTAGGGGGGAATGTGCCTCAGTTTATTTTATTTTGGTACCTCCCCAACTCGCTGAATATCTGAGAACATACTGATCTAGTGTTGATGATATCTTCAAGAAAATTTAAAGCAGTTAATGAATCTGCATTATTTTTCTTTTTTTTTAATTTGTAAACATCTGTAACCTTCTTTTTCCTGTTTACGTATTGCTAAAGCTTCTATGTTGGAAGGAAAAGCAAGTGACCATATTCAGTTATCAGGAGACAGTAAAGACTGATCCTTCTTTATACAGGTTTCCGATCCATCAGCAAACCTGATCTTGGCATGTTAGACTCTCTTTTAGAGTAGACACTCTCTCCAGATAAACTAGCTGGGTAGCCATGATCTTTTACAGTTCAGCTTGTGCTAATGTATCTAGTACATCTTTGTATCCTTATCTTTGTAAGGAATTAAGCACATTTTGTTTTATTTTTCAAAAGTATCTATTAACACTTTGATATATACTTTCATTGATTATTTTGCAGCCTATATATGTCTGAAAATTGTGGGTAATCCATTGTCCACAGAGAGGCTGGAGAGTGTTCTTCGGAGCTCTGACCCTGCAACATCCAAGAAAGTGATTAGTTGATCAGTGCATGAGCCTGTTTATATCTGTCTCTATTTAACAACCTATAAATCCATCATACGTAAAAGGCTTTTTATATATATCTTCCCCTTTCTGTGACCAAACAGTACATATTTTGCTCAGAGCTCTTTCATATGCGTGATAGAAAATCCCTATTTAATAAGACAGTATAATGCAAATTTTCCACACTAATTTGTTAGTGTCATTTTTGCATTTGATTTGTGCACCTGCTAAATGGTTAAACCCTTATGTAATTGTCCTGCTCTGGAGCTGTCAGATTTGCAGTTTGGAAGTAGGAGTTAAAAGGACACTGAACCCAATTTTTTTTATTTTTTTCGTGATTCAGATAGAGCATGCAACTTTCTAATGTACTCCTATTATCAAATTGTTTTCATTCTCTGGCCCATTTTTGGTGAACAACCTGGGTTGTTCTTGATGATTGGTGGATAAATTCACCCACCAATAAACAAGTGCTGACCAGGGTTCTGAATGACAAATTGTCTGGCTCGTTAGCTTAGATGCCTTCTTTTTCAAATAAAGATAGCAAGAGAATGAATAAAAATTGATAATAGGAGTAAATTAGAAAGTTGCTTAAAACTGCATGCTCGATCTGAATCAGGGAAGAAAAAAAAATTGGGTTCAGTGTCTCTTTAAACCCATGGGAAGACACTTGCTTAAGCCCTTTTCATTAATGCATTATGGGCCAGATTACGAGTGGAGTGCTATTGTTTGCGCGTGAGCAATATTGGGTTTTCGCACAAGTTAAATTAAGGTCACAGTAATCATTCTAGTGTAAATCGCGATTGCACTTGCAGAGTTCTGTAGACGTGTAACCTCTTGGCTTTGATGCAGTTGACCTTTGACCCTGGCCTGCCCTCTGTTTAGATATCACTTTTATTTAAAGGCTGCTTTTCTCTTTGCACTTTAAACAACACAGCTCTTCTTTGGACTGGAAAATATTTAATTAGACCCTTTTTTTTTATCAAAATAAGTGTAGGCATTCAAGGCTAAACAGTCATTTATTAACTAAACTTGCAGTGTGTTTAAAACAATGGATTAATCGTCACACCCTCCCTCCCTGATTATATTGTGATGGTGCAGGCTAAGCGCACGCGCTCAACCTCTTGCAAGCCTTTTGTTGTGTCAATAATGATGTAATAATATATCAATTAAAGGGGCACGAACGTTTCATGATTCAGGATAAAGCAAGCAATCTAAAGCTTCAATATTCTTCCATTATCAAAATACGCACATACTTTTTATATACACATTATCTGAGGCTCCTACTGAGCATGTGCAGAAGTGAACAGCATATACGTGTATGCATTTTGTAATTGGCTGATGACTCTCATGTTCTAGAGGAGGAGAGAAAACTGGATTAACTATGAATTTGAAAAGAGTAGTAGAATCTGACAAATGACGAAAATAAGTGCTTTTGCATTGTGTTTTTATTGTGTATTTGCCAGTTGTTGAATTTTACTGCATTTAGTGGTCTTTTAACACTGGAGAAGCGCATTACCCATCCTGTACCAAGTTATGGGCAGCAAATGATGAATTTATCTTAAAACCTAAATTCCATTAAAGGGCAGTTTACTCAAAAAGTTGTTCACCTTTAATTTGTTTGCAGTGATCCACTTTACCTGCTGCAGTGTATTAAATTGTTTACAAGTATTTCCATTAACCTTATATTGGCATTTGAAATAGATTATTTAGCCTGTGGTATCCCCACCCATCCTGAAAGCTTTTGGCCTCCAGGCCAAGCTGTGTTAAAGGGACACTGAACCTAAAACTTTTCTTTCGTGATTCAGATAGAGCATGCAATTTTAAGCAACTTTCTAATTTACTCCTATTATCAATGTTTCTTCCTTCTCTTGCTATATTTATATAAAAAAGAAGGCATCTAAGCTTTTTTCTTGATTCAGACTCTGGACAGCAGTTTTTGATTGGTGAATGAATTTATCCACCAATCAGCAAGGGCAACCTAGGTTGTTCACCAAAAATTGGCCAGCATCTAAACTTGCATTCTTGCATTTCAAATAAAGATACCAAGAGAATAAAGAACATTTGATAATAGGAGTAAATTAGAAAGTTGCTTAAAATGTCATGCTCTTTCTGAACCACGAAAGAAAAAATTTGGGTTCAGTGTCCCTTTAACACAGCCAGTAGAAGAAATTACACTTCTAGTGGGGTATAGAAGAGATAAGGTAATAAAATGTTAATTTTCCATTGTTCTCTCCAAGTATTGGTGATTGGTTTATGGATAGATATAAGATAAACAAGCATGTATATGTACACAATGTGATAAAGTAATGAGATCTAATTACCTACAAGCTCAACCCATTTTATTAGGTTGTGCCTTCAAAACACAAAATTGGCTAATTCATATACACAAATAAGCCTTAAAAAAGCAAACCCCATACATTTTATACTCTGCAGCTGGTAAAAAAAAGTAATTGGAAACACATTAAGGGAAAAACAATTTTACAGTATACTGTCCCTTTAAGTATTTTGTCCTTAAAAAAAAAAAATATGCATGTCCTATATGAATCATGGAAAGTTACTTTCTGACCCTTTTCCATTTAATTCTTTAACCTCTTAGCTGCCAAAGAAATCTGCACTATTTGTGACAATAGGTGCATTTAAGCCCAATAGCACCTCACCACCTGTTGGCTATTATGTTTTTCTATCTTGCTGATATTATATGGCCGTTGTACGATCTCCTTGTGGTGGTACAAAGTCCGCTGGCTGTTTGTGACACTTTCTCTTAAGATATCCTATCAGTTATTTGTGTATCACATATTTGTACCAGTTACTGAAAGTGCAAAAATAAAGTACTATAGGTATTTGTGTATCACATATTTGTACCAGTTACTGAGTGCAAAAATAAAGTACTATAGTTATTTGTGTATCACATATTTGTACCAGTTACTGAAAGTGCAAAAATAAAGTACTATAGGTATTTGTGTATCACATATTTGTACCAGTTACTGAGTGCAAAAATAAAGTACTATAGTTATTTGTGTATCACATATTTGTACCAGTTACTGAGTGCAAAAATAAAGTACTATAGTTATTTGTGTATCACATATTTGTACCAGTTACTGAAAGTGCAAAAATAAAGTACTATAGTTATTTGTGTATCACATATTTGTACCAGTTACTGAAAGTGCAAAAATAAAGTACTATAGTTATTTGTGTATCACATATTTGTACCAGTTACTGAAAGTGCAAAAATAAAGTACTATAGTTATTTGTGTATCACATATTTGTACCAGTTGCTGAAAGTGCAAAAATAAAGTACTATAATTATTTGTACCAGTTGCTGAAAGTGCAAAAATAAAGTACTATAGTTATTTGTGTATCACATATTTGTACCAGTTGCTGAAAGTGCAAAAATAAAGTACTATAATTATTTGTACCAGTTGCTGAAAGTGCAAAAATAAAGTACTATAGTTTTTTGCAATAAACTTGCTCCATATTAACCCTGCACTGCTTTGTATTAATCTTTATGATGCACACAATATGGGGGTTAAAATAGGTTTTGTTTTTTATCGTCATTTGTAGAATCTAGATAGATAGAAAGTTACCCAAACGTTTCCTGAGATTTGTCGGGCGTTTAAACTCCTGGTACGCCCTTCAGTGATACTCGGCATTCTTATACTTCTGTGGAATGCAATAAGATGGGGACAGACTCTCCAGACTCTCTAGTCTTGAATTTCCTAGAACAAGCAAGTTGTCAAGTATCAAATATAAATTTAAAGGGACTGTAAACTCAAAATCTACTTCCCCATAAAATATTTAAAGTAGTTAAAAGAAATACTTTGTTTTATTTTTGCCTCCTTAGTTTCTCTAAAAAGATTTTTCACTAGAGAATCAGGAGTGCACCCTAAAAAACATACCTTACATACCTTAGAACCCTGACCTTGCAACACACTACAAAGCAACAGTGTAATTAGCGCAGTAACTCATTTACATTGGTCCCTAACTAACATGTTTTCCCTTCTGTAGCCAAACTTAATTCATTTTTTTCAAGGAGTTTATTCACAGACTGCAAAAGAATGCACATTTTTCTTAATAAATAAATTTAAAAAAAAAGTTGATTTTATAAAACCTTTTATTTGGTATAAAGATTTTATTTCAAATGAAATGCTTAAAGGGACATCAAATGCCAACATTTCTTTTCTGATTCAGATAGAACATACAATTTAAACAACATTTTGTTTTGCTTCTATTATCTAATTTTCTTAATTCTCTCGGTATCCTTTGTTGAAGAAGCAGCAATGCACTACTGGGCGCTAGCTGAACACATCAAGTGAGCCAATGATAAGAGGCATATATGTGCAGCCACCAATCAGCAGCTAGCACCCAGTAGTGCACTGCTGTTTCCGAGCCTATCTATGTATGCTTTTCAACAAAGGATACCAAGAGAATGAAGCAAATTAGATATTAAAAGTAAATTTAAAAAAAATTGCTGTTTTGTCTGATCCATGAAAGTTTCTTTGCCTTTTTATGTGCTTTTTATACTGATAATATATAATGTGCAATATATTAAAATATATATATATATATATATATATATATATATATATATATATATATATATATATATATATATATATATATATATATATAATTTTTTTTTTTACACTATTATTTAGTGGTACTATTGAACATACCATCTGACTGGCACTTTAACAAATGATAGAATGAATACTGTAGTTAAACTTGCCTTTATAAAAAGATTACTTTTATATAAAATATTTAATAATGAAATATTTAGCTTTTTTTTTTTTTTTTTTTTTTTTTATGACCATGTAAAATCAGCTCATCGTCTATTTATTCTGCAATTGAAAATACTTTATCTAAAGTTCCAAGGAATTGTACCCCCCCCCCTTCTATCAGTGCTTCTGCCACCTGTCCCTGGCAAAGACACAGTCAGTCACTTGTTTATGCAAAGACTTAATGATTAAGTGAAAAACAAAAAGGGACTTTGTCCTTTTAAAGTGTTTGCGTTTTTAACTAGTGCTATAAACTGAAGTTATCACAAAAAGTGATAATGATTCATTTTTGGAAGATCCACTACATAAGTTTCTCAGCAGCTGAGTCCATGGAGTCTGGTTATATAGTAATTTAATGAGTCAGACTGATCCAAGTGCTGGATGATAATAGCAATAATTTATATGGGACGGCTGCTTATACAAGTGAAACCATAATCTTCACTTAGACTATAAAAAAAACGGAACCGGGCATGTTTTGCCGTTTAACCAGGGATAAAAGAAATAACAAAACTTTAATATATTGAAAAGTTTTTTTTATTAATTCCTAATTTATTAGCGTGAGATTTTCTTATAGACCTTCACCCCCCACTAAATTTATGATTACTAATGTTTAATGTATTTTTCCCATAGGTTTAAAATTCTTAAGTTACTTGAAAATCAAAATTGAAAGCAATGTTTTTTTTTTTTTTTTTTTTTTTGCTTTCAGTTTGGTTTTATTCTTTTTTGTAACAGAGCATATCTAGGTAGGCTTAGGCGCATGCAGTTGTTTTTAGCACTATATTGCAGCGGGTTTTGTTATAAATAATATAGCTAAATTGCACAGGCCTATCTGACAGTTTAATTTGACTTGACAAACTAACCTCTATTTTACAACACATTTGATTTCAGTTTGTGTGTTTGGCCGTATTCTTCAATATCACAACATAACAGTAACGTGCCTCTTCATAGAGTGACTATTGTCTCATGGGTACACTGTTTTCTTTTTTAAAACCACGATTCAGCGTAAACGAAACAGCAATAGTAGTTTCCTGCACCAAAGAGCTTACAATCTACACCTCTTAGTCGCTACATTATTGCAACTTTATTAATTCTATTGGGCTCTTATTAAAACTCTTTTGGATCATGTTCCTTGGTTTTAGAAATGTCTCAGACACTTTGCTTCTTTCTTTTGATTTCTGACCACAAAGGGGTTCTTGTGAGAGGAATTTGCTCTATTACATAACAAAAGCCTCAAGACAGACAGGCAGCCAGCTGCTTGCGTGCCTGAAATGTCAGACGTGGCTGGGTGTACAGAGCGGGGCCACGGTTCTGTGCTATTGTGACACACTAGAAAGCCCAACACACTAAAGCACGTTAAACAGGCTGTGTTATTGTAGTGAAAGGGACACTCAACTCAAAATGAAACCTTTATGAATCAGAGAGAACAGAATATTTACACAACTTTACAACTGACTTTAACAAAATGTGCACAGTCTATTTCTTTGTTACCAGCTCCTACTGAGCATGTGCAAGAATTTACATATATGCATTTGTGATTGGCTGATGGTTGTCACATGATACAGGGGGAGTGGAAATAGACATAACTGATATTTGTCATAAAAAGAAGTTCATACTAAGTGCTATTGCATTGTCCTTTTATTATGCATTTGTTGTTTATGCAGATCTTTAATAGAAATCATTGCAATGTGTATTATTCATCATTATAAAATGATTTTACCTTTTTAAAAAAAAAAAAATTAACTTCATTTTTGCAGTGTCCTTTACTTCCTGTCCCAGCCCCTCAAGGAGGAGACACTATATAAAATAGCTCCCATTCAGTTTATTAACCAATATAGATCTTCAGCTGCAAAAATCATGTGACCTAGGGGCCGAATGGAGCTTGATGCCCCTTGCTTCCGGCGAGTCTTCAGGATCTAAAGACCGCTGCTCCATAACTTGTCTGCCTGCTCTGAGGTGCCGGACAGAAATCAACCTGATCAAATACTATCGAGTTGATTGACACCCCCTGCTAGCGGCCAATTGGCTGTGAATCGGTAGGGGGCGGTATTGCACAAGCAGTTCCGGTGAACTGCTGGTGCAATGATAAATGCCAACGGCGTATGCTGTCAGCATTTATTGATGTGCAGCGGACATGATATGCTACATCGTGTCATGTCCACTCGAACTGTGATAAATATGCCCCCTAATGCCGAAGTGCTTGTTTTGCAAGAAAACAAATTAATGTTTTTTTTTTTTTTTTTTTAACACAACCTGTTTATTTTTATTTACTTTAATATACAGTAATAATAATTGTTGTTACTAAAGTAATATTTTATATCCTTTTTTTAAAGGGGTTTCTCTTTCTTGGGATTTTTTATGTAGACTTCTAAACTTTAGAGTCTGACCACTCTGACTGAGCGGTAAACTGCCAACTGTTGTAGAGAACAAGTAACTGGCAGTTGTTGATCTTCAGAATGACACATTTGCTAAATAAATAGGCCAATTCTCTCACTTGTTGCACTAGAAATGTAGAGAGTGCCATAAAAGATCTGCGCAGTTACCCGTTTGTATCATTTTTATAACACAAATCGTTCTTGGTAAATGTAATTACATTCCCGTATTGTACATGTCTTAGCAATGTACCTGCAAGCCTGGGGGTATACCGGTCTGTCTGATATTATCTCTCTTTTCATAAAAATCTAAAATAAGGTGGGGTTGTGACATTCCACAAATAGTCCAAAAGATTTGTGTGTTTGTGTTTTAAAGGGACAGTACTCAATTATTTTCTCCCCTTTTTAATGTGTTGCCAATAACACATTTTATCTACTGGAGTGTATTAAAAGGACACTGAGCCCAATTTTTTTCTTTCATGATTCAGATAGAACATGCAGTTTTAAGCAACTTTATAATTTACTCCTATTATTATTTCTTTATTCTCTTGCTATCTTTATTTGAAAAGCAAGAATGTAAGTTTTAGAAGCCAGCCCATTTTTGGTTCATAACCTTGGTTGTGCTTGCTGATTGGACAGCACTAATAAACAAGTGCTGTCCAGGGTACTAAACCAAAAATTGACTGGCTCCTTTAGCTTAGATGCGTTCTTTTTCAAATAAAGATTGCAAGAGAATGAAGAAAAATTGATAATAGGAGTAAATTAGAAAGTTGCTTAAAATTGCATTCTCTGTCTGAATTGTGAAAGAAAAAATTTGGGTTTAGTATCCCTTTTAAATTGTTTACAAATAGCTCCTTTTACCTTATTATCTTCTCATTTGAAATAGCTGATTTTGCCGGTTTCTCCACCTACACTGAAAATTTCTGTACTTAAGTACTGCTTAAAAATCTATGAACAAGAAGGATTAAGTTAAATAATGCTACTAGGTGGGGGATTTGACAGAGAGGTACTAAAATACTCACTTTCCATTGTTCTTTCTAAATATTGGGCTTTGAGTAAACCATGATAAGGAAGACTTTTTGTGTAAATAATCAGATAAGATAGAAGTCAGTTTTCAGTACAAACTCAGCCCATTGTATTTGAGTTGTGGTTTCAATTTGCAGAAATGGCTATTTCATATACAAAAACAAACCTAAACAAACTGTGTGTATATATTGGAAAAATGGTGTGTTTGTAAAAAAAAAACACTATCTGCGAAGCACAATAAAATGCCTGTGTATAGTATTTATAGAAGTTCACCCTTCTGTACCCTTTTACACTTCTACTGTACTTAAGGTACTTAAAACACACATTTTTATTAATTATTCAAGTAGCGCATCCAATTAATAAATAAATAAATCCAGATTACTTTGTTCTCTTGGTATGCTTTGTTGAACAGCAGGTGGGTAGTCTCATGAGCGTGTCTGGAGCACTATATGCCAGCAGTTTTCACAGTGATGAGCTTGTAGGTGGTGACATTCCCTCTGTAAGAAGTCAGGGCCAGCAAGATCTGTATTTGTGACTTTCAGCCATGAAATTATAGTACGTGGTACCCCAAGGCAGAACATGCAGTGATCTGAGACGTCATCACAGAAAATGCAGCATGTCTGCAGAAAGAACAGGACACATGCAGGAACTGTTACTGCTTTAACTGTGCAGCGCTGCTCCACATCAGACTGTTCTCTTTAAAAAAAGAGCTTTGCTTTGGCAGCACAGTGTAAGTTTTCCTTAACACAGCGCATCCACAGCAAAGTGCTGTTTGAAGTGAAAAGTCAAATATGCAGTGTTAACTGGCTCTTTACCCCCTAACTTTTCCCAGTCTACAAAGCTGTGTTTTCTGAATGACATTCTCATGAGCAATGCACTTTTTTTATTACTACATTTCTATGTTAGATCAAGATAAAAGGAAATGAATGTATTCAAGAGAAAATATTTTTTTTGTCTGCAGCTAACTTGCAATCCAATTTTCAACCGCTGCAATATATTATAAAGCTTTTACAATTGCTTTAGTCTCCAGTTAATCAACACATTGCAACTGAGCTGGTGCTTTAGTGTTACTGCCTAATTTAAAATTGAATTTTATTTAAAAATGACCTGCAAAAAAAAAAGATTCCATTAAAAAAAATCTCATTGCAGAAAGTGAAAAAAAGGTCTGCCTCTGGGATGTGGCATCAAGGCTACAAACCTGCAGTTGGCTACTGCTAAATTATAAACAGTCTATGAACTATACGTTACTCAAAGACCTCAGATGATTTTTTATAAAAACCCTTAAATTATTTATAACATTATTTGCTGAGGGTGAAAAAACAGGAGTTGGATATTTGTAATATTAGGGCACAAGAGAATAAAGCCTAGAACACCACTTTTCTGGTCTGGGATTTGTTCTTTCCCGTTTAATTTAATAAATATTTTCATGAGCACTACATTTTTGTTTTAAGTTTGTAGAAATTTAGAGAGGGGGAACCGAGGCACCAGACCTAGTTCCTCAGTGATTTCCATAGTCCCTCAGAGACTGTTCTTGCGTTTGACCACACGAGCTGAATAAGGTTCTGCACAATGTGAAGTCTCAAGCTGATTGAGGTAAATGACGCTGTGTTACAGGACTGAGGGCAGCTAGAGGGGTCCCTGGCACCGCATTATGTCATACGGTTTCTGTGAGTTTGCCCTTTGTCTGCAATTGGAATGAGATTGTACAAATGTTATCATTCGGACATGGATTTAACACTGTCAGCTTCTAACGTTGATCAATTTAACCGCATACTTACAATAATGCACATTACAGAAAACATCAAGGAGGCATTTAGCAGTGCTATAGGTTGTTTGCTGGTTGGAAATATACAAAGGAGCCGTAAAGTCAAAATGAATATTCAGAATAGGGCATGCAATTTTTAAACAACTTTTCAATTCCCATTTTATATGCACACTTTCTGATTCACCAGCTACTGAGCATGTGCAAGCATTTTTATAATTGTTTCATATTTAAAAATAATAAATAATAAATAAAAAAAAATAAAAAAATAACCTTAAGGAGCGATTTAGTTTGCATATTCTTTCTTGTATTGACAGCAGAGGTACAAGCTTACTCCGCACATAGTAATCCAGCAGTCACTGATACTAGACCGGGCTCAAAGATTTCGTTTTTTATGAAGCCGCTTTCTCTTTGCTTTATCTCCTTAGATTAGATTACTGAGTGAACAAACAGTATTGTTTGGGTTCCTACCATAGCCCTTTCAATAGTTCTTGCCAAGTATATCATTTTAACCTTATAAATGTCACATGAAAGAAATGCTAGTTTTAAAGTATTTGTTGCATCTAAAAGACAAATTAGATCTGGGAGCTGCTTAACAGCCAGTGAGCAATGCCCGGTAACATTCACTTCATGCTGCTTAAAAAAGAAACTTCCTAATGGGAAAAAATATTTGAATATCTTTACTTTCTGCGGTTTTATTTGCTTGGTAGAATGGTTTGAGTTTACTGTACCCTTAGTTCTGAATTGCTATATATATATTTATGGGTTTTCCCTCCTAAGAGGCCTAGATAGTATCCAGATGAACTAGGCTAAATGTTAGGTGCAGCTAATGGTGGGCACCAGGGCCTAATTTTAAGATGCCAGCGGCTCCCTGGCACCTGGGATAGTCAGCTCCTTTTAAGCATAGGGCTAGTTACAGCTCGGGAGCAACAGCATATAGCATATTGTGAACAGGACACCACCATTTAGAATCAGCATACACAAGTACCCGCCAATGACCTGATTTCTTGATCAGGAGCTGCTATGAATGATACTTAGAAATGTTTTTTTAACCCCTGTAGAGGGATAGTGTATGTTCTTTGTATTCTTTTTTTACCTTTTAAACCTAAAAATGGTCATTCTGCTGTCATATCTATTCAACAAATAATTTACAAACTCTTGTTGCTGAAAATTTATGTGGATATGGCAATCTGTATTAACCATAACTTTTTTTTTATTTTCCTCCTTTTAGACAGTATCAGAAGCCGCCGGACAAGGAGTGACCATTACCGGGAACCACACCTTCAATAACTGGAACTGGCCGAACGCTGTCATCTTCGCTGCTACGGTTATCACAACAATCGGTAAGAATCATGGCTCAAAAATGTCTTCCCATGTCTGTCCCAGGCTACACTGTGACCGCAGCAAAACATTGTCCTCAGTCATATAAAACTGCGCTAGAACTATTAAAGCATTTCTCCCTGGAATAAAAAAGTGTGTGTGTATGTATATAAAATAAATATATATATATATATATCAACTGCCTAACCCACTTCCTGTCCACCAACTCCTTGCTTGACCCCCTGCAATCTGGATTTCGCCCCAAACACTCAACTGAGACTGCCCTTACCAAGGCTACTAACTATCTTCTTTCTGCTAAAAGCAATGGCCACTACTCTATACTTGTCTTTCTTGACCTCTCAGCTACCTTTGACACAGATGACCACCCCCTCCTCCTACAGGCCCTTAGCTCTTTTGGACTTTTTGACACTGCTCTTTCTTGGATTCACTCTTTTCTTTCTCACAGGTCATTTTCTGTGTCATTTGCTGGTGACTCAATGCCTCTGTCTGTTGGAGTACCTCAAGGATCAGTTCTGGGTCCTCTACTCTTCTCCATTTATACTTCTTCGCTGGGTAAACTTATCAACAGTTATGGCTTCAAATACCACCTCTATGCTGGTGACACCCAGATCTACCTCTCCACCCCTGCTCTCTCTCCCTCTGTCCTTTCTCATGTCAGCAACTGCTTATCTGGTATTTCTTTATGAATGGCCTCTTGTCACCTAAAGATTAAAATGTCTAAAACTAAGCTCATTCTAATCCTATCCCTGTCGACACCATCGCCCAAAGCCCGCTGACTCTGAGTTACATCCCCCACATCCAATCACTTTCCTCATCCTGCCGCAACCACCTACGCAATATTTCCAAGATTCACCCTTTTCTGAGCGCTAACACCACAAAGCGAATAATTCACTCCCTTGTTATTTCCCGACTTGCCTACTGCAATAACCTACTTACTGACCTTCCTCGCTCCCGCCTCTCCCCTCTTCAATCCATCCTAAATGCCTCTGCAAGGCTGATACACCTTTCCCACCTTTCCCATCGCTCTGTATCTGCTGCACTTCTCTATGAGGCCATTCATTGGCTCCCCATTCACAGCATAATTAAATTCAAAATTCTCACCAATACCGCTCCCCACTACCTATCCGCTCTAGTCAACAAGTAATACTCCAGCCCGCCCACTAAGATCCAACAATGACCTGCTCCTTGCATCTTTGACTATCACCTCTTCTCATGCTAGACTGCAGAACTTCTGTCGTGCAGCACCTACCCTCTGGAGCACTCTCCCTCGTCCTGTCAGGCTTCCCACTAATCTTTCTTCTTTTAAATGCTCCCTGAAGATTTAGAGAAGCCTAACACCCAACTCAATAATCAATAATAAATTAATTTCTCTTACCTAACATTTCTCTCATGTAACTCTGCATTAATATCTCTTTCTCACTCTTGCAATCCTCACCTCCTGTTTCTCAACCTCCTAGATTGTAAGTTCCCACGGGAATAGGGCCCCCAATTCCTCCTGTATGTGTTTGTAACATTTTGTCTTGTCTCTTGCAAGTCTTATATCATTGTCTTATTTAAATGATATGTACCCATGGACAGCGCTGCGGAATATGTTGACGCTTTATAAATAAAGTATAATAATAATAAAATAATATACTGCAGTCGTCCAATGTAATTTCTGAGCTGTCCAGTACAAATGGAAATTTCAAGATATATAGATAGATTGATAGAGATATTATATATATATATATATATCTTTATATATCTTTATCTCTTGAAATTTCCATTGATACTGGATGGCTCAGAAATTGCAGTGCATGACTTAGAAATTTGACTTTGACACTTTGAGTGGACCACTAACTAACTTTTTTCCCTCTGGGCTAGTAGCTTTTAGCCCCTGACTAGTAAACCATAGTGATATTTTTACACCCCTGTGCGTATGTATATATACATTGCTGAGTACGTAGTGACTGGTGGATATGTGTGTATGCTACTCCTGATTGGCTTGTAATGACAAATATAACCATATGTAACACTTAGCAGGGGTTGTTATTAGAGAGGATTGGTGAAATAACAACATGCTCTAACAAATGATTATAGTTCTTTAAGCCACATTAAAACAAGTCTGTGTTTCAATGATATGGTGTATAAACACATAGATACAGTGGCACGTTGTAAACACCAAAATACACCAATGGGGGAAAGTGAGATCAGAATAAAATCCAACTCTGTACACTGTAGGATTTATCATCCCCTGAATAAATACACACCCCATGCTGGAAACGCATGATAAGCTTATTAGAGAATAAGGCTGGCTGCTGATAATGTGAAATCAGTATTAAGTAAACACACATGTTCTGTTTAAAAATAAATACAGTACTGAAAACAACATTCAAGAATAAAATAAATTTAAAGCAATATTGGTGTTAAAACATTTCCAAATAAAAAATGTTTTGCTGTATCAGTTAAATTGTCCTTTAAAATAGCTTTGTTTAGTACTAATCACACTTGCATCTCTATCGCCCCCTGGTGTTAGTGTTATGCAGTAGATACTCGACAGCCTGGCTGCCTCTACATGTCTCAGCGCTTGTCAAAGGACATTTTAGGCCCCTCCCAGAAGTTTTTAAATGTATTTCTTATTTAGATAATGGAACTCTCTTTATAAGAAGGCTTTAGATAACATAACTATCAGTATAGAAGTTTAATATAAAATGCGTGTACAAAATCCGTGGGATGAATTGGTGTATTTGGTAACGTTTATGTTCCCATTTAGGTTATGGCAATATCGCTCCAAAGACTTCCGCTGGGCGAGTGTTCTGTATATTTTATGGCCTGTTTGGAGTTCCGCTCTGTTTGACTTGGATCAGCGCACTGGGGAAGTTTTTCGGTGGTCGCGCAAAGAGACTAGGCCAGTTTCTGACCAAGAGGGGGGTCACCTTGGTAAGATTTTTTTCATTTTTTTTTTATTATTATTTATTGTGCTCAGTAACTTTGAGAAAAGCAAATGGACAAAATTGTTGTTAACAATGTCTGATATATTTTGCAGCCCCCTCTTGTGAAAACTAAAGTATTTACATGATAATTACCAATATTACCTGTTATGGGATGGTAAAAGTGGTGGTACTTAGTACCAGTGAGTACCCTCACAAAAAAGCCCCATTTTAAAGTGTTTAGGTTCATTACTCAAATAAAGTAATATATAACACTGTGATCATTGTGTGCACAACAAACCTCTGTGCTACAGTGTACGTTTTTATTCACCTAAATTCCCTAAGTGATTTTTATCCTCCCTGCATTTTCACTGTTAAGGGCTACATATGCCACAGCTCCCCTGAGTTGTTATGGGGGAGGAGTAGAACAAAGCTGATTGGCTCCTTGTAGGCTCTCTGTGTGTCATACAAGCTACTGCTCTGAGAAGGTCCGGTGCTTGATTACTGGTGCACGAGCACTCGCAGGATATGTGCATATGCCACAGAAAACCCTAATACATTTTACTAGAAGTTTTGCTAATGGAAGTATATTGCAAAACTGGATCTATTTCAAATTGAAATTCACCTGCGCACGTTTCGTTTTTGACCTTTTCTAGTCCTTTAATTTTTCCTATATTTTTTTTTTTTTTTTTTTTTAAATGTAACATTTTGTATTCGGGATGTAACAAATATTAAAGGGACAGTCTAGTCAAAATTAAACTTTCATGATTCAGATAGAGTAGCTACTTTTTAATTTACTCCTATTATAAATTTTTCTTCGTTCTCTTGGTATTTCTATTTGAAAAGCAGGCTTAGAAAAAGCTTAGGAGCCGGCCCATTTTTGGTTCAGAAACTGGGTAGCGCTTGCCGATTGGTGTCTAAATGTAGCCACCAATCAGCAAGCGCTATCCAGGGTTCTGAACCAAAAATGGGACGGCTCCTAAGCTTACATTCTTGCCTTTTTCAAATAAGGATACCAAAAGAACAAAGAAAAATTTGATAATAGTAATAAAATAAAAAGTTGCTTAAAATTGCCGCTCTATCTGAATCATGAAAGTTTAATTTTGACTAGACTGTCCCTTTAATAGTTTAATTGCTGATCATCATAGACTTGAATGTGGAAATCTAAGGAAATCCACATCAGATCTAAAATGCAAATGCAGCATTTTAATATTTGTTCTACAGAAACATTCAACTTGAAGAATATTTGTTCTAGAATTTGAAAGTTAATTGGCCCATCTGTAAAGCTGACTTGATGCACAATACCATGAGCTTGGGTCCCTGCGTAACTTTGTTTACTAGGCTGTAGATCAGTGGTTTTCAAAAGCTACTGATCTGGGATTAAATTAGAGGGATTAGAGGCGAAAAAAATGTTAATACTTCTATATTGATAATTATCCACTCGCTTATGTTCTTGACTAGTAACGCCTCTAGAACACTCGCTTATGCTATTGACTAGTAACGCCTCTAGAACACTCGCTTATGCTCTTGAATAGTAACGCCTCTAGAACACTCGCTTATGCTATTGACTAGTAACGCCTCTAGAACACTCGCTTATGCTATTGACTAGTAACGCCTCTAGAACACTCGCTTATGCTATTGACTAGTAATGCCTCTAGAACACTTGCTTATGCTATTGACTAGTAACGCCTCTAGAACACTCGCTTATGCTCTTGACTAGTAACGCCTCTAGAACACTCGCTTATGCTATTGACTAGTAATGCCTCTAGAACACTCACTTATGCTATTGACTTGTAGCGCCTCTAGAACACTCGCTTATGTTATTGACTAGTAACGCCTCTAGAACACTCGCTTATGCTATTGACTAGTAACGCCTCTAGAACACTCGCTTATGCTATTAACTAGTAACGCCTCTAGAACACTCGCTTATGCTATTGACTAGTAACGCCTCTAGAACACTCGCTTATGCTCTTGACTAGTAACGCCTCTAGAACACTCGCTTATGCTATTGACTAGTAATGCCTCTAGAACACTCGCTTATGCTATTGACTAGTAACGCCTCTAGAACACTCACTTATGCTATTGACTTGTAGCGCCTCTAGAACACTCGCTTATGTTATTGACTAGTAACGCCTCTAGAACACTCGCTTATGCTATTGACTAGTAACGCCTCTAGAACACTCGCTTATGCTATTGACTAGTAACGCCTCTAGAACACTCGCTTATGCTATTGACTAGTAACGCCTCTAGAACACTCGCTTATGCTCTTGACTAGTAACGCCTCTAGAACACTCGCTTATGTTATTGACTAGTAACGCCTCTAGAACACTCGCTTATGCTATTGACTAGTAACGCCTCTAGAACACTCGCTTATGCTATTAACTAGTAACGCCTCTAGAACACTCGCTTATGCTATTGACTAGTAACGCCTCTAGAACACTCACTTATGCTATTGACTAGTAATGCCTCTAGAACACTCACTTATGCTATTGACTAGTAACGCCTCTAGAACACTCGCTTATGTTATTGACTAGTAACGCCTCTAGAACACTTGCTTATGCTATTGACTAGTAGCGCCTCTAGAACACTCGCTTATGCTATTGACTAGTAACGCCTCTAGAACACTCGCTTATGCTATTGACTAGTAATGCCTCTAGAACACTCGCTTATGCTATTGACTAGTAACGCCTCTAGAACACTTGCTTATGCTATTGACTAGTAACGCCTCTAGAACACTCGCTTATGCTATTGACTAGTAATGCCTCTAGAACACTCGCTTATGCTATTGACTAGTAATGCCTCTAGAACACTCGCTTATGCTATTGACTAGTAACGCCTCTAGAACAGGTTAGTCATTCTATGAATTAATTTTATTGTTTATTAGTTTTCTGGTTTATAGCAAATTAAGTACATTTATTCTATATATTTGTTTTCTTTTCACTGCTAAAGACGATTGCACAAAGCACAAGAGCTCGCTCAATAGTCCTACACCTGTATGGGGTGTGCCCAGTAGCCTTGTAAAGTCTCCTGAGAGATCGGGAAGTCTATAAAGATTTAATGGAGTCTGGGAAATTGACTATAGAGCAGGTGGCGTTTTCTTCTTTCCTTTTTGTTTTTCTTTTGGTTGCTCCAGATGTTTAACATATGGTTCCTTCTTGATATCTTGCAACACTATCACATGCCAGCCAGCTGCATACAGCTATATAGGATTATCCTTATGGTTTATATTATTTGAAACAATGACGTACATCAACCATTCTTACATTTTCCATCACCTCTTGACTTGTAATAATATTTTTTGTCTTTCTTGTCCTTATGACTAGACAATGCAGATGTTTCTTGTACTGCTAATAATGCAGAATTATCCATTGTTACTGTCTGATTACTTTATTACCACTGGGTATTATGCTTTATTAAATACAAAATCTATTGAACTCAAAAATACAAAGATTCTGCAGTTAAACTGTAACCCTATCAGTTTTTTAACATATATAAATCTTTTATATACAGATATTTGTTCTCTCTGTAAATTTACAGTCTTTAAAGGCATGTTCAAATTCAAAAATAACTCCAAACCATCCCCATATAATGTATATTGTTAGGTCACCGCATTATATAGAAATCCACTTATATTGTACTAATAAACAAAGAGCTGTGGACGGCAATGTTTGCTGCAGAAACCATTTGTCTGTTTTTAAATGTAAATGTTCTTTTAGTTGCCTGCAATAAGCATGTTAGATTATTAATAAATCTTTTTTGTGTGTTACTTTAGGACCAGAATACCTCTTTAATCTTGGTTTGTGATTTTTTTTTTTTTTTTTGCAGAGAAAAGCACAGATTACCTGCACAGCTATATTCATAGTGTGGGGGGTACTCGTGCATCTGGTCATCCCTCCCCTTATCTTCATGAAAACTGAGAGCTGGACCTATATTGAAGGCCTTTATTACTCTTTTATCACCATCACAACCATAGGATTTGGAGACTATGTAGCTGGTCAGTATCCAGCATTTGTGCACCTACATGAGATGTGTAAACAGCTTGTTCATGATAGTGCAGAGTGATTCCCTTATATATGGACGGCAGCCTCAGACTGTTTAAATGGCCATTAGAGTGGGAATATTATATGTTACAGCACATCATTTTAGTACTAGTGGCCCTGCAATTCCACTTAAAGTATTAAATGGGAAGTAAAGTCAAAATTATGCTTTAGATAGAGCACATTTCCAATTTGCGTCTATTATCTAATTTTACTTTGTTCTTTTGGTAGCCTTTATTGAAAAGCATACCCAGGGAGGTTCAAGAGCAGCTATGCACTTCTGGGAGCTAGCTGCTAATTGGTGGCTGCACATAAATGCTTGTTATTGGCTCATGCAATGTGTTCTGCTAGCTCACAGTCATTCATTGTTGCTCCTTCAACAAAGTATAAAAAGAGAATGAAGGAAATTTGATAATAGAAGTAAACAGTAAAGTTGTTTAAAATTGTTTGTTCTACCTAAATAGTGAGAGAAAAAAATGGGGGTTTCATGTCCCTTTAACACATAGTTAAAGGGCCATTTATAGATGATTAGTTAGTTTTAAAGGGATATTAAACTGATAAGTAGTAACCATTCTATTGTAGTTGTATTGACCCCTTACAATTATTAGTTGAGATAAATGGAACACTTCTTCTCTATGTGAGCTAAACTGAAAGTGCAGTGTTTCTGTCACCGGATACAACAATAAGCGACAAGATGGCGGTGCCCAGTATAAAATGCAGAGCTTTAGCATCTGGTTGCTGTAATGAGTACAAATCTTGAGAATTTCGTTAGAGAGTTGCAGGTACAGGAAGAAATGAATTAGTATGGTGAGTTGTAACCCTGCTACTGTAGGTGTACCCAGCAGTTTAATGTCCCTTTTAAGACTTGTGATCCATCACCTTCATGTACTTAACCTGCACAAGGGGGTTAAACGCATAGTAGAAATACTTCATGTGACTAGCACTGCTGGTTCAATCAACTGCTGATTTGATCACAAATCATTTTTTTTATTTAAATTTTCAGATTTTTTAATTTCAGTTATAATATATCTGGTGTCAAAACTAAACGAGTATGTGTGTGGTGGGGAGAAGATAACGCATGTGCATCAATTTGTAATTTGATATTTGTAGTGCAAGCAAATAGATATTGCATTTCATTTGTGTTTAACATCATTGTCTGATACTATAATTTTAATTTGCTCTTTTTTTTTTTTCTGTCTCCGTCAGGTGTGAATCCAAAAATGAGTTACAATGTTCTATACAGATATTTTGTAGAGATTTGGATCTACCTGGGACTTGCCTGGCTATCTCTCTTTGTGAATTGGAAGGTTAGCATGTTTGTGGAAGTCCATAAAGCAATTAAGAAAAGAAGAAAAAGACGGAAAGAATCCTTTGAAAATGATCCACGAGTTAAAAAGAACAAAGAACTTCCAATGGTGAATTCTAAGGATATAAATATCTTCAGCTTCCTCTCAAAAAAAGAGGAGACCTATAACGACCTAATAAAGCAAATTGGTACAAATGGTTTGAAACCCAGTAATGGGAAAATATTAAATGGGGAGGTAACAGCCAATGGAACTACTCACAAGAAAAACAAAGAGAGCCTTGTTATGTACAACAGACGCAATAGTCTTGGCTATGATGAAGTGAAGCTTTCGTGCTGCTTTCAGAAGGATAATAAGATGAGGTCCACTCAAGAGAAAGAGGCCACAATATTTATAAACCCTTTAGACCGGATTAGTGAGGAGGAAGGGGAACCCTGGGAATCTAAAGATTACAAACCTTTAATATTTGAGCATGCAAACATTACTTTTGTGCAGGAAGAGGAGGAATGTGATCTGTCTGAGGAAGATGAGGAGAAATCCAAGTCTTCTTTCGAGGAAAACATGGATGCCCCAGAGACTCCAACACACTTGGATGAGTTCACCTGTCTAGACGAGACATCTTTTTCCAGCAATGACTCAGAGGTTTGTGTTCCATATGAACAACTCATGAACGATTACAATAAAGTGAACAGTGGCCAACCTGAAACGTGAGCCATAGCTCTGATCTCTATGCCGTGATTGTAACACCTAAGGTGTATTGGTTGAAAATCTCTACCTGATTTATCTACTTTGTGTCTGAACCAAAAGGTTTGGTATTCACCAAAGTACAGTGCAACCTTCAGAAGACTTGTTATAACAAGATGGCAACTCTACAGCTCAGTTTTTTTTGGGCACACTCCACTTCTATAGAAATAGGAGATCATACCATTGTGTTTGTACACTGGACTTCTTTTAATATCAAGAAAGTTGCAACATGCACAATATTCTCTGACTGATCCTGGTTGCCTTTCAGAGGATTTGATTCTCAAATAATGTGCCTTAAAATAAAAACTGTGGACGCAATTCCTCTAGTGCCTCTCCAATGTCCATTTGTATTTCCTGCTAAAAATACTTGAAAAGAATAGAGACTATTGACTGTTTTTTACAGATTGTGTTTTTTTAGTGACACAGTCTCCATACTTAATGTTTGAGTATTGTATACTGTATTTAAATACCAAGGCTTTATGCATGGATAGACACAGAAGCCTTAGTAATTACACCCTACAGATCGCTCCAGTATTTGCACAATTGGTACTGTATCTAAAAACTTGAACATTATTTTATGTTAATTTTTTTTTTTTCTTCAATTAAATCTTAAATATTTTAAAACAAGAATTACTGGAATGGTAAATAGGGCGCAATATCTATAGGACCTTGTTGTTTATTTTTTTGTTTTGCATTCAAAGTGCATTTATTTATTAACATTTCCTTTTTTAATTTAATTATTTTTTTCCAGCAAGCAAGAACATTCCATTTTTTTTCTTGTATTTGGTAAGAGGTTTGCAAGAAAAGAAAAAAAACTTGAGAAAATTAAATGACAAATGGATGTCGAGAACTGTTTTTCACCACATAATAATTTTAAAAAAAACTCTTGTTTTTGACACAAGCTGAAAATGTGTGAACAAGTTTTTTTTATATTTTTCACGTAAAGTATGTGCTTGAACCGAAGATACAAAAAAGGCCTAAATATTAGTGAACAGTTAAAATATTTTTTAACAGTAATTTTAAACATATTTGGACACCACTGATTCAAGAAAGTTGTCTTTTCTTTGTTTAGGTTTGTTGTAAAAGGACTCCAAAGAGAGCCAAATTGATGAATTATTTTTATGGCCACTTCCGAATTCCGATATTCATCTATTATAGACGGTCTGTTCTAGACCTGTATCAGTGTTGTCCAATATACTTTTTTAACATGATCTTTAAAAAATAAAAAAAAAATGGTTCATTTCAGAAAAATTCTACTTTTTGTATCACTTTTTGGGTGTTGCTGCCTTATTAGTGTACTGCATAAAGATAAGGTAAAACAAAACAAAAAACTCACCAAATTCTAAAATCTACTATATTGAGCTAAAATCAGGTGAAAAAGTGGTATTTTGTCTAAACATATTAATACAGGCATTGGCTATTTCGGATCCATTCAATATTTTTAAACCAAGCTTGAAGGCAGTATTCCATTTTTATTTAAAAAACAAACAGATTCTAGGAGCTACACCTCATTTATTCTTGAGTTTTGCCCTGTATTAGTACACCCATATCCCCACAATTTTACATTTGCTGACATTTTTAAATGTGAACTTTTATGCTGCTAATTCCAATAGTGGGGCAGTTTTTTATTTTTAGATTATTATCTGTGGAAGTGTGATTGGTTCAAGCTTTTATGTGGAGATATAGATATATATTCTACTTTGCAATGGCATATGATGTGTTACAAGATACCTGGCCTGCTGTAGAGAACAAAGTACTATTTGAGGATGTTCAAATGTTGGGCTTTTGACATTTGAATAATAGAACAAATAAATGTTCCCTTTTGAAATTCATTCTGCCTTTAGATCAAATGTAACATTCAAAGATTACATTTGTTGATTCCCATAGATTTATATCAGACTCTAAGGGCCTGATATTCAAAACCTCAGTGAGATATTCTAAGAAGTCTCGTCAGTACGGCAAGGTCCTTTATAAATTTTTTTATTTAGAAACACAAAGTTTAACTTGAGGCCATGTAATGTTGTTTTCTCCAACATAGGTGTGTCCGGTCCACGGCGTCATCCTTACTTGTGGGATATTCTCTTCCTCTCTTCCCCAACAGGAAATGGCAAAGAGCCCAGCAAAGCTGGTCACATGATCCCTCCTAGGCTCCGCCTACCCCAGTCATTCTCTTTGCCGTTGTACAGGCAACATCTCCACGGAGATGGCTTAGAGTTTTTTAGTGTTTAACTGTAGTTTTTCATTATTCAATCAAGAGTTTGTTATTTTCAAATAGTGCTGGTACGTACTATTTACTCAGAAACAGAAAAGAGATGAAGAATTCTGTTTGTATGAGGAAAATGATTTTAGCAACCGTAACTAAAATCCATGGCTGTTCCACACAGGACTGTTGAGAGCATTAACTTCAGTTGGGGGAACAGTTGGCAGTCCTTGCTGCTTGAGGTATGACACATTCTAACAAGACGATGTAATGCTGGAAGCTGTCATTTTCCCTATGGGATCCGGTAAGCCATGTTTATTACGATTGTAAATAAGGGCTTCACAAGGGCTTATTTAGACTGTAGACATTTTTTGGGCTAAATCGATTGATATTAACTCTTATTTAGCCTTGAGGAATCATTTATTCTGGGTATTTTGATATAATAATATCGGCAGGCACTGTTTTAGACACCTTATTCTTTAGGGACTTTCCCAAAGCATAGGCAGAGTCTCATTTTCGCGCCGGTGTTGCGCACTTGTTTTTGAGAGGCATGGCATGCAGTCGCATGTGAGAGGAGCTCTGATACTTATAAAAGACTTCTGAAGGCACCATTTGGTATCGTATTCCCCTTGGGTTTGGTTGGGTCTCAGCAAAGCAGATACCAGGGACTGTAAAAGGGTTAAAGCTTCCAAATTTGGTGTGCAATATTTTCAAGGCTTTAAGACACTGTGGTGAAAGTTTTGTGAATTTTGAACAATTCCTTCATGTTTTTTCGCAATTGCAGTAATAAAGTGTGTTCAGTTTAAAATTTAAAGTGACAGTAACGGTTTTATTTAAAAACGTTTTTTGTACTTTCTTATCAAGTTTATGCCTGTTTAACATGTCTGAACTAGCAGATAGACTGTGTTCTGAATGTGGGGAAGCCAGAATTCCTATTCATTTAAATAAATGTGATTTATGTGATAATGATAATGATGCCCAAGATGATTCCTCAAGTGAGGGGAGTAAGCATGGTACTGCATCATTCCCTCCTTCGTCTACACGAGTCTTGCCCACTCAGGAGGCCCCTAGTACATCTAGCGCGCCAATACTCCTTACTATGCAACAATTAACGGCTGTAATGGATAATTCTGTCAAAAACATTTTAGCCAAAATGAACCCTTGTCAGCGTAAGCGTGGATGCTCTGTTTTAGTTACTGAAGAGCATGACGACGCTGATATTAATATCTCTGAAGGGCCCCTAACCCAATCTGAGGGGGCCAGGGAGGTTTTGTCTGAGGGAGAAATTACTGATTTAGGGAATATTTCTCAGCAGGCTGAATCTGATATGATTACTTTTAAATTTAAATTGGAACATCTCCGCATTTTGCTTAAGGAGGTATTATCCACTCTGGATGATTGTGAAAATTTGGTCATCCCAGAGAAACTATGTAAAATGGACAAGTTCCTAGAGGTGCCGGGGCTCCCAGAAGCTTTTCCTATACCCAAGCGGGTGGCGGACATTGTTAATAAAGAATGGGAAAGGCCCGGTATTCCTTTCGTCCCTCCCCCCATATTTAAAAAATTGTTTCCTATGGTCGACCCCAGAAAGGACTTATGGCAGTCAGTCCCCAAGGTCGAGGGAGCGGTTTCTACTTTAAACAAACGCACCACTATTCCCATAGAGGATAGTTGTGCTTTCAAAGATCCTATGGATAAAAAATTAGAAGGTTTGCTTAAAAAGATGTTTGTTCAGCAGGGTTACCTTCTACAACCCATTTCATGCATTGTCCCTGTCACTACAGCCGCATATTTCTGGTTTGATGAACTGATTAAGGTGCTCGATAGTGACTCGCCTCCTTATGAGGAGATTATGGACAGAGTCAATACTCTCAAATTGGCTAATTCTTTCACTCTAGACGCCTCTTTGCAATTGGCTAAGTTAGCGGCTAAGAATTCTGGGTTTGCTATTGTGGCGCGCAGAGCGCTTTGGTTGAAATCTTGGTCGGCTGATGCGTCTTCCAAGAACAAGCTACTAAACATTCCTTTCAAGGGGAAAACGCTGTTTGGTCCTGACTTGAAAGAGATTATCTCTGATATCACTGGGGGTAAGGGCCATGCCCTTCCTCAGGATCGGCCTTTCAAGGCAAAAAATAGACCTAATTTTCGTCCCTTTCGTAAAAACGGACCAGCCCAAGGTGCTACGTCCTCTAAGCAAGAAGGTAATACTTCTCAGGCCAAGCCAGCTTGGAGACCAATGCAAGGCTGGAACAAGGGAAAGCAGGCAAAGAAACCTGCCACTGCTACCAAGACAGCATGAAATATCGGCCCCCGATCCGGGACCGGATCTGGTGGGGGGCAGACTCTCTCTCTTCGCTCAGGCTTGGGCAAGAGATGTTCTGGATCCTTGGGCGCTAGAAATAGTCTCCCAGGGTTATCTTCTGGAATTCAAGGGACTTCCCCCAAGGGGAAGGTTCCACAGGTCTCAGTTGTCTTCAGACCACATAAAAAGACAGGCGTTCTTACTTTGCGTAGAAGACCTGTTAAAAATGGGAGTGATTCATCCTGTTCCATTGAGAGAACAAGGGATGGGGTTCTACTCCAATCTGTTCATAGTTCCCAAAAAAGAGGGAACATTCAGACCAATCCTAGATCTCAAGATCTTAAACAAATTTCTCAAGGTCCCATCTTTCAAGATGGAAACCATTCGAACTATCCTTCCTTCCATCCAGGAAGGTCAATTCATGACCACGGTGGATTTAAAGGATGCGTATCTACATATTCCTATCCACAAGGAACATCATCGGTTCCTAAGGTTTGCATTCTTGGACAAACATTACCAGTTCGTGGCGCTTCCTTTCGGATTAGCCACTGCTCCAAGGATTTTCACAAAGGTACTAGGGTCCCTTCTAGCTGTGCTAAGACCAAGGGGCATTGCAGTAGTACCTTACCTGGACGACATTCTGATTCAAGCGTCGTCCCTCCCTCGAGCAAAGGCTCACACGGACATCGTCCTGGCCTTTCTCAGATCGCACGGCTGGAAAGTGAACGTGGAAAAGAGTTCTCTATCCCCGTCAACAAGGGTTCCCTTCTTGGGAACAATTATAGACTCCTCAGAAATGAGGATTTTTCTAACAGAGGCCAGAAAGACAAAGCTCCTGGACTCTTGTCGAATACTTCATTCCGTTCCTCTTCCTTCCGTAGCTCAGTGCATGGAAGTGATCGGGTTGATGGTAGCGGCAATGGACATAGTTCCTTTTGCGCGCATTCATCTAAGACCGTTACAACTGTGCATGCTCAGTCAGTGGAATGGGGACTATACAGACTTGTCTCCAAAGATACAAGTACATCAGAGGACCAGAGACTCACTCCGTTGGTGGCTGTCCCTGGACAACCTGTCACGAGGGATGACATTCCACAGACCAGAGTGGGTCATTGTCACGACCGACGCCAGTCTGATGGGCTGGGGCGCGGTCTGGGGATCCCTGAAAGCTCAGGGTCTTTGGTCTCGGGAAGAATCTCTTCTACCGATAAATATTCTGGAACTGAGAGCGATATTCAATGCTCTCAAGGCTTGGCCTCAGCTAGCGAGGACCAAGTTCATACGGTTTCAATCAGACAACATGACGACTGTTGCGTACATCAACCATCAGGGGGGAACAAGGAGTTCCCTAGCGATGGAAGAAGTGACCAAGATCATTCTATGGGCGGAGTCTCACTCCTGCCACCTGTCTGCTATCCACATCCCGGGAGTGGAAAATTGGGAAGCGGATTTTCTGAGTCGTCAGACATTGCATCCGGGGGAGTGGGAACTCCATCCGGAAATCTTTGCCCAAGTCACTCAACTTTGGGGCATTCCAGACATGGATCTGATGGCCTCTCGTCAGAACTTCAAAGTTCCTTGCTACGGGTCCAGATCCAGGGATCCCAAGGCGGCTCTAGTGGATGCACTAGTAGCACCTTGGACCTTCAAACTAGCTTATGTGTTCCCGCCGTTTCCTCTCATCCCCAGGCTGGTAGCCAGGATCAATCAGGAGAGGGCGTCGGTGATCTTGATAGCTCCTGCGTGGCCACGCAGGACTTGGTATGCAGATCTGGTGAATATGTCATCGGCTCCACCTTGGAAGCTACCTTTGAGACGAGACCTTCTTGTTCAGGGTCCGTTCGAACATCCGAATCTGGTTTCACTCCAGCTGACTGCTTGGAGATTGAACGCTTGATTTTATCGAAGCGAGGTTTCTCAGATTCTGTTATCGATACTCTTGTTCAGGCCAGAAAGCCTGTAACTAGAAAGATTTACCACAAAATTTGGAAAAAATATATCTGTTGGTGTGAATCTAAAGGATTCCCTTGGGACAAGGTTAAGATTCCTAGGATTCTATCCTTCCTTCAAGAAGGATTGGAAAAAGGATTATCGGCAAGTTCCCTGAAGGGACAGATTTCTGCCTTGTCGGTGTTACTTCACAAAAAACTGGCAGCTGTGCCAGATGTTCAAGTCTTTGTTCAGGCTCTGGTTAGAATCAAGCCTGTTTACAAACCTTTGACTCCTCCTTGGAGTCTCAATTTAGTTCTTTCAGTTCTTCAGGGGGTTCCGTTTGAACCCTTACATTCCGTTGATATTAAGTTATTATCTTGGAAAGTTTTGTTTTTAGTTGCAATTTCTTCTGCTAGAAGAGTTTCAGAATTATCTGCTCTGCAGTGTTCTCCTCCTTATCTGGTGTTCCATGCAGATAAGGTGGTTTTACGTACTAAACCTGGTTTTCTTCCAAAAGTTGTTTCTAACAAAAACATTAACCAGGAGATTATCGTACCTTCTCTGTGTCCGAAACCAGTTTCAAAGAAGGAACGCTTGTTGCACAATTTGGATGTTGTTCGCGCTCTAAAATTCTATTTAGATGCTACAAAGGATTTTAGACAAACATCTTCCCTGTTTGTTGTTTATTCAGGTAAAAGGAGAGGTCAAAAAGCAACTTCTACCTCTCTCTCTTTTTGGATTAAAAGCATCATCAGATTGGCTTACGAGACTGCCGGACGGCAGCCTCCCGAAAGAATCACGGCTCATTCCACTAGGGCTGTGGCTTCCACATGGGCCTTCAAGAACGAGGCTTCTGTTGATCAGATATGTAGGGCAGCGACTTGGTCTTCACTGCACACTTTTACCAAATTTTACAAGTTTGATACTTTTGCTTCTTCTGAGGCTATTTTTGGGAGAAAGGTTTTGCAAGCCGTGGTGCCTTCCATTTAGGTGACCTGATTTGCTCCCTCCCTTCATCCGTGTCCTAAAGCTTTGGTATTGGTTCCCACAAGTAAGGATGACGCCGTGGACCGGACACACCTATGTTGGAGAAAACAGAATTTATGTTTACCTGATAAATTTCTTTCTCCAACGGTGTGTCCGGTCCACGGCCCGCCCTGGTTTTTTTAATCAGGTCTGATAATTTATTTTCTTTAACTACAGTCACCACGGTACCATATGGTTTCTCCTATGCTATTATTCCTCCTTAACGTCGGTCGAATGACTGGGGTAGGCGGAGCCTAGGAGGGATCATGTGACCAGCTTTGCTGGGCTCTTTGCCATTTCCTGTTGGGGAAGAGAGGAAGAGAATATCCCACAAGTAAGGATGACGCCGTGGACCGGACACACCGTTGGAGAAAGAAATTTATCAGGTAAACATAAATTCTGTTTTTTATGTGAAACAGACTCCTACATTACAATACAAAGTCTAAAAAAATCCCCAAAACCTGGTCTGATTTCTCTCCATGCCAGCAAAGTTTTTAATATTAGCCCCTAAGAATTAACATCTGGGTGGTAATATTTAATAATCAAATGTTACATTCGATATTGAAATGAATGCAATCCACGTTCCTTGTACAAAAACATTTTCATATTTCTGATCCTGTGCTTCCAATGATTGACTGATGTGTGAGGGAACCTATGTTTTTGTTTTTACGTTGCACTTCAATTATTAATATCCCTCAGATCTCAAATGTTTCAAGTCAACAAATTTTAAATGAATTATTTCTTTACCAAAATACCTAAACAAACTGACCTATAATTTGTAAAGATTGTTTTGAAGACTTTTTTTGCAGAAACAGAAAAAAACACTCCATAAACGTAAATGTGAAATATTAGATTTTGATTTTTTTTTTAGATACAGTGGATATATTTTTTTAAAAAAATATTATTTTCAAGATCAATCCAAAGAAAATGTGTGTTAATGATGAACAAACTGACATTACTATGTATATAAAGTGTTATATTCTGAGCAATGAACACACCTCATAAAGCCTTGTCCAGATAGGTAGGTTATTTCAGAAAATGATATTGTCATGGTGATCTGCTATATTTTTGTAATGACATTTTTATACACTCCTATTTCTCAGATACTGGTCACGTTTAATGACTTATATTTCTTAGAAATGAATGTCTTTATTTTTAAATATAACTCCCCTGTCCTGTGCATATGGCTGTCTTGATTGAGGGTCATATCTGAGATTTAAAGTTTCTGGTAGTGCAATAGCCACTGACTTAAGTCTATTCCTTTCGGGTAGACACGGACATTAAAAACTACCATATTTTTATGAGAGCACATAGCAATGTTCTGTAACATGTTGACCCATTACAGGGATACTAAACCCATTTTTTTTTCTAAATGATTCAGATAGAGCATGCAATTTTAAGGATCTTTCTAATTTACTCAATTTTTCTTTATTCTCTTGCTATGTTTATTTTAAAAAAAACAGGAATTTTATGTTCAGCACCCTGGATAGCGCTTGCTTATTGGTGACTACATTTAGCAAACCAATAAGCAAGCATAACCCAGGTTCTCAACCAAAAATGAGACATCTCTTAAGCTTTACATTCCTGCTTTTTAAATAAAGATTGCAGAAAAACGAAGAAAAATTGAATTTAGGAGTAAATTAGAAAGTTGCTTAAAATTGCATGCTCTATCTGAATCACGAAAGAAAACATTTGGGTTTAGTGTCCCTTTAAGCTTTCCAGCGTTGAACAGACGTAAGGGCTCTATTTTCTCCTAATCAATCGCACATTGGGCATAAATGACTTTTTCTACTTCGCTAGAAACAGTCTATTTCATTTACATGTTATTGTACCCACTAGTTTATAGCTCTATCTCGCCCTCAATGAGATATTCTGGAAACCATAGACAAGATCAGCGGATTTCAGAATCTGTATTTTGTAGAGATATTATTTGACTGTTCAGTTCACTGATATTGAGAGCGAGAGTCTAGCAATGTCCTTTTAACTCAGGGACACTCAAGTCAAAATTAAACTTTCATGATTCAGCAGCAATTTTAAACAACTTTCTAATTTACTCCTATTATACATGTTCTTTTGTTCTCTTGGTATCTTTATTTGAAAAAGCAAGAATGTAAGCTTAGATGGCCCATTTTTGGTTCAGCACCTGGGTAGCGCTTTCTGATTGGTGTCTAAATGTAGCCACCAATCAGCAAGCGCTACCCAGGGTGCTGAACCCAAAATCGTCTGGCTTCTAAGCTTACATTCCAGCCTTTTCAAATAAAGATTCCAATAGAACAAAGAAAAATTGATAATACAAGTAAACTAGAAAGTTGCTTAAAATTGCTGCTGTATCTGAATCATGTAAGTTTAATTTTAGCTTGACTATACATTTAATATGTTTTTAAAACTTGAACCCTTTCCATAAGAACATGCTTAGAGGTAAATTTAATAACAGAAGTAAATTAGATTTCTTGTTGTCATTATCTAAATAATGAAAATGGTTCTTCTGGAAAATTGTAGACAAATCTAAATAAAATCACTTCTATTCTTTTTACAGTTTGTGGGCAATATTACATAGTGTGGTAATGTCTTAAACTGCAATGATGTAGATGTATTTATAGATCTGTACACCAATCATTCCTCCCAATAATCTAGTATTTGTACACAGAATGATGCAAAGCTTGCTACAAAATTAGCCCTCTCTCTTTGGAAATCTTCTAAAGGTGTCTTTTTTATGTATGTCCTTGGTGTCACTGGAATCACTGTATGTAAATATTTGATATTTTTCTGT
The DNA here is from genome assembly GCF_027579735.1 of Bombina bombina. NCBI lineage: Eukaryota > Metazoa > Chordata > Amphibia > Anura > Bombinatoridae > Bombina > Bombina bombina. The sequence continues at coordinate 1,196,703,744 of NC_069502.1, forward strand.
AAAATAGTGTAATTTATTTTAATATTTTTCAATAAAAACATTTCAGATGAACATACTTTTTTTTTATCTCATTTCATGTGTACCATAGCTTTCAATTTAGGCAAAAATTCTGGTTGACTATTTTTGACTGAAATTCATAGGGTAGTTTTGCTCCTGTAAGCGAGAAAGTATATGTAGGGGGTAAAAAATACTCAACTCTGTTAAAAAATATTTACTCCATATACTGACACGATTAGGTGTTAAATAATCCCTACTGCATAATCTACTGTGTGATTCCATAGATTCTCTCTGCTACAGTTATGTAACGTTTTAGGTAATCCGGTTAGTCCAAACAGAATTCCATGGAATCCGTAACCAGGTGATCAGTAGGTGATGAGTTGAGCTATAAAAGAGAGAAGCAGACCGGTAGCAGGAACAAGAATGCCAGGGTCTTCATGACCAAACAACCAAGAAAATAATCGCCTTCTAGTGCCACTTCTGCCTCAAGGCTACTTCCGACACTATTACCATCTATATCCCTATTGTTGGCACAATTACCACATTCATCTCATATTTAGTCAGCAGGGACACTCTGCACTCATTTTTGGAGGAGGCATCTGATTGAGCAATATGTTACCTTTACAATATTGACTGCTAATCCCTGCTAATTTTTTAGTCCTGCTCATGGGACGCCCAGGTAAATTCTTCAATCCCTGAAAGTATAAGGTGAAATTCCATGGCAGAATACTTGAATGAATGAACTGTACACCTTCTACTGTATAACGGAGTATGACCTATAGACAAATTAGTGTCATCGCATCATGTCACATAGTTTGGTCCAAGAGGGTCTACAGTTCAGAATGGCAAATGATATCTCTGGTGACTAGCTTCTTCATTTCACATTCACCGCTAGCTAGTTATTTTCCTATTTCTTCTAACTAGAGTCAAGACTACAGTAGGCCCCTCCTAGACTTTCTGTCCAGTACAAGAATGTGACATCTGTAAGTGTAGAGTCAATAATAAACATTCATACAATGTATAGATATTGACATTTTCTTAAATGGTAAGGTTGGACTTGATTTTTAACCATAGTGGCAATAGTGTCCAAATATAAAGTAACCTAAATATAGTATTAACAGCCAACCTCAAGCTAGCTTCCCAACCTTAGCAAGCCCCTGAAATATGGGCTGTTTGTAAATGATGTTGTGGCAGAAGCAACATTTGTTTCTAGGATATTGGTTAGTGAAGGAGTATGTAGACTCATGGTGAGGCAGTTCATTTTTTACACAAGGAGTACAAAAGGCAGAGGGAACAGAGGAGGAGTCCTGTTGTATCCATACTAAACTCTCCCACCTACCAGGTAACAGGCAGGTAGCAGATAATTACAGAGCTGTGCACTGCAGTTATGTTATATTCATACTATAAATCTGTTTTCTTTAAATGCCTGTTATTTACGTACCTTTTATTTGCTAAGGGATGAAGGTTAAATCTTTGAAGCCTTTAATGGTCCAATGAGTTGAACAACTTTTGTTTTAATTGTTTTGAACAATGTCCCCTGTGTTACAAGGTTATATTTGTCTAGACAGCCATTTGAAGGATGTCTCTCCAATGACTTGTAAGCAAGATACACATATTACACTAAAGGGTTGAGGGGGTACATAATGGATCAGAGTGGGAACAACTTATTTATACATATTTATTTATCTTGCAGGAATATTATATATTATATTGCTAGTATGCCTTCTTGGTCCTTTTAGCGTTAGTTTGCTCATTCAAATCAGCCCCATTGTGTTTGATCAGTTATCTTCTTTTCCTGTTATCAGCCTTGCATAAGGTCTATCCTGTCGTCACTGTTGCCAACTAGTGATGTGTCTTTAGTTAAGAAAATGTCTGCTGTATATTGTGCTCTGTAATGTAAAAGCTGGGAATGCTGTTTGGGCTCTCGTGGCAAGTTTTCCTCTTCTTCAGGAAAGTGAGAACATTCAGCTCTGCTGGAGAACCTGAGCAACCAATATAAAAGAGTTTCTGTAAATAGATTGGCTACCCCAGGATAGAGGACCCATGCACTCTGTCTATGGGACAAAACAGAGAAGATTATTAACATTTAGGAGCTCATGTACATTTTGTCTTTTATTAGCCAATGCCTAGTTGACAAGATGAACATACTAAAGGTGTGTACCAGCGTACCTGGTTTTCAATCCGCCGCCCTGGAGGCAGCGGATGCCATAGGAATCAATGGGAGTCTGAAAGCAGCGAAAACTCATGTTCGCTGCTGCCCGATATCCCATTGATTCCTATGGGAGAATAAAGTTACGTTTACACCTAACACCCTAACATGTACCCCAACACCCCTAATCTGCCGCCCCCTACACCGCCGCCACCTACATTATACTTAATAACCCCTAATCTGCCGCCCCGACATCGCCGCCACCTATATTATACTTATTAACCCCTAATCTGCCGCCCCGCCACCTACATTAGATTATTAACCCCTAATCTGCCACCCCAACGTCGCCGCCACCTACATTATGTTATTAACCCCTAATCTGCCATCCCCAACGTCGCCGCCACTATATTAAATGTATTAACCTCTAAACCTAAGTCTAACCCTAACACCCCCTAACTTAAATATAATTTAAATAAATCTAAATAAATATTCCTATCATTAACTAAATTATTCCTATTTAAAACTAAATACTTACCTATAAAATAAACCCTAAGATAGCTACAATATAACTAATAGTTACATTAGTTACATTGTAGCTAGCATAGGGTTTATTTTTATTTTACAGGCAAGTTTGTATTTATTTTAACTAGGTACAATAGTTATTAGTTATTAACTATTTAATAACTACCTAAAGTAAATACAAAAGTACCTGTAAAATAAAACCTAACCTAAGTTACAATAACACCTAACCTAACCCTACAATTAAATAAATTACATCAATTAAATATAATTAAATAAACTAAATTAAATACAATAACCTAAATTAAATGATCTAAAGTACAAAAAAACCCTCCTAAATTACAGAAAATAAACAAAGACAGCAGAAGTCTTCATCCAGACGGCATCTTCTATCTTCATCCATCCGGTGCGGAGCGGGTCCATCTTTAAGACATCCGACGCGGAGCATCCTCTTCGGCCGATGACTACCCGATGAATGAAGGTTCCTTTAAGTGACGTCATCGAGGATGGCGTCCCTTAGATTCCGATTGGCTGATAGAATTCTATCAGCCAATCGGAATTAAGGTAGAAAAAATCCTATTGGGTGATTGCATCAGCCAATAGGATTTTTTTCTACCTTAATTCCAAATGGCTGATAGAATTCTAACAGCCAATCGGAATCTAAGGGACACCATCTTGGATGACGTCACTTAAAGGAACCTTCATTTGTCGGGTAGTCGTCGGCCGAAGAGGATGCTCCGCGTTGGATGCCTTGAAGATGGACCCGCTCCGCACCGGATGGATGAAGATAGAATATACCGTCTGGATGAAGACTTCTGACGACTGGAGGACCACTTCTGCCCGGCTTGGATGAAGACGTCTCCCGGTAAGTCGATCTTCAGGGGGTTAGTGTTAGGTTTTTTAAGGGTGTATTGGGTGGGTTTTATTTTTGTTAGGGCTTTGGGCTGCAAAAGAGCTAACTGCCCTTTTAAGGGCAATGCCCATCCAAATGCCCTTTTCAGGGCAATGGGGAGCTTAGGTTTTTTTAGTTAGTTTTTTTGGGGTGGTTGTTTGTGTGGGTGGTGGGTTTTACAGTTGGGGGGGTTGTTTGTATTTTTTTTTACAGGTAAAAGAGCTGATTACTTTGGGGCAATGCCCCGCAAAAGGCCCTTTTAAGGGCTATTAGTAGTTTAGTTTAGGCTAGGGTTTTTTTATTTTGGGGGGGCTTTTTTATTTTGATAGGGCTATTAGATTAGGTGTAATTAGTTTAAAGATCTTGTAATTTGTTTATTATTTTCTGTAATTTAGTGGGGTTTTTTGTACTTTACCTAATTTAATTGTTTTTAATTGTAGTGTAGTGTTAGGTGTTATTGTAACTTAGGTTAGGTTTTATTTTACAGGTACTTTTGTATTTATTTTAGCTAGGTAGTTATTAAATAGTTAATAACTATTTAATAACTATTCTACCTAGTTCAAATAAATACAAACTTGCCTGTAAAATAAAAATAAACCCTAAGCTAGATACAGTGTAACTATTAGTTATATTGTAGCTAGCTTAGGGTTTATTTTATAGGTAAGTATTTAGTTTTAAATAGGAATAATGTAGTTAATGATAGTAATTTTATTTATATTTATTTAAGTTAGGGGGTGTTAGGGTTAAACTTAGGTTTAGGGGTTAATAAATTTAATATAGTGGCGGCGACGTTGGGGACGGCAGATTAGGGGTTAATAACATACTGCAGGTGGCGGAGGTGTAGGGGGGGCAGATTAGGGGTTAATAAGTATAATGTAGGTGGCAGCAGTGTAGGGGCAGCAGATTAGGGGTTAATAAGTATAATGTAGGTGGCGGCGGTGTAGGGGCAGCAGATTAGGGGTTAATAACATAATGTAGGTGGCGGCGGTGTAGGGGCAGCAGATTAGGGGTTAATAACATAATGTAGGGGGTGGCAGATTAGGGGTTAATAAGTATAATGTAGGTGGCGGTGGGCTCCGAGAGCGGCGGTTTAGGGGTGAATAACTTTATTTAGTTGCGGCGGGGTCCGGGAGCGGCCGGTATAGGGGTAATACAGTATAGTATAGTGTTGGTGTTTAGTGACAGTATACCAATAAAGCTGGGAAAAAGCCGAAGAGCAGCGAGATCGATGACTGTTAGTTATCAACAGTCCGCTGCTCATCACCCCGTACTTGGTGCACGGCTTTTTGACAGCTTTTTTGGTAACTTTGGAGAACGTATTCAGGTCCGCGGCAGTGATGTTAGGCGATCTTAGGCAAGCGTATTGGTGCCCGCGAATGCAAGTAAGTTGACGGGTTGATAAATAGGGGCCATTATATCTACCCCATTGCTTTCTTCCTATAATCTAATTTATGGTTTAGCAACTAAAATTTTTTAAAATGTTAAATATATTGTGGAAAATATATATTCTAGGCTATTACATTAATCCTTCACCAACTCCATGCTCAGAGTGAATTTATTTATTGAGCCTTGGACTAGTAAAAATTGCTAATTTTTACAACCAATTTGGCATATCTAGTTCCAATAATTTATCAAATCGTATTCACTATTCAAGCCTGTCGGTTTCCTAGTTTTTATCCTCAAAATCCAAAATATTTCCTGTCTAGCTAGTATTCACTCCCTATCCCCTCCTCTTTTTGGTCTGGGAATATTTTCAACTGTAGTCCACTTCAGACTATTGGGACTTTTGTCATGTCGGTACTTAAAATGCATGACCAAAGGTGTTGTCAGTGTACCTAATTTGATGTTTCCCACATGTTCACGTATTCGTGATCTGACCCCCCTTGAGGTCATACCAACATAGAGGGAGTATGTTAATAGATAGATGACATCATTTTGTCTACAATTAAAGCATCTACTATGTGAACATTTTTCTTTATTTACTTCACTTAAAAATCCATTGCCCTGTTGTACAGGCTATACAGTCAATGTTATGACACTTAAAAAACCCCTTTGTAGTTAGCCATGAATTTTGATGGCCTTGGTCATTAGTCTTTAAACTGGTTGGAGCTACTCTATTACCTATGGTTAAGCCTCTTTTTTGAAGGCAAACCTGCAGCCCTTTCTTGCTATCTCAGCTAGATCATCATCCGCTGTTAACACTGAAAAATGTTTAGAGACTATTTCACAGATTTGCCCATATTGCTCACTATAGGTTGTTAAGAATGTTACTCTCTGTTTCCCAACTTCTGTTCTTGAATGCTTGTCCTTATTCCTTGTTAACAATTCATTCCTTTCATTTTCCAACTTTTTCCTTGATCCCTACTACCATTTTCCTTGGATAATCTCTCGATATTAACCTTTCTGTTAATTCATTTGCTTGTCTATTAAAAGTGTCTATTTCGGAACAGTTTCTTAATGTTCTTACAAATTGTCCTTTCGTTATAGCCTTAAACACTCTGTTGGGATGGCTACTCTTCGCATGTAAGATCGTATTTTTTGCTGTTGTTTTTTCTATAGACTTGAGTTTCAATATTGCCCCCATTCTCATCTGAAACTCATTGAGTAATGTCCCCTTCTTTGTGGATACCGAGTGAACCTGGTCTGTACCTGTGATTGTTGATCGTATCTGATCGGGATGACTCCTGTCCGCCGCTTCAGAGGTGGTGGACGAGTTAACCCTTTCATGCTGGGGTTAACATGTCTAGATCGGAACAACTGTGATCACAATATTTCAGTGATGGGATTGCATCAGGGGGGCGTCCCTATGATGCTATGCATGCCCCCCAGACTGTGATCCTATCAGGGAAGCGCCAGTGGCTTCAGGAAAGCCAAACTGGCTTGGCGTTGTATTCCGTCCATCGGTACTAAAGCCCAGCAAAATTTGGACAGAATACAACGTTGTAACGGCGATAAAAGGTTAAGGAGCAGCGGTCTTAGGACCTAAAGGCTTGCACGAAAACTGCAGCATACACAGCATAGTAAATTGGCCCCTAAGTGCCATTGCATTCTATTTTTATCATGCATGTATTGATCATGGAAATCTAATGTATTTACTGATATTTTGAGTTCTGGAATCAACGTTAGGTGTATTCAAGGAACTATTTCAAATGACAAAGCACTAAATTATCATACTCCTACCTACATTGCAATGTACATGGTCCCCAGCTTTTTCTATTGGGAGATACAAATATGCTATGCAATTTTTTATACCTGGCCCTACATATAAATACAACAAATAGATGTTACATAGAGGATGTGGTTATAACAAATAGAATATAATCTAACAAAGTATGATTACTGATTAACCAACGAAAACAGTGAGAGGATCCCTTGTTTACAATGATTGCCCCTTATGGATTGGAGATAACTACGAGCCATCAGAAGTCATCGCAGTGACAAAATGCAAAGATTTCACCATGATACTAGTATGTATTAACCAGCTACCAGTGCTATATTTATTTCCTTTATTGGTAGTTAGATTGCTCTGTTCTGCTAGATTGAGATCTAATCTAGGTATTTTATAATAATTCTGCTCATTCAGTTTTCTAAAAAATAATAATAAATAATAAAAACATAATTTATGTAAGAACTTACCTGATAAATTCAATTCTTTCATATTAGCAAGAGTCCATGAGCTAGTGACGTATGGGATATACATTCCTACCAGGAGGGGCAAAGTTTCCCAAACCTCAAAATGCCTATAAATACACCCCTCACCACACCCACAAATCAGTTTAACGCATAGCCAAGAAGTGGGGTGATAAGAAAAAGTGCGAAAGCATAAAAAAATAAGGAATTGGAATAATTGTGCTTTATACAAAAAAATCATAACCACCACAAAAAGGGTGGGCCTCATGGACTCTTGCTAATATGAAAGAAATGAATTTATCAGGTAAGTTCTTACATAAATTATGTTTTCTTTCATGTAATTAGCAAGAGTCCATGAGCTAGTGACGTATGGGATAATGACTACCCAAGATGTGGATCTTCCACGCAAGAGTCACTAGAGAGGGAGGGATAAAATAAAGACAGCCAATTCTGCTGAAAATAATCCACACCCAAAATAAAGTTTAAAACTTATAATGAAAAAAACTGAAATTATAAGCAGAAGAATCAAACTGAAACAGCTGCCTGAAGTACTTTTCTACCAAAAACTGCTTCAGAAGAAGAAACACATCAAAATGGTAGAATTTAGTAAAAGTATGCAAAGAAGACCAAGTTGCTGCTTTGCAAATCTGATCAACCGAAGCTTCATCCCTAAACGCCCAGGAAGTAGAAACTGACCTAGTAGAATGAGCTGTAATCCTTTGAGGCGGAGTTTTACCCGACTCGACATAAGCATGATGAATTAAAGATTTCAACCAAGATGCCAAAGAAATGGCAGAGGCCTTCTGACCTTTCCTAGAACCGGAAAAGATAACAAATAGACTAGAAGTCTTTCGGAAATTCTTAGTAGCTTCAACATAATATTACAAAGCTCTAACTACATCCAAAGAATGCAATGATCTCTCCTTAGAATTCTTAGGATTAGGACATAATGAAGGAACCACAATTTCTCTACTAATGTTGTTAGAATTCACAACCTTAGGTAAAAATTTAAAAGAAGTTCGCAACACTGCCTTATCCTGATGAAAAATCAGAAAAGGAGACTCACAAGAAAGAGCAGATAATTCAGAAACTCTTCTAGCAGAAGAGATGGCCAAAAGAAACAAAACTTTCCAGGAAAGTAATTTAATTTCCAATGAATGCATAGGTTCAAACGGAGGAGCTTGAAGAGCCCCCAGAACCAAATTCAAACTCCAAGGAGGAGAAATTGACTTAATGACAGGTTTTATACGAACCAAAGCTTGTACAAAACAATGAATATAGTAGGTTTTAAAAAATTACACTTTATTGAACATATATGCAAAAAGACATTACCATGAGTGGAATGGTGTAAATAGTATCAGGGAATGGGTATATTCACTTCCAAACTAGTTATTCAAAACTATTTACCTTACATCCACCCATTATTAAAAAAAGAAAGAGAGAGATACATACTGCTATGTAGAATAATGGGAATTGTCACTTCCAAGATTCTAATGATATAAAGCCAGTATTATGTACTGTCTCATGAATTAAAATTATAAGGGCTAGAGACCTGGTATACTGTGGTCCAGTCTAAATAAATTAGGGTACTTAAGGTCAAAAATGCTCAGAACAATATTCGTGTATTGGTAAACCAGTATTCACACTGATTATATCAGCAGGTTGTCAGATTCACATTCATATTTTCACATGCCAGTATTCACACTGATTATGTACTCTGACTATGCGCTCAAAGGCGTCCTCCTACCTGCGTACTGCTTTGATTGAACAAAGTCAGCCGATTTCTGACTGAATCCCTAAAGTGTCAACTAAATAATCATTCCATACATATAGCAATTCACAATCACCAAACAGCACACGCTAAGAGTGTAGATACATGTAGCTCTCAGATTAGATTCAATTGTGTGGTCTATGTGGGATATCGTGCATACCATCTAATCATAAGATTGATTCAAATGAGTAGGCAGGGATGTACCCGTCAGAACGCCTAGGCGTTAATGTGCAGACTTTTTTGGCGGGCGGAGCTTGGTACACAACAAGTCCTAACTCTCCATACTCAGCGTACCTCCAGCGGGCATTCAAAAACTTATAACAGATACTGCCCGGTGGTTAGTTGTCATACCATACGGATTCCCCTAATAGGGGTCTGCACATTAACGCCTAGGCGTTCTGACGGGTACATCCCTGCCTACTCATTTGAATCAATCTTATGATTAGATGGTATGCACGATATCCCACATAGACCACACAATTGAATCTAATCTGAGAGCTACATGTATCTACACTCTTAGCGTGTGCTGTTTGGTGATTGTGAATTGCTATATGTATGGAATGATTATTTAGTTGACACTTTAGGGATTCAGTCAGAAATTGGCTGACTTTGTTCAATCAAAGCAGTACGCAGGTAGGAGGACGCCTTTGAGCGCATAGTCAGAGTACATAATCAGTGTGAATACTGGCATGTGAAAATATGAATGTGAATCTGACAACCTGCTGATATAATCAGTGTGAATACTGGTTTACCAATACACGAATATTGTTCTGAGCATTTTTGACCTTAAGTACCCTAATTTATTTAGACTGGACCACAGTATACCAGGTCTCTAGCCCTTATAATTTTAATTCATGAGACAGTACATAATACTGGCTTTATATCATTAGAATCTTGGAAGTGACAATTCCCATTATTCTACATAGCAGCATGTATCTCTCTCTTTCTTTTTTTAATAATGGGTGGATGTAAGGTAAATAGTTTTGAATAACTAGTTTGGAAGTGAATATACCCATTCCCTGATACTATTTACACCATTCCACTCATGGTAATGTCTTTTTGCATATATGTTCAATAAAGTGTAATTTTTTAAAACCTACTATATATCATTATCTAGTGTATAATTCTGCACTTGGCTTTAACGCCACAAATCCCCTCACTTTCCCTAATCTTATTCTACAAAACAATGAATATCAGGAAGATTAGCAATCTTTCTGTGAAAAAGAACAGAAAGAGCAGAGATTTGTCCTTTCAAGGAACTTGCAGACAAACCTTTATCCAAACCATCCTGAAGAAACTGTAAAATTCTCGGAATTCTAAAAGAATGCCAGGAAAAATGATGAGAAAGACACCAAGAAATGTAAGTCTTCCAGACTCTATAATATATCTTCCTAGATACAGATTTACGAGCCTGTAACATAGTATTAATCACAGAGTCAGAGAAACCTCTTTGACTAAGAATCAAGCGTTCAATCTCCATACCTTTAAATTTAAGGATTTGAGATCCTGATGGAAAAAAAGGACCTTGCGACAGAAGGTCTGGTCTTAACGGAAGAGTCCACGGTTGGCAAGAGGCCATCCGGACAAGATCCGCATACCAAAACCTGCGAGGCCATGCTGGAGCCACCAGCAGAACAAACGAGCATTCCTTCAGAATCTTGGAGATTACTCTTGGAAGAAGAACTAGAGGCGGAAAGATATAGGCAGGATGATACTTCCAAGGAAGTGACAATGCATCCACTGCTTCCGCTTGAGGATCCCTGGATCTGGACAGATACCTGGGAAGTTTCTTGTTTAGATGAGAAGCCATCAGATCTATTTCTGGAAGTCCCCACATTTGAACAATCTGAAGAAATACCTCTGGGTGAAGAGACCATTCGCCCGGATGTAACGTTTGGCGACTGAGATAATCCGCTTCCCAATTGTCTATACCTGGGATATGAACCGCAGAAACTAGACAGGAGCTGGATTCCGCCCATACCAGTATTCGAGATACTTCTTTCATAGCCAGAGGACTGTGAGTCCCTCCTTGATGATTGATGTATGCCACAGTTGTGACATTGTCTGTCTGAAAACAAATGAACGATTCTCTCTTTAGAAGAGGCCATGACTGAAGAGCTCTGAAAATTGCACGGAGTTCCAAAATATTGATTGGTAATCTCACCTCCTGAGATTCCCAAACCCCTTGTGCTGTCAGAGACCCCCAAACAGCTCCCCAACCTGTCAGACTTGCATCTGTTGAAATTACAGTCCAGGTCGGAAGAACAAAAGAAGCCCCCTGAACTAAACGATGGTGATCTGTCCACCACGTCAGAGAGTGTCGTACAATCGGTTTTAAAGATATTAATTGAGATATCTTTGTGTAATCCCTGCACCACTGGTTCAGCATACAGAGCTGAAGAGGTCGCATGTGAAAACGAGCAAAGGGGATCGCGTCCGATGCAGCAGTCATAAGACCTAGAATTTCCATGCATAAGGCTACCGAAGGGAATGATTGTGATTGACAGAGACAGAGTCATGGAATCACTGAATCTATCTGGAAACCTAAAAAGGTTACCCTTGTCTGAGGAATCAATGAACTTTTCGGTAAATTGATCCTCCAACCATGATCTTGAAGAAACAACACAAGTCGATTTGTATGAGATTCTGCTAAATGTGAAGACTGAGCAAGTACCAAGATATCGTCCAAATAAGGAAATACCACAATACCCTGTTCTCTGATTACAGACAGAAGGGCACCGAGAACCTTTGTAAAAATTCTTGGAGCTGTTGCTAGGCCAAACGGCAGAGCCACAAACTGGTAATGCTTGTCTAGGATAGAGAATCTCAGAAACTGATAGTGATCTGGATGAATCGGAATATGCAGATATGCATCCTGTAAATCTATTGTGGACATATAATGCCCTTGCTGAACAAAAGGCAGGATAGTCCTTATAGTTACCATTTTGAATGTTGGTATCCTTACATAACGATTCAATATTTTTAGATCCAGAACTGGTCTGAGGGAATTCTCCTTCTTTGGTACAATGAAGAGATTTGAATAAAACCCCAGCCCCTGTTCCAGAACTGGAACTGGCATAATTACTCCAACCAACTCTAGATCTGAAACACATTTCAGAAATGCTTGAGCCTTCGCTGGATTTACTGGGACACGGGAAAGAAAAAATCTCTTTGCAGGAGGCCTTATCTTGAAGCCAATTCTGTACCCTTCTGAAACAATGTTTTGAATCCAAAGATTGTGAATTGAATTGATCCAAATTTCTTTGAAAAATCGTAATCTGCCCCCTACCAGCTGGGCTGGAATGAGGGCCGCACCTTCATGTGGACTTAGGAGCTGGCTTTGGTTTTCTAAAAGGCTTGGATTTATTCCAGACTGGAGATGGTTTCCAAACTGATACCGCTCCTGTGGGTGAAGGATCAGGCTTTTGTTCCTTATTGTGACGAAAGGAACGAAAATGATTATTAGACCTAAATTTACCTTTAGATTTTTTATCCTGTGGTAAAAAAGTTCCTTTCCCTCCAGTAACAGTTGAGATAATAGAATCCAACTGAGAACCAAATAATTTATTACCCTGGAAAGAAAGGGAAAGCAAAGTTGACTTAGAAGACATATCAGCATTCCAAGTTTTAAGCCATAAAGCTCTTCTAGCTAAAATAGCTAGAGACATATACTTGACATCAACTCTAATGATATCAAAGATTGCATCACAAATAAAGTTATTAGCATGTTGAAGAAGATTAACAATGCTATGAGAATTATGATCTGTTACTTGTTGCGCTAAAGCTTCTAACCAAAAAGTTGAAGCTGCAGCAACATCCGCTAAAGATATAGCAGGTCTAAGAAGATTACCTGAACATAAGTAAGCTTTTCTTAGAAAGGATTCAATCTTCCTATCTAAAGGATCCTTAAAGGAAGTACTATCTGCCGTAGGAATAGTAGTACGTTTAGCAAGAGTAGAGACAGCCCCATCAACTTTAGGGATTTTGTCCCAAAATTCTAATCTGTCAGATGGCACAGGATATAATTGCTTAAAACGTTTAGAAGGAGTAAATGAATTACCCAAATTATTCCATTCCCTGGAGATTACTTCAGAAATAGCATCAGGGACAGGAAAAACTTCTGGAATAACTACAGGAGATTTAAAAACCTTATTTAAACGTTTAGATTTAGTATAAAGAGGACCAGAATCCTCTATTTCTAATGCAATTAAGACTTCTTTAAGTAAAGAACGAATAAATTCCATTTTCAATAAATATGAAGAATTTTCAGCATCAACCTCTGAGACAGAATCCTCCGAACCAGAGGAACCATTATCAGAATCAGAATGATGATGTTCATTTAAAAATTCATCTGAAAAATGAGAAGTTTTAAAAGACCTTTTACGTTTACTAGAAGGAGGAATAACAGACATAGCCTTCTTAATGGATTTAGAAACAAAATCTCTTATGTTAACAGGAACACTCTGAGTATTAGATGTTGACAGAACAGCAACAGGTAATGTAACATTACTAAAGGAAATATTATCTGCATTAACAAGTTTGTCATGACATTCATTACCAGGGCCGCCACTAGAAATTTTGGGGCCCCTGACTCATCCATTGATCAGGGCCCCCCCCCCTTCCTTTTACATGTGCAATTTTTGACCAAGTGACTAAAACGTATATGCACTTTATTTTTAATTGTCTATTTAAACTTGGAAATGTTGTAATGGTAGTGACATACACACACACACAGACACACTCGTACACTGAAACACACAAACACACTCACACATAAGGATTCACATATAGACACTCTAGCAAACACGCAAAGAAACACACTCAGACACAGACACCCAAACAGACACTCAGCACTTGTTTACATTGACCTGACAAGTAATGAGGTAAACTACAGTTTTGTAAAAAAAAGGAGATTTAGAAAACAAAATATGAGTTCTGATTATCTTTTTGTAAAGGAAGATGACAACTAAATTATGACAACAGCATGCAGTGGCTGAAATGAAGGGCCCTGAACTGCCTAAACAATAATTTAAAGGTTAAATGGTGGATTGGTTACTTCCGGAAAGGTCTTGTTAGTCTCAAAGTCTGTAGAAAGATGTGAATAATTAGTAGTAAGGTCAAAATGTCTTAAAAAGGAACAAACAATGGACACACCCACACAAACTCAAACTTGCACATACACCCAAGGAAACACCAACAGAGACAGCCTCAGAAAACACACAAAGACATACACACACACACAGAGACACCCACAGAAAACACACAAAGACATACACACACAGAGAGACAACCACATAAAAAAACACAGAAAGACATACATACACACACTCTCACTGAGACATCCACAGAAATCACACAAAGACATACACACACCCTCACAGGGACACCCACATAAAACACACACCCTTACAGAGACATCCACAGAAAACACATACATACATACACACACACACACCCTCACAGAGACATCCACAGAAAACACAGACATACACACCCACCCTCACAGAGGCATCCAGAGAAAATGCACAAAGACAAACATACACACACCCTCAAAGAGACACCCACAGAAAAAGCTCAAAGACATATGCACACACCCTCACAGACATCCACAGAAAAATGCACAAATACATACACACCCACCCTCACAGAGAGACCCACAGATAAAAAATGCATACACACTCCTAGAGAAACAAACCAAAGTACAAATATATAAACACAGACACCCACAGAAACACTCACAGGAGGAAACATTTATGTACCTTGCATCCCCTAAATCAACAGTGTGTGACATGCATGATAAAAGAATTATAGAAATTAATAGATCACTTTTTAAAGAATCATATTTGTAAATGTGCAAACAAAAATAATTCTGTGAATTCAAAATTGTACATTAATGAGCTGGGTAGATGGCTAGATGAAGAAAAGTACCTTTAAAAGGTTGACATATGTTTGTTTTTTCCCCATTTTCCCCAACCAAGAGCACCACTTCAAATATAGTGTACAAATATTCCCAGCTGTCAGCTGTACTTATGGATTTTGAAAATGCTGTACTCTATATTGTCTTGGTGGGACAATAAGCTGTGGTACTCATACCATTAGATCTGGTTAAATGCAGGATTTAGGCTTATTGATATGTATTTCAAAATTAAGTCAGCTGTAGTGTAAACTGAACAGTTTTAAGTTAACCTGTCTCATTTCAAACACTGAGCAATCTTAGTCTGAGAGTATAAAATTGTATGCAGATGTAAAAATCTTAGATAAAATGCCTCCTTGCATCTGGAAAGTCCTTGCATAAAGGGGCAGTAAACTGGAATGTAATGCATCTACCATTTGTGTATTGAGGAGGAAACATTTCTGCATGGTTTTAAATATAGAATTTCTACAGCATTGTCAAATAATCATAAATACACTGCTGCTAAAAAAATGTGTTTTTATGGACCCCTAGCCCCACCAAACAACTACTACCACACTGAAGTTACAATCCAAAATTGCACAAAGAAATAAAAAACATTTGCTAAGTAAGTACTACCTCCTCTGCAAATGAAAGTGATCTGCCGTCTGACTCAGGTACACACTGTACAAAGTGCCAAGTCTGTCTCACACTGTGCATAGTGGTTTAGTGCACACTAAGAAATCCTCTCAAATGATAATACTTTACTCCTTGTAATAACATTTCTCATGCTCAATTAGCACTCTGCTGTAGTACCCACTGGTGGCTGCCCAAATTTAAAAAAAAAAAAAAAAAAATTTTTTTTTTTTTTTTTTAGTTCTTGCCTCATGGGGCCCCCCTGGCTCATTGGGCCCCTGACAGGAGTCACCCCTGTCACCCCCTGATGGCGGCCCTGTTCATTACAAACAACAGCTGGAGGAACAGATACCACAAGTTTACAGCAGATACACTTAACTTTGGTCGATCCAGCACCAGGCAGCGTTTTTCCAGAAGTATCTTCTGACTCAGTGTCAATCTGGGACATCTTGCAATATGTAATAGAAAAAAAACAACATATAAAGCAAAATTGATCAAATTCCTTAAATGACAGTTTCAGGAATGGGAAAAAATGCCAGTGAACAAGCTTCTAGCAACCAGAAGCAATAAATAATGAGACCTAAATAATGTGGAGACAATAGTGACGCCCAAATTTTTTAGCGCCAAAAAAGACGCCCACATTATTTGGCGCCTAAATGCTTTTGGCGCCAAAAATGACGCCACATCCGGAACAACCGACACTTTTGGCGCAAAAAAACGTAAAATATGACGCAACTTCCGGCAACACGTATGACGCCGGAAACAGAAAAAAAAAATTTGCGCCAAAAAAGTCTGCTCCAAGAATGACGCAATAAAATGAAGCATTTTCAGCCCCCGCGAGCCTAACAGCCCACAGGGAAAAAAGTCAAATTTTAAGGTAAGAAAAAAAATTGATTTATTCATATGCATTATCCCAAATATGAAACTGACTGTCTGAAATAAGGAACGTTGAACATCCTGAGTCAAGGCAAATAAATGTTTGAATACATATATTTAGAACTTTATATAAAAGTGCCCAACCATAGCTTAGAGTGTCACAGAAAATAAGACTTACTTACCCCAGGACACTCATCTACATGTAGTAGAAAGCCAAACCAGTACTGAAACGAGAATCAGTAGAGGTAATGGTATATATAAGAGTATATCGTCGATCTGAAAAGGGAGGTAAGAGATGAATCTCTACGACCGATAACAGAGAACCTATGAAATAGACCCCGTAGAAGGAGATCATTGAATTCAAATAGGCAATACTCTCTTCACATCCCTCTGACATTCACTGCACGCTGAGAGGAAAACCGGGCTCCAACCTGCTGCGGAGCGCATATCAACGTAGAATCTAGCACAAACTTACTTCACCACCTCCATCGGAGGCAAAGTTTGTAAAACTGATTTGTGGGTGTGGTGAGGGGTGTATTAATAGGCATTTTGAGGTTTGGGAAACTTTGCCCCTCCTGGTAGGAATGTATATCCCATATGTCACTAGCTCATGGACTCTTGCTAATTACATGAAAGAAATATATATATATAAATATATAAAAACAGAAGAGGGAAGGGTGCACAGCAGAAAAGTGTAGTATATCAGATAACTTAAAAGTAGTTAAAAAAAAGTATAGCCAAATGAACACTCACATGTAACAACCTCAGCTCTTATGAGGTATGGATAAAGCACTGTGTGGCATGTAGCCACAGTAAATCTCAGCTCCGTTTCTCTCAAGCACCAAATCGTTCTTTTCTTGCAGGTGTAGTCCTTACCTCCCCAACAGAAGATTAACAGTTTCAGAAGGGAGGGCAAAATCCTGTTTGCAAACTCTTTGTGGCCTCCTTATGTATTGTATAAAGGGTGATGAGGGATGTGGGCTTACAAAAATCATTAATAAACCAATTCGTATAAACAATCTTTATTGTCTCTCATATGTATAAATATACACATCAAATAAGGTTAAAAAGTTGCTTCACAAGCATCCAAAAAACGAACAGTTCTAATAAAAAATCTCTCTAAACAGCTGGAGTTGCTCAAAATTGTGCTGTAGCACCAGTGTCTAAAATTAGGCTAGTGAGGGGGCGTGGATTTAGATTTTGCCTTCAAGGATCTCCCTTGTCTAAGCGGACTTCTTCTCTTCACCTTGGATTAGGCTGCGAGTGGAAAATACTTCCTTTGGTTTACTCTCCTCCCTCCACATGTGATTTGATGTTTTAGGACTAAACAAGGGGAGACCTGTATTCACAGGACATTACTAGTATTCAAAAGTGGGTCATCTATATTTAATAGCGCTGTATTTACTCTGTTTTGGATATATATATATATAATCCGTTAAAGGGACATTAAATGTATTTAAATATGCAATTGATAAAACATTTATCCCCAGCATATGATTTTCATGCCCCTTTAATTTAAAAAATGTAGGTTAAATTTGTCATCTAATATCACTATTATAAACATGCCTATATCTTCATGATATCATTTGGTGGTGATACAGTTTCTCTATATGCTGATTGTGAGCAGAATGAAATGTGTTTATATTTCTCCCTAGTCCGGCAGCCAGCAGTAGTGTGTATCCTGACAGCTGAATATTATCCAACTGTGATAAAATCTTGTGAGAAAAACAAACGAGGGACAATGCCCACTCACGTGGACAGGAATTTATAACTCCAGTCTGTGCCAGCATTCTAACGTTGGCATTACATAACGAGGATGCATCCTATAGCACCCGTTACACACAGATATTGCTTGTGGCTCCTGTCAGCTTGCTGCTATTTTATTTCCCTATGGTCCCTGCAAAGGAGGGCAAAGTCATCATCCCAAGTGTATTTTATTACAGTAACTTTATTTTTTATGCCAGTATTCTTTTATATTTATTTTGCTCTAAAATGAGGAGAAACTGAGTGAAAAAAATGAAAAAGCTCAGTAAAATTCCACAGGATTTGGAAAGTTTTTCTTACTAATGAATGAGTACTCTACTTTAGAGAAATGATCAACATTAAAGGGACAGTACACTGTAAAATAGTTTTCCCATTAATGTATTTGTAATGACTTGTTATACCATCTGCAGAGTATAAAATGTATGAGAATTGCATTTTCAGGTTAATGCTGTGCATATGAATTAGCTGGTTTTGTGCTTTTAAACCACAGCCTACTGCAATGGGTTGAGCCACTCCCGGAGCCCACCGCCACTCTAATAAACTTATTAACCCCTAAACCGCCGCTCCTAGACCCCGCCGCAACTATAATAAATGTATTAACCCCTAAACCGCCGCTCCCGGACCCGCCGCCACCTATATTAAACTTATTAACCCCTAATCTGCCCCCTCTACACCGTCGCCACCTATAATAAATTTATTAACCCCTATCCTGCCCCCCCTACACCGTTGCCACTATAATAAAATTATTAACCCCTAAACCTAAGTCTAAAACCCTAACCCTAACACCCCCCTATCTTAAATATATCTAAATAAATATTATTCTTATTAACTAAATTAATCTTACACCTGGATGATGACTTCAATCGGATGGAAGACTTCTTCAGCGCCCCTTGGATGATGACTTCAATCGGATGGAAGACTTCTTCAGCGCCCCTTGGATGATGACTTCGGCCGCTGCGGATGTCCTGTTCTGTTACATCGGTGGTCGGCTGGCTGAAGACGGCTAAAGATAGGATGATCTTCAGGAGGGTAGTGTTAGGTTTATTTAAGGGGGGTTTGGGTTAGAGTAGGGGTATGTGGGTGGTGGGTTTTAATGTTGGGGGGGTTGTATTTTTATTTTACAGGCAAAAGAGCTGATTTCTTTGGGGCATGCCCCGCAAAAGGCCCTTTTAAGGGCTGGTAAGGTAATAGAGCTGTTAACTTTTTAATGTAGAATAGGGAAGGGCATTTTTTTATTTTGGGGGGCTTTGTTATTTTATTAGGGGGCTTGGATTAGGTGTAAGTAGTTTGAAATTGTTGTAATATTTTTGAAATGTTTGTAACTTATTTATTTTTTATTTTTTGTACTTTAGTTAGTTTATTTAATTGTATTTAATTGTAGTTATTTGTAGGTAATTTATTTAATTAATTTAATGATAGTGTAGTGTTAGGTTTAATTGTAACTTTGGTTAGGATTTATTTTACAGGTAATTTTGCATTTCTTTTAGCTAGGTAGTTATTAAATAGTTAATAACTATTTAATAACTATTCTAACTACCTAAAATAAATACAGTTACCTGTAAAATAAATATAAATCCTAAAATAGCTACAATGTAATTATTAATTACATTGTAGCTATCTTAGGGTTTATTTTACAGGTAAGTATTTAGTTTTAAATAGGAATAATTTAGTTAATGATAGTGTAGTGTTAGGTGTAATTGTAACTTAGGTTAGGATTTATTTTACAGGTACATTTCTCTTTATTTTAACTAGGTAGCTATTAAATAGTTAATAACTATTTAATAGCTATTGTACCTAGTTAAAATAAATTGAAATTTGCCTGTAAAATGAAAACAAATCCTAAGATAGCTACAATATAATTATTATTTATATTGTAGCTATATTAGAGTTTATTTTAAAGATAAGTATTTAGTTTTAAATAGGATTCATTTAGTTAATAAGAGTTATAATATTTAGATGTATTTAATTAATATTTAAGTTAGGGGGGTGTTAGGGTTAGGGTTTAGGGGTTAATAATTTTATTATAGTGGCGGCTGTGTAGGGGGTGCAGATTAGGGGTTAATAAGTTTAATATAGGTGGCAGCGGGGTCCGGGAGCGGCGGTTTAGGGGTTAAACAATTTATTTAGTTGCGGCAGGGTCCGGGATTGGCAGGATAGGGGTTAAAACATTTATTATAGGTGGCGGCGGTATAGGGGGGGCAGGAAAGGGGTTACTAGGTATAATGTAGGTGGCGTGGGCTCCGGGAGCGGCGGTTTAGGGGTTAATACATTTATTATACTTGTGGTGGAGTCTAGAAACGGCGGTTTAGGGGTTAATAAATTTATTTAGTTGTGGGGGGGCTCCGGGGGTGCCGGTATAGGAGGTAGAACAGTGTAGTTTAGTGTGGGTGCTTAGTGACAGCTTATCAATAAAGCTGTAGAAAAGCCGAAGAGTAGCGAGATCGGATGAGTGATAACTATCACAGTCCGTTGCTCATCGCCACGTACTTGGTGCGCGGCTTTTTGACAGCTTTTTTGATAACTTTGGCGAGATTTTTCAGGTCCGCGGCGGCGATGGTAGGCGAGCTTAGGCAGGCGTATTGGGCCGGCGAAGGCAGGTAAGTAGACATGTTGATAACTAGAGGCCAATGAGTCCACGGATCATCTAATTACTATTGGGAATATCACTCCTGCCCAGCAGGAAGCAGCTAAGAGCACCACAGCAAATCTGTTAAATATCACCTCCCTTCCCTCCAACCCCAGTCATTCTCTTTGCCTACGTTAGAGCAAGGAAGTTGTAAAGTTAGGTGTTAGGAAAAGATTCTTCAAGCAAGATTTTATTATTTGTTAAGCAGTAGTGATGTCGCGAACTTAAACATTTTGGTTCGCGAACGGCAGACTCGAACTTCCGGTATTGTTTGCGAAACGCCATTGACTTCAATAGGCAGGCGAACTTTAAAACCTACAAGGACTCTTTCTGGCCACAATAGTGATGGAAAAGTTGTTTCAAGGGTACTAACACCTGGACTGTGGCATGCTGGAGGGGGATCCCTGGCAAAACTCCCATGGAAAATTACATAGTTGATGCAGAGTCTACTTTTAACCCATAAAGGGCCTAAATCACCTAACATCCCCAAATTGTTTGCAATAACGTGCTTTAAAACATCAGTTATGATGTCGTATCTATCAGGTAGTGTAAGGGTTACGGCTGCTTCACAGTGACAGAGCAAACTCCAAGTGTAACGCACTGCAAACAACCGCAAACAGTCCATTTGCACAACCACGAGATAGATAGATTTGATAGATAGATACATAGATTACATAGCTCAATCGATGCAATATACATATGATCGATACAAATTACATAGATCAATAGATGCAATATACATTTGATAGATACGAATTACATAGATCAATAGATGCAATATCCATTTGATAGATACGAATGTTATCGATCCAAAGATGCAATATACATTTGATAGATACGAATTACATCAATCAAAATATGTAATATACATTTTATTGATCCGAATTACATTGATCAATAGATGCAATCTACATTTGATAGATATGTTTGATAGTTCGATCGATTTGATAGATAGATAAATAAATAGATTTGAAATATATATAATTTCCCTGACAGAGTATAACAATAAGACATGCGGTCTGTGACCCGTGGTGTGTTAAGTAGTACTATTCTTAGCAGTTTACTACAACCTGTTACTCCCCCTATCAGGGGAGGTCTATATGGCCTTCATTTTTGGAACCAGGAGATGGAAGAAGATGATTGGTCTGTCCTCCTACTTCAAATTTGTCAAAAACACAAGTGGCTGTCTCAAAACAGTCCGGACACAAGATAGATAGATAGATAGATAGATAGATAGATAGATAGATAGATAGGATAGATAGATATACATAGATTGATAGTTAGATAGAATCGATAGAAGAGAAATAGATAGATTTGTTAGTTATATAATTACCCTGACAAAGTATAATAATTAAACATGCGGTCTTGGACCCATGGTAACTAGGTTGTGTTAAGTAGTACTATTCTTAGAACTTTCAGCCCTGTAACTCCTCCTATCGGTGGAGGTCTATATGGCGTGTATGATTACCCTGACAAAATATAACAACAAGACACGCGGTCTGGGACCCATGGTAATTCGTTTGTGTTAAGTAAAACTTTTCTTAGCACTTTAATCCCTCTTACTCCCCCTTTCGGTGGAGTTCTATATGGCCTGCATGATTACCCTGACAAAGTATAAAAACATCTGGTCTGGGACCCATGGTAACTGGGTTTTGTTTTAAGTAGTACTAATCTTAGAACTTTAATCTCTGTAACTCCCCCTATCGGGGGAGGTCTATACGGCCTGCATGATTACCCATACAAAATATAATAATAAGACATCTGCTCTGGTTCTGGGACCCATGGTAAGGTTGTGTTAAGTAGTACTGTTCTTAGCATTTTAATACCTGTTACTCACCCTATCGGGGGAGATCTATATGGCCTGCATGATTACCCTAACAAAATATAATAACAAGACATGCGTTCTGGGACCCATGGTAACTATGTTGTGTTAAGTAGTACTGTCCTTAGCATTTTAATACCTGTTACTCACCCTATCGGGGGAGGTCTATATGGCCTGCATGATTACCCTTACAAAATATAATAACAAGACATGCGGTCTGGGACTCATGGTAAGTAGGTTGTGTTAAGTAGTACTCTTCTTAGCATTTTAATACCTGTTACTCACCCTATCGGGGGAGGTCTATATGGCCTGCATGATTACCCTAACAAAATATAATAATAAGACATATGCTCTGGGACCCATGGTAAGTTTGTGTTAAGTAGTACTGTTCTTAGCATTTCAAAACCTGTTACTCACCCTATCGGGGGAGGTCTATATAGCCTGCATGATTACCCTTACAAAATATAATAATAAAACATATGCTCTGGGACCCATGGTAACTAGGTTGTGTTAATTAGTACTGTTGTTATTAGTTTAATACCTGTTACAGCACCGAATGGTGGCAGGTCTATATGGCCTGCATGATTAGCCGCACCCAACCCAAAAAAAAGCCAAGCAGCCTTGGAATAAGACCCATGGCTAACTCGGTTGTTTCAAGTAGTACTATTCTTAGCACTTTCATCCCTGTTACTTCCAGGCCTCTCGGGGGTGGTCTACATGGCCATCATGTTTAGCCTAACATAGTACAACAATAAAACCTTGGCTCTTCAAAGCCTGTTAATTGGCTTTATTTTGGTAGTACTGTTCTTATTAGTTTAATACCTGATACAACACCGAATGGTGGCAGGTCTATATGGCCTGCATGATTAGCCGCATCCAACCCAAAAAAAAGCCAAGCGGTCTTGGACTAAGACCCATGGCTAACTCGGTTGTTTCAAGTTGTACTATTCTTAGCACTTTCATCCCTGTTACTTCCAGGCCTCTCGATGGTGGTCTACATGGCCATCATGTTTAGCCTAACATAGTACAACAATAAATCCTTGGCTCTTCAAAGCCTGTTAATTGGCTTTATTTTGGTAGTACTGTTCTTATTAGTTTAATACCTGATACAACACCGAATGGTGGCAGGTCTATATGGCCTGCATGATTAGCCGCACCCAACCCAAAAAAAAGCCAAGACCCATGGCTAACTCGGTTGTTTCAAGTAGTACTATTCTTAGCACTTTCATCCCTGTTACTTCCACGCCTCTCGGTGGTGGTCTACATGGCCATCATGTTTAGCCTAACATATTATTATTATTATTATCGGTTATTTGTAGAGCGCCAACAGATTCCGCAGCGCTATAAACAAAGGGGGAGGACAACAAAACAATTATAGGGTAGAGGGCCCTGCCAAGAGTTGCACTGTTGTAGTCAGCTCTTAAGAAGGTGATCTACAGACAGCTGGACTTTTAGGCTTACATGCTAAGAGGGTTCAGGGGATTGCAGTGGAGGAGAGGAACTGGTATTAGGAAAGGTTAGCGTAGGTTGTATGCGTCCCTGAACAGTAGAGTCTTTAGGGAGCACTTGAAGCTTTTAAAAATAGAAGAGAGTCTTGTGGAGCGAGGCAGAGAGTTCCATAACATGGGAGCCAGTCTGGAGAAGTCCTGTAAACGGGAGTGTGATGAGGTGACAAGAGAGGAGGAGAGTAGGAGGTCATGAGCAGAGCGAAGGGGACGGGAGGGAGAGTATCTGGAGACAAGGTCTGAGATGTAGCGGGGAGCAGTGCAGTTGAGGGCTTTGTATGTAAGAGTGAGAGTTTTGTGTTTGATCCTAGAGGCAAGAGGAAGCCAGTGAAGGGATTGGCAGAGAGGCGCAGCAGATGAAGAGCGACGTGTAAGGAAGATGAGTCTGGCAGAGCCATTCATTATGGATTGTAAAGGAGCTAGGCGGTAGGAGGGGAGACCAGAGAGGACAGAGTTGCAGTAATCAAGGCGGGAAAGAATGAGAGAGTGGATTAAAATCTTAGTTGTGTCTTGTGTAAGGAAGTGTCTAATTTTAGAGATGTTTTTAAGGTGGAAGCGGCAGGCTGTAGCCAAGGACTGAATGTGAGGAGTGAAGGAAAGATCTGAGTCAAATGTGACCCCGAGACATCGGGCATGCGGGGTAGGGGTAATGATGGAGTTGTCGACAGTTATAGAGATATTGGGGGTGGAGATTTTGGAAGAAGGGGGGAAAATGAGGAGCTCAGTTTTGGAGAGATTTAGCTTGAGGTAGTGAGAGGACATCCAGGAAGAGATGTGAGAAAGACAGTTAGTGACACGGGTTAGCAAGGAAGGAGATAGTTCTGGTGCAGAGAAGTAGATTTGGGTGTCATCGGCATACAGATGATATTGGAAACTGTGGGACTTAATAAGGGAACCTAGTGATGACGTATAGATTGAGAAGAGAAGGGGACCGAGGACAGAGCCTTGCGGTACTCCGACAGAAAGGGGTGACGGGGCAGAGGAGGCCCCAGAGAAGGCTACACTGAAGGTACGGTTTGACAGGTAGGAAGAGAGCCATGAAAGGGCTGTGTCACAGATGCCGAAGGATTGGAGGGTTTGGAGCAAAAGAGGGTGGTCGACAGTGTCAAAGGCTGCGGACAGATCAAGGAGGATAAGCAGAGAGAAGTGGCCTTTTGATTTAGCTGTAAGTAGGTCGTTGGTGACCTTAACAATAGCTGTCTCTGTGGAGTGATAGGGACGAAATCCAGATTGCAGCGGGTCAAGAAGGGAGTTTAACGTAAGGAAATGGGATAGGCGTGCATATACTAGTTTTTCGAGAAGCTTTGAAGCAAGAGGGAGGAGGGAAATTGGGCGGTAGTTGGATGGGGAGGTAGGATCAAGGGAAGGTTTTTTGAGGATAGGTGTGACCAGTGCATGTTTCAATGATGAGGGAAATGTACCAGTGCTGAGGGAGAGGTTGAAAATGTGTGTTAGTATAGGGGTAAGGGTAGCAGAGAGAGAGGGGAGCAGCTGTGAGGGGATAGGGTCAAGGGGACAGGTAGTGAGGTGAGAGCGCAGTATAAGTGCTGAAACTTCGTCCTCAGTAACAGGGGAGAATGAACTAAGTTTCAGGTTATGAGGGTTGTGGTTGAGTGAGAGTATTTGAGGGGGGGAGAGAATGGAATTGTGTTGAGAGCTGATTTCATGTCTGATGGAATCAATTTTGTTAATGAAGTGACTGGCAAAGTCTTGAGCTGACAGAGAAGTTGTATTAGGAAGTGGGGGAGGGCGGAGGAGAGTATTGAAAGTGGAGAACAGACGTTTTGGATTTGAAGAAAGATTAGAGATAAGAGTAGAGAAGTAGTGTTGCTTGTGGAGATTAAGGGCAGAATAGTAGGAGTTCAAGATGAATTTGTAATGAAGAAAATCAGCTGAACTCCGTGATTTTCTCCAATGCCGTTCAGCAGTACGGGAACATCTGCGTAGGTACCGTGTCAGAGGAGTATGCCAGGGCTGGGGATGAGTGTGTGATTTCCTAGCAGTGGTAAGAGGGGCGAGATTGTCAAGGACGGATATAAGGGTGGAATTATAGTGGCAGATAGATTGTTCAGGGCAGGAAAAGGAGGAGAAGGATGAGAGGAGCGGTTGAAGGGAATTAGCAAGTTGTTGCTGATCTAAAGACCTAATGCTTCTGTGAAGTTTGGTGTGAGGAGTAGAAGGTGGGAGAGTTGTAGGAAGGGATGATATGTTGCAGGTAAGGAGATGGTGGTCAGAAAGAGGAAAAGGGGAGTTTGAGAAGTTTGAGAGAGTGCATCGATAGCTAAAGATCAGGTCAAGGGAGTGACCGTCTTTGTGAGTGGGAGAATCAGTCCATTGTGACAGACCGAAAGAGGAAGTGAGTTGCAGAAGTTGTTTAGCAGATGAGGCAGTGAGATTGTTAATGGGGATGTTGAAGTCGCCAAGAATGAGGGCAGGGGTGTCTGAGGAAAGGAAATAAGGAAGCCAGGCAGCAAAGTGATCTAAAAATTGAGTTGGGGAGCCAGGGGGGCGGTATATGACTGCAACACGTATAGAGAGGGGAGAGAATAACCGAATCATGTGTGCTTCAAATGAAGAAAATGTGAGTGAAGAGAAGGGCTGTATTTGTTGGAAGGTGCAACGAGAGGAAAGTAAAATACCGACACCACCTCCTTGTCTATTGCCAGACCTAGGAGTGTGACTGAAATGGAGACCCCCATGTGACAGTGCAGCAGTGGATGCTGTGTCTGAAGCAGAGAGCCAGGTTTCTGTAAGAGCCAGAAGGTTAAGAGAGTGGGAGATAAAGAGATCATGGATAGAAGTTAGCTTGTTGCAAACAGAGCGAGAGTTCCAGAGTGCACAAATGAAGGGGGAGGGGGTTTTAGATGTAAGAGGAATGCGATTAAGGTTACCAGAGTTTAGTTTTTGAAGTCTATTGAAAGGCACACAAGGATGTGAAAGGTTAGGAGGTTGTGAGGGACCAGGATTAGGGGAGATGTCGCCAGCAGCTAGTATGAGCAAGAGGGAGAGTGACATGAGATGAGAAGCAGATTTGCAGTAATGAGACTGTTGTTTAACTGAAGTGCAGGGGGGAGAGAGAGTATTTAGGAATAAGTAGAGTTCATGAGTACAAAAGTAAGGTGAGTATAAGAGAGATGGGCTAATGAACAGTGCAGGTGGAGAGGGAAAAGAAATAACTGAGTAATGTAGTTTGTTGTAGAGACAAGAGGTAGCAAAAAGGAATATGAAGATATTGAGCATTATTCTGAAAGTGGGAACCAAGTAAACACATAAGACACAGTGTTACAGCAGCACTTGCAAAAGGATACAATGAGATACATAAAACATAGTATTACAAGAGTACTTGCCTTGTGTCTTGTCCCTTGCCCAATCCTTGTTCAATTCTTGTATAATTCTTAAAAATTAATGCCTCACTTATAAAATGTTCACTTTGAAAATGTGAACATATGCTATTGTTAAAAAGTACACAGCCCTGTTACCAATGCACAAACCCCTGTGCAATGCACATCCCCTAACTAGTCTGAAATATATACAGGTAGGGCAGTCAGCTGAGTCCACTAAATTTACTTAATTGCTAATCAAAGACAGTTGGTAAGGCCAATTGGAATGTTAGTGTCTGGTCAGGGTGAGATGAGTTAAGTAAACAGACAATAAAATTTGGAGGGGGTTAAAACTGTGACATAAGAAAACTATAAATTTTAGAGTTATAGCAAGTATTGATAAGGAGTGAGCATCACATGGCAATTAACTAGACATTAGAATTGAGACATTGGGAAAAATCATTTAAAAAAAAAACATGCAGGACTTTATTTTAACAGACTAAATTCAATTGCTCAAACACAGAGGGATTTGTTGTAAAATGACAGAAATGCAGGGAATAGCAAGATATCAGTGCAGGGCCTGAGTTCACGTACCAAAAAGAGGGATTTGTTGTAAAATGACAGAAATGCAGGGAATAGCAAGATATCAGTAGTACAACAATAAAACCTTGGCTCTTCAAAGCCTGTTAATTGGCTTTATTTTGGTAGTACTATTCTTATTAGTTTAATACCTGATACAACACCGAATGGTGGCAGGTCTATATGGCCTGCATGTTTAGCCGCACCCAACCCAAAAAAAAGTCAAGCAGTCTTGGACTAAGACCCATGGCTAACTCGGTTGTTTCAAGTTGTACTATTCTTAGCACTTTCATCCCTGTTACTTCCAGGCCTCTCGATGGTGGTCTACATGGCCATCATGTTTAGCCTAACATAGTACAACAATAAAACCTTGGCTCTTCAAAGCCTGTTAATTGGCTTTATTTTGGTAGTACTGTTCTTATTAGTTTAATACCTGATACAACACCGAATGGTGGCAGGTCTATATGGCCTGCATGATTAGCCGCACCCAACCCAAAAAAAAGCCAAGACCCTTGGCTAACTCGGTTGTTTCAAGTAGTACTATTCTTAGCACTTTCATCCCTGTTACTTCCACGCCTCTCGGTGGTGGTCTACATGGCCATCATGTTTAGCCTAACATAGTACAACAATAAAACCTTGGCTCTTCAAAGCCTGTTAATTGGCTTTATTTTGGTAGTACTATTCTTATTAGTTTAATACCTGATACAACACCGAATGGTGGCAGGTCTATATGGCCTGCATGTTTAGCCGCACCCAACCCAAAAAAAAGCCAAGCAGTCTTGGACTAAGACCCATGGCTAACTCTGTTGTTTCAAGTAGTACTATTCTTAGCACTTTCATCCCTGTTACTTCCAGGCCTCTCGGGGGTGGTCTACATGGCCATCATGTTTAGCCTAACATAGTACAACAATAAAACCTTGGCTCTTCAAAGCCTGTTAATTGGCTTTATTTTGGTAGTACTGTTCTTATTAGTTTAATACCTGATACAACACCGAATGGTGGCAGGTCTATATGGCCTGCGTGATTAGCCGCACCCAACCCAAAAAAAAGCCAAGCGGTCTTGGACTAAGACCCATGGCTAACTCGGTTGTTTCAAGTAGTACTATTCTTAGCACTTTCATCCCTGTTACTTCCAGGCCTCTCGGTGGTGGTCTACATGGCCATCATGTTTAG
This sequence comes from Bombina bombina, assembly GCF_027579735.1. NCBI lineage: Eukaryota > Metazoa > Chordata > Amphibia > Anura > Bombinatoridae > Bombina > Bombina bombina. The sequence continues at coordinate 1,196,732,893 of NC_069502.1, forward strand.
CTTAACATAGTACAACAATAAAACCTTGGCTCTTCAAAGCCTGTTAATTGGCTTTATTTTGGTAGTACTGTTCTTATTAGTTTAATACCTGTTACAACACTGAATGGTGGGAGGTTTATATGGCCTGCATGATTAGCTGCACCAAACCAAAAAAAAAGGCATGCAGTCTTGGACTAAGACACATGGCTAACTCGGTTGTGTAAATTAGTACTATTCTTAGCACTTTAATCCCTGTTACTTCCAGGCCTCTCGGGGGTGGTCTACATGGCCATCATGATTACCCTCAACAAAATATAACAACAAGACGTGCGGTCAGGGAACCATGGTAAGGTTACTTCCTTTCGCAAAATCGAGTATAACAGTTGCAGGCAGAGGTTCTGACCCTGCATTATGGCTGCACCTCTCCCTAAAAGAGGCATCCGTTACAGAGTCTGTGGGCATGTATGCAAAGAGATGGCTGCCTAAAAGGAGCAGCAAGGCAGTACAGGTCGTTCTCCTTCAGCTGTTTTATACGATGGCCCACAAACCTCAACAGCCACAACAGCAGGAAACACCACCTATGCCATCCTTTTGAACAATAGAGTACAGGTATGGCATTGATTTTAGGAACACAGAGATAATTTTTAGAAACCGTGAAATTTAACTAAAAACCATGCTTGGACACCCAGTACAGTACAGGTCGTTCGCCTTCGACCATTTTATAAGAGGGTCCCGGACCCTCAACAAAAACAACAGCAGGAAAAAGGAAATATGGCATCCTTTTGAACAATCTATTACAGGTAAGGCATTGATTTTAGAAACACGGAGATAATTTTTAGGAAACAGGAAATAGAAAAAAACATTGATTGGACACCCAGTACACTTCTTTCTCCTTCGGCCTTTTTATAAGAGGGTCCAGGACCCTCAGCAGAAACAACAGCAGGAAAGAGGACATATGGCATCCTTTTGAACAATAGATTACAGTTAAGGCATTGATTTTAGAAACCAGGAGATAATTTTTAGGAAACGGGAAATTGAACTAAAAACCATGCTTGGACACCCAGTACAGTACAGGTCGTTCGCCTTCGACCATTTTATAAGAGGGTCCCGGACCCTCAACAGAAACAACAGCAGGAAAGAGGACATATGGCATGCTTTTGAACAATAGATTACAGGTAAGGCATTGATTTTAGAAACCAGGAGATAATTTTTAGGAAACGGGAAATAGAAAAAATCATTGATTGGACACCCAGTACACTTCTTTCTCCCTCTGCCTTTTTATAAGAGGGTCCAGGACCCTCAACAGAAACAACAGCAGGAAAGAGGACATATGGCATCCTTTTGAACAATACATTACAGGTAAGGCATTGATTTTAGAAACCCTGAGATAATTTGTTGCAACCGGAAAATTGAACCCAAAAAATGATTGGACACCCAGTACACTTCTTTCTACTTCAGCCTTTTTATAAGAGGCTCCAGGACCCTCAACAGAAACAACAGCAGGAAAGAGGACATATGGCATCCTTTTGAACAATAGAGTACAGGTACAGCATTGATTTTAGAAACCCGGAGATAATTTGTAGGAAACGTTAAATAGAAAAAATCATTGATTGGACACCCAGTACACTTCTTTCTCCTTAGGCCTTTTTATAAGAGGGTCAAGGACCCTCAACCCGAAACAACAGCAGGAAAGAAGACATATGGCATCCTTTTGAACAATAGATTACAGGTAAGACATTGATTTTAGGAACCCAGATATAATTTGTTGCAACCGGGAAATTGAGCCAAAAAAATGATTGGTCACCCAGTACACTTCTTTCTACTTCAGGCTTTTTATAAGAGGGTCCCAGACCCTCAACAAAAACAACAGCAGGGAGCTGAGCATAGGAGTACAAGGGAGTGGGACAATAATAATGTGAAGGGGAAGATTCAGGAGTTGGGGCATTTTGATTTGGTTATCGAGGGAAGTCCTTACAATGACCTTGCTTTGGTGAATCCATATCGCAAAGGTATTTTTGAAGGCACTGGGTGTCTATTTTTTGACTTTCAGCATTTGGTACATGAAGCGCGACTTAAGGCTGGTGAGAACCGACCTTTCTTCTGGCTGTTTGAAAATGTTGTGGCTATGGACAAACATGTGAAGAAGAGGGCCATCTGCCATATTCTGCACGCAAGCCCTGTGATGATTGATGCTAAACATGTGTCACCTGCAAGCAGAGCTCGTTACTTCTGGGGAAATCTTCCTAGTATGGACAGGCCACTGGTTCCCACAGCAAATCATAAGCTGGAACTACAAGATTGTCTTGAGTATGGTAGGAAAGCAAAGTTTAGTAAAGTCTGTACTATCACCACGCAACTGAACTCCTTGAAGCAAGGGAAATGCCAGCAGTTTCCTGTGCTTATGGATGACAAGGAGGACGTCCTGTGGTGCACAGAGATGGAGAGGATTTTTGGTTTCCCTGTACACTACACAGATGTCTCCAACATCACCCGAAACACAAGACAGCGACTCTTGGGAAGTTCCTGGAGTGTTCAGGTCATTAACCATCTCTTTGCGCCCCTAAAGGAATACTTTACCAGTGTTTAACCCCTTCACTTCTAAGCCTAACCGCTGTGTGAAGCAGATTTTATGTTTTTTTATGCTGCTGCTTATAGATCTAACCCCTATTGTAAATCATGCTTCAGTTAGTAACTCAAGTTAAATTATATTTTTTTTTAATTTTATTAGGCTCAGCAGATTCAAAACATACCATTATTGTATTCATATCACACGACATGTCAAAAGGCTGCATCGAAAATGGCAGTGTGCAAAGTCATAATCTTAGTGAACCTATAACAGCATTATAACTGTAACTGCTTTAAAATAAACAAAAATACTTATAAAGAAAAAAAAAAAAAAACAACAGCAGGAAAGAGGACATATGGCATCCTTTTGAACAATAGAGTACAGGTAAGGCATTAATTTTACAAACCCTGAGATAATTTTAATGAAACGTGAAATAGAAAAAAACATTGATTGGACACCCAGTACACTTCTTTATCCTTAGGCCTTTTTATAAGAGGGTCCAGGACCCTCAACCAAAACAACGGCAGGAAAGAGGACATATGGCATCCTTTTGAACAATAGATTACAGGTAAGGCATTGATTTTAGAAACACGGAGATAATTTTAATGAAACGCGAAATAGAAAAAAACATTGATTGGACACCCAGTACACTTCTTTATCCTTAGGCCTTTTTATAAGAGGGTCCAGGACCCTCAACCGAAACAACAGCAGGAAAGAGGACCTATGGCATCCTTTTGAACAATAGATTACAGGGAAGGCATTGATTTTAGAAACCCTGAGATAATTTTTATGAACAGGGAAATTGAACCCAAAAAATGATTGGATGGACACCCAGTACACTTCTTTCTACTTCAGCCTTTTTATAAGAGGGCCCAGGACCCTCAACAGAAACAACAGCAGGAAAGAGGACATATGGCATCCTTTTGAACAATAGATTACAGGTAAGGCATTGATTTTAGAAACCCTGAGATAATTTTTATGAAATGGGAAATAGAAAAAAAATTGATTGGACAACCAGTACACTTCTTTATCCTTAGGCCTTCTTATAAGAGGGTCCAGGACCCTCAACAGAAACAACAGCAGGAAAGAGGACATATGGCATCCTTTTGAACAAAAGAGTACGGGTACAGCATTGATTTTAGAAACCTGGAGATAATTTGTTGCAACCGGGAAATTTAACCAAAAAAATGATTGGACACCCAGTACACTTCTTTCTACTTCAGCCTTTTTATAAGAGGGTCCAGGACCCTCATATGAAACAACAGCAGGAAAGAGGATATATGGCATCCTTTTGAACAATAGAGTACAGGTACAGCATTGATTTTAGAAACCCGGAGATAATGTGTTGCAACCTGGAAATTGAACAAAAAAAATGATTGGACACCCAGTACACTTCTTTCTACTTCAGCCTTTTTATAAGAGGGTCCAGGACCCTCATATGAAACAACAGCAGGAAAGAGGACATATGGCATCCTTTTGAACAATAGAGTACAGGTACAGCATTGATTTTAGAAACCCGGAGATAATTTGTTGGAACCGGGAATTTGAACCAAAAAATGATTGGATGGACACTCAGTACACTTCTTTCTACTTCAGCCTTTTTATAAGACGGTCCAGGACCATCAACAGAAACAACAGCAGGAAAGAGGACATATGGCATCCTTTTGAACAATAGAGTACAGGTACAGCATTGATTTTAGAAACCCGGAGATAATTTGTTGGAACCGGGAATTTGAACCAAAAAAAAGATTGGATGGACACCCAGTACACTTCTTTCCACTTCAGCCTTTTTATAAGAGACTCCAGGACCCTCATATGAAACAACAGCAGGAAAGAGGACATATGGCATCCTTTTGAACAATAGAGTACAGGTACAGCATTGATTTTAGTAACCCGGAGATAATTTGTTGGAACCGGGAATTTAAACCAAAAAAATGATTGGACACCCAGTACACTTCTTTCTACTTCAGCCTTTTTATAAGAGACTCCAGGACCCTCATATGAAACAACAGCAGGAAAGAGGACATATGGCATCCTTTTGAACAAAAGAGTACGGGTACAGCATTGATTTTAGAAACCTGGAGATAATTTGTTGCAACCGGGAAATTGAACCAAAAAAATGATTGGACACCCAGTACACTTCTTTCTACTTCAGCCTTTTTATAAGAGGGTCCAGGACCCTCATATGAAACAACAGCAGGAAAGAGGATATATGGCATCCTTTTGAACAATAGAGTACAGGTACAGCATTGATTTTAGAAACCCGGAGATAATGTGTTGCAACCTGGAAATTGAACAAAAAAAATGATTGGACACCCAGTACACTTCTTTCTACTTCAGCCTTTTTATAAGAGGGTCCAGGACCCTCATATGAAACAACAGCAGGAAAGAGGACATATGGCATCCTTTTGAACAATAGAGTACAGGTACAGCATTGATTTTAGAAACCCGGAGATAATTTGTTGGAACCGGGAATTTGAACCAAAAAATGATTGGATGGACACTCAGTACACTTCTTTCTACTTCAGCCTTTTTATAAGACGGTCCAGGACCATCAACAGAAACAACAGCAGGAAAGAGGACATATGGCATCCTTTTGAACAATAGAGTACAGGTACAGCATTGATTTTAGAAACCCGGAGATAATTTGTTGGAACCGGGAATTTGAACCAAAAAAAAGATTGGATGGACACCCAGTACACTTCTTTCTACTTTAGCCTTTTTATAAGAGACTCCAGGACCCTCATATGAAACAACAGCAGGAAAGAGGACATATGGCATCCTTTTGAACAATAGAGTACAGGTACAGCATTGATTTTAGAAACCCGGAGATAATTTGTTGGAACCGGGAATTTAAATAAAAAAAATGATTGGATGGACACCCAGAACACTTCTTTCTACTTCAGCCTTTTTATAAGAGGCTCCAGGACCCTCATATGAAACAACAGCAGGAAAGAGGATATATGGCATCCTTTTGAACAATAGAGTATAGGTACAGCATTGATTTTAGAAACCCGGAGATAATTTTTAGGAAACGGGAAATAGAAAAAAACATTGATTGGACAGGACACCCAGTACACTTCTTTCTACTTCAGCCTTTTTAAAAGAGGGTCCAGGACCCTCAACAAAAACAACAGCAGGAAAGAGGACATATGGCATCCTTTTGAACAATAGAGTACAGGTACGGCATTGATTTTAGAAACCCAGAGATAATTTTTTGGAAACGTGAAATTGGCCAAAAAACCATGCTTGGATACCCAGTACAGGTCGTTCTCCTTCAGCCTTTTTATAAGAGGGTCCAGCACCCTCAACTGAAACAACTGCAGGAAACACCACATATGCCATCCTTTTGCACAATCGAGTACAGGTATGGCATTGATTTTAGGAACCCGGAGATAATTGAGAGGAACCGGGAACATTTTACAAAAAATGTGCTTGGACACCCATTACAGGTCGTTCTCCTTCAGCCTTTTTATACCATGGGCCACGACCCTTAACAGGCACAACAGCATGAAACACCACATATGCCACCCTTTTGCACAATAGAGTGCAGGTATGGCATAGATGGAACCTGGAGATAATTTAGAGCAACCAAGAGACGGATAAAGATGCTTGGTCGGTCCTCCTCCTTCACATTTGGGGCACTGCGCGTGCAATTTAATGGTCCACCAGATATGAGTGGTGTGTTAAGTTGTACTATTCTTAACAGTTTAATCACTGTTATGTGCCTTATTTTTTATTTGAGTTTTGTACCCACAGAGCAGCAGCAGAGGCCAGAAAAATTAGGCATGTACAAATGACTGAAAAATTGGGTATTGTTGTAGCCACTGCTGTAGCAGCGGCCAGAAAAATTGATGTTTGTAAAACATTTAGAAAGTGCCATTTTTAGCCCAAGGCAGCTCATGTCATTAGGCCTTTTTTACTCAAATGTATCGCCCAATGTCAGTCCCTTCGGGATCCATCCCTCATTCATTTTAATAAAGGTGAGATAGTCAAGGCTTTTTTGACCTAGGCGACTTCTCTTCTCAGTGACAAAACCTCCTGCTGCAGGACACTTGAAGCGGGGCAGGCCAGAAGTTCCATTGCAAATTGGGATAGCTCAGGCCACAGGTCAAGCCTGCACACCCAGTAGTCAAGGGGTCCATCGCTCCTCAGAGTGTCGAGATCCACAGTTAATGCTAGGTAGTCTGCTACCTGTCGGTTGAGTCTTTCTCTGAGGCTGTATCCCGAAAGCCTCTGGGGATGCATGGGAGTTAAAAAGGTACGCATGTCCTCCATCAACAAGACGTCACTAAAGCATCCTGTCCTTGCCGCCGTGGTCGTGGGAGGAGGAGGATTACTTTCATCTCTTCCCCTGTTACATTCCCGTTGTTCTGTGACATCACCCTTATATGCTGTGTAAAGCATATTTTTTAATTTTTTTTTAAAATGCTCCATCCTTTCCGACTTGCGTGAATTTGGTAACATTTCAGGCACTTTATGCTTATACCGGGGGTCGAGGAGCGTGGACACCCAGTACAGGTCGTTCTCCTTCAGCTTTTTTATACGAGGGTCCCTCAACAGGCACGACAGCATGAAAGACCCCATTTGCACAAGGTTGGATGTCGAGCTAATCATGTCCCGTTCCTCCTCCTCACTGATCTCACTGAGGGTATCTTCTTCTCCCCAGTCACGTACAACACCACGGGTACCAGAGAGGTGACAACAACCAGCACCCTTGGATGCCTGTTGTGCTTGGTCTTCCTCCTCCTCCGCCTCCTCAAAGCCACATTCCTCCTCTGACTCCTCTTCTTCACAATCCTCTTCCTGCGTTGCCACAGGTCCAGCAAGTGATGCTTATAAGGCTGTTTGTGGTGGTGATGGACACCACAACTCTTCCTCTTCACGCTCATCTACGGCCTGATCCAGCACTCTTCGCAGGGCACGCTTCAGGAAGAAAACAAATGGTATGATGTCGCTGATGGTGCCTTCAGTGCAACTGACAAGGTTTGTCACCTCCTCAAAAGGACGCATGAGCCTACAGACATTGCGCATGAGCGTCCAGTAATTTGGCAAAAAAATCCCCAGCTCCCCAGAGGCTGTCCTAGCACCCCGGTCATACAAGTACTCATTAACAGCTTTTTCTTGTTGGAGCAGGCGGCCAAACATTAGGAGTGTTGAATTTCACCGTATCGGGCTGTCGCAAATCAAGCGCCTCACTGGCAGGTTGTTTCGACGCTGGATATCGGACAAGTGCACCATGGCCGTGTAGGAACGCCTGAAATGGCCACACACCTTCCTGGCCTGCTTCAGGACATCCTGTAAGCCTGGGTACTTATGCACAAATCGTTGTACAATCACATTACACATATGTGCCATGCACGGCACATGTGTCAACTTGCCCAATTTCAATGCCGCCACCAAATTACTTCCATTGTCAGAAACAACCTTGCCAAACTTCAGTTGGTGCGGAGTCAGCCACTGATCCACCTGTGCGTTCAGGGCGGTCAGGAGTGCTGGTGCGGTGTGACTCTCTGCTTTCAGGCAAGTCAACCCCAAGACGGCGTGACACTGCCGTATCCGGGATGTGGAATAGTACCTGGGGAGCTGGGGGGGGGTGCCATTGATGTGGAGCAAGACGCAGAAGCAGAAGAGGACTCAGCCGAGGAAGAGGTTATGCAAGAGGTTATGGAAGAGGATGGAGTAGGAGGAGTAGAGGAGGTAGCAGCAGGCCTGCCTGCAAGTCGTGGCGGTGTCACCAACTCTTCTGCAGAGCCACGCATTCCATGCTTGTCAGACATCAGCAGGTTTACCCAATGCGCAGTGTAGGTGATATACCTGCCCTGACCATGCTTTGCAGACCAGCTATCCGTGGTCATATGGACCCTTGCCCCAACGCTGTGTGCCAGACATGCCATTACTTCCTTTCGCACAACAGAGTACAGGTTTGGGATTGCCTTTTGTGAAAAGAAATTTCTGCCAGGTACCTTCCACTGCGGTGTGCCAATAGATACAAATTTTTTGAAAGCATCAGACTCCACCAGCTTGTATGGTAAAAGCTGGCGGGCTAAGAGTTCAGACAAGCCAGCTGTCAGACGCCGGGCAAGGGGGTGACTTTGAGAAATTGGCTTCTTACGCTCAAACATGTCCTTGACAGACACCTGACTGTGGGCAGATGACCAGGAACTGCTACGTAAGAGAGACTCAGTGGAGGATGGTTGAGAGGGGGCAAGGAGGACAGCAGTGGTTGACGTGGCTGAAGATGCTGGAGCAGGAGGAGGAGGGCTGCTTTCAGTTTGTGTGCTGCTTCTACTCATGTGTTCTTCCCATCTGCGTTTGTGATGTGAGACCATGTGCCTTCGCAAAGCAGTTGTACCTAGGTGGGTGTTGGACTTCCCACGACTCAGTTTCTTTTGGCACAGGTTGCAAATGGCATCGCTGTTGTCAGAGACAGACACACAAAACAGAGCTCTGCAATGACGGCATTCTGGTGCATTGATGGGCATCGGCGTGCTGTCTGGCTGACCCCGGGTGCCGATGCATGCTGTCTGACTGTGCCACTAGCTCCTTGCAACGTCCTCCCCCTGCTTCCAACTCATCTCCTCCTCCTCCTCTCTGTCTCTCCATCTGAACTTTCCCCCTCTTCTTCTTCTCTTCCAGCAGACACCCACGTGACATCCACCGACACATCATCATCAACCGCTTCACTTGTATCTGACACATCAAGAAAGGAAAGAGCAGCGGGTACAACATCATCATCATCACACTGTACCTCCATGTCTGTAATGCTGCCTGACTGAGACATATCACTGTTATCTACATCCTCTGTCAATGATGGTTGTGCATCACTCATTTCTTCCAACTGATGTGTCAATAACTCCTGTGACAGATCAAGTGAAGCGGCTGTGGTGCTAGTGTTGGTTGTGGCGACAGGCGGGCGAGTGGCACTGGTCACTTGAGACGTGCCCAAAGCACAGCTGGACGTAGATGGTGCGTCAAGGTTAGGAGGACTAGGAGCGGAAGCTGTAGAAGATTGGGTGTCCTGTGTTAGCCATTCAACTAGGTCCTCCTCAAAACATTTTGCGTCCCCCCTGGCACCCGGCGTCTGAGCAATGTGCATTTTTGTAGGGTTTAAAGGAATCACAGCACCAGGACCACGATAGAACCTGCGGGGTGGCCTGCCTCTGCCTGTCATTTTTTTGTAAAATGGACACTTACAATACTATTACACAAATTATGAGTGGTGGCACTGGGCAAGTGGGCACAGTATACGCTGTGAGACTGAAAACAAAAAAAAGACTGATGTTTCAAAGTCAAAAATGTTTATTTTTTTAAATATTAGAAGTACTGTGACAACAAATATGATTGTTGGCACTAGTTGGCAAATGGGCCTGTCTGGCACACACGCTGGAAGTAAGGCAACTGCCATTAGATTAAACTAGCTGAGTCATGCTTCTTAGTCCAAATTTTTTTTTTTTTAAAAAATTGACAATACTGTTAGAACAAATATGATTGGTGGCACTAGTTGGAAACGGCAAGTGGGCCTGGCACACAGGCTGGCAGGCAGGCAACTGCAATTCAATGGCACTAGGAGACTGAAGATTCACAGTCAAAAAAGTTATGATTTAACATTTTTTCAATACTGTTACAAGAAATATGATTGGTGGCACTAGTTGGCTAGTGGGCCTGGCACACACGCTGGCAGGCAGGAGGAAACTGAAATTCAATGGCACTAGCAAACTGATGATTCACAGTCTAAGAATTTTTTATTTTAAATATTTACAATACTGTTACAACAAATATGATTGGTGTAACTAGTTGGCAAGTGGGCCTGGCACACACGCTGGCAGGCAGGCAACTGCAATTCAATGGCACTAGGGGACTGAAGATTCACAGTCAAAAAAGTTATGATTTAAAAAAATTTCAATACTGTTACAAGAAATATGATTGGTGGCACTAGTTGGCTAGTGGGCCTGGCACACACGCTGGCAGGCAGGAGGAAACTGAAATTCAATGGCACTAGCAAACTGATGATTCACAGTCTAAGAATTTTTTATTTTAAATATTTACAATACTGTTACAACAAATATGATTGGTGTAACTAGTTGGCAAGTGGGCCTGGCACACACGCTGGCAGGCAGGCAGGCAACTGCAATTCAATGGCACTAGGGGACTGAAGATTCACAGTCAAAAAAGTTATGATTTAAAAAAATTTCAATACTGTTACAAGAAATATGATTGGTGGCACTAGTTGGCTAGTGGGCCTGGCACACACGCTGGCAGGCAGGAGGAAACTGCAATTCAATGACACGAGCAAACTGATGATTCACAATCTAACAATTTTTTATTTTAAATATTAACAATACTGTTACAACAAATATGATTGGTGTAACTAGTTGGCAAGTGGGGCTGACACACAGGCTGGCAGGCAGGCAACTGCAATTCAATGGCACTAGGAGACTGAAGATTCACAGTCAAAAAAGTTAAGATTTAAAGTTTTTTCAATACTGTTACAAGAAATATGATTGGTGGCACTAGTTGGCTAGTGGGCCTGGCACACACGCTGGCAGGCAGGAGGAAACTGCAATTCAATGGCACTAGCAAACTGATGATTCACAGTCTAAGAATTTTTTATTTTAAATATTTACAATACTGTTACAACAGATATGATTGGTGTAACTAGTTGGCAAGTGGGCCTGGCACACAGGCTGGCAGGCAGGCAACTGCAATTCAATGGCACTAGGAGACTGAAGATTCACAGTCAAAAAAGTTATGATTTAACATTTTTTCAATACTGTTACAAGAAATATGATTGGTGGCACTAGTTGGCTAGTGGGCCTGGCACACACGCTGGTAGGCAGGAGGAAACTGCAATTCAATGGCACGAGCAAACTGATGATTCACAATCTAACAATTTTTTATTTTAAATATTTACAATACTGTTACAACAAATATGATTGGTGTAACTAGTTGGCAAGTGGGTCTGGCACATAGGCTGGCAGGCAGGCAACTGCAATTCAATGGCACTAGGAGACTGAAGATTCACAGTCCAAAAAATTAATGATTTAACATTTTTTCAATACTGTTACAAGAAATATGATTGGTGGCACTAGTTGGCTAGTGGGCCTGGCACACACGCTGGCAGGCAGGAGGAAACTGCAATTCAATGGCACCAGCAAAATGATGATTCACAATCTAACCATTTTTTTATTTTAAATATTAACAATACTGTTACAACAAATATGATTGGTATAATTAGTTGGCAAGTGTGCCTGGCACACAGGCTGGCAGGCAGGCAACTGCAATTCAATGGCACTAGGAGACTGAAGATTCACAGTCAAAAAAGTTATGATTTAACATTTTTTCAATACTGTTACAAGAAATATGATTGGTGGCACTAGTTGGCTAGTGGGCCTGGCACACACGCTGGCAGGTAGGAGGAAACTGCAATTCAATGGCACAAGCAAACTGATGATTCACAATCTAACCATTTTTTTATTTTAAATATTAACAATACTGTTACAAGAAATATGATTGGTGGCACTAGTTGGCTAGTGGGCCTGGCACACATGCTGGCAGGCAGGAGGAAACTGCAATTCAATGGCACGAGCAAACTGATGATTCACAATCTAACAATTTTTTATTTTAAATATTAACAATACTGTTACAACAAATATGATTGGTGTAACTAGTTGGCAAGTGGGCCTGGCACACACGCTGGCAGGCAGGCAGGGAACTGCAATTCAATGGCACCAGGAGACTGAAGATTCACAGTCAAAAAAGTTATGATTGAAAATTTTTTCAATAATGTTACAAGAAATATGATTGGTGGCACTAGTTGGCTAGTGGGTCTGGCACACACGCTGGCAGGCAGGAGGAAACTGAAATTCAATGGCACTAGCAAACTGATGATTCACAGTCTAAGAATTTTTTATTTTAAATATTTACAATACTGGTACAACAAATATGATTGGTGTAACTAGTTGGCAAGTGGGCCTGGCACACAGGCTGGCAGGCAGGCAACTGCAATTCAATGGCACTAGGAGACTGAAGATTCACAGTCAAAAAAGTTATGATTTAAAAAAAATTCAATACTGTTACAAGAAATATGATTGGTGGCACTAGTTGGCTAGTGGGCCTGGCACACACGCTGGCAGGCAGGCAACTGCAATTCAATGGCACTAGCAGACTGATGATTCACAGGCAAAAAATTATTTATTCTAAATATTTACTATACTGTTATAACAAATATGATTGGTGGGAATAGTTGGCAGCAAGTGGGCCTGGCACACACGCTGGCAGGCAGGCAACTGCAATTGGATTACACTAGCAGACTGATCTTTCAGAGTCAAAAATTTATTATTTTTAATATTTAAACTACTGTTATAACAAATATGATTGGTGGCACCAGTTGGCAAGTGGGCCTGGCACACACGCTGGCTGGCAGGCAACTGCAATTCAATTGCACTAACAGGCCGATGATTCACAGTCAACAAATATTTTATTTTAAATATTTACACTACTGTTATAACAAATATGATTGGTGTAACTAGTTGGCAAGTGGGCCTGGCACACACGCTGGCAGGCAGGCAACTGCAATTAAATAACAATAGCAGAGTGATGTAACAGTTTGTTTTTACAAAAGTTACAAAAATGTTACAACAGATAGGAGTAATGGCACTCAGGATAGAACTAGACACAGTATGTGCTGGCAGCCTGACACACAGACTGGCACTAGTGGTGGCAGGCTGGCCTGTTAACTAATATTAAATAACACTCAAAGAGTGATGTAAAAGTTTTTTTTTACAAAATTTAATATTATGTTACACCAGATAGGAGTCGTGGACTGGCACTGAGGATGGAAGTAGGCACAGTATATGCTTTCAGCCTGACACACAGGCTGGCACTAATGGCAGCCTGGCTGGCCTGGCAACTAAAATTAAATAACACTAGAAGAGGACTGATGTAAAAAAAATTTTTACATAGAATTTACACTAATGTTGTTACACCAGATATAAGTGGTGGAAAAAAAAATATTAATCTGTGTCACACTATATGATGTGGGCCAGAAACACACAGGCCTGATGGAAAAAGAAATTAAATTACATTAGCAAAATTATTTTAATTTTTTTTTTAACTTTAAAATAATGTAAAGCAGATATGAGTCGTGGCTGGTAGGTAGGACAGCAATTTAACACAGTATGCTGTGTAAGTGAGAAAGACACAGGCCTGATAGAAAATGAAATTAGATTACACTAGCAAAATAATTTAAAGGTTTTTTTTAATTTAAAAAAAGGTTAAGAACATATAAGTCGTGGCTGATAGACTAGGGAGGGCAGCAATTAAACACAGTATGCTCTGTAAGTCAGCAAAACACACAGGCCTGATAGAAAATAAAAATAGATTACACTAGCAAAATTATGTAAAGGTTTTTTTTTTTAATTTAAAGAAAAAGGTTAAGCACATATGAGTCGTGGCTGCTAGCCTTGGTAGGGCATCAATTAACCACAATAGGCTCTGTAAGTCAGATACACACAGGCCTGATAGAAAATAAAATTAGATTACACTAGCAAAATGATTTAAAGGTTGTTTTTTTAATTTAAAGGAAAAGGTTAAGCACATATGAGTCGTGGGCCAGCTGCTAGCCTTGGTAGGGCAGCAATTAACCACAGTAGGCTCTGTAAGTCAGATACACACAGGCCTGATAGAAAATAAAAATAGATTGCACTAGCAAAATGATTCAAATGTTTTTTTTTAATTTAAAGGAAAAGGTTAAGCACATATGAGTGGTGGGCCGGCTGCTAGCCTTGGTAGGGCAGCAATTAACCACAGTAGGCTCTGTAAGTCAGATACACACAGGCCTGATAGAAAATAAAATTAGATTAACTTACACTAGAAAAATAATTTCAAATTTTTGTTGGTTAAATTTAAACTAATGTTAAGCAGATATCAGTTGTGGCACTAATCACAGTATATGCTGTGAGCCTCACACACAGGCTGAAAGCCAGGCAAATGCAAATAAAAATACAAAGAAAAAAAACAAAAAAAACGACTGAAGTTATAGCCCTAAAAAGGGCTTTTTGGGGTACTGTCCTTGCAGCAGAGATGAGATGAGTCCTTCAGGACTGTAGTGGACACTAAATACACTAGCCTAGCTATCTATTTCCCTATAATGTCAGCAGCAGCAACACAAAAGGTCCTCTCACTAAGAAAGCAAGGTCGTAATGAGTCTAAAATGGCTGCTGCCAAGAAGCTGTGAGGGTCTGTGTGAGGGAGTGTCTGATGCTGATTGGCTCTAATGTGTCAGAAGGCTGTGACATACAGGGTCAAAGTGTCCTCAATGATGACACATAGGGGGCGGATCGAACATTGCATATGTTCGCCCGTAGCGGCGAACGCGAACAAGCTAAGTTTGCGGTGAACTGTTCGCGGGCGAACTGTTCGGGACATCACTATGTAACAGTAGTATAAATTAAAAAAAAAAAAACTTTTTTGAGTGTGAAACATCAGTCTGCTAGTGTAATCTAATTGCAGTTGCCTGCCTGCCAGCGTGTGTGCCAGGCCCACTTGCCCAGTGCCACCACTCATATCTGGTGTAACAGTAGTGTAAATTTAAAAAAAAAAACTTTTTTGACTGTGAAACATCAGTCTGCTTGTGTAATCTAATTGCAGTTGCCTGCCTGCCTGCCAGCGTGTGTGCCAGGCCCACTTGCCCAGTGCCACCACTCATATCTGTTGTAACAGTAGTGTAAATTTAAAGAAAAAAACTTTTTTGAGTGTGAAACATCAGTCTGCTATTGTAATCTAATTGCAGTTGCCTGCCTGCCAGCATGTGTGCCAGGCTCACAGCGTATACTGTGCCCACTTGCCCAGTGCCACCACTCATATCTGGTGTAACAGTAGTGTAAATTTAAAAAAAAAAAACATTTTTGACTGTGAAACATCAGTCTGCTAGTGTAATCTAATTGCAGTTGCCTGCCTGCCAGCGTGTGTGCCAGGCTCACAGCGTATACTGTGCCCACTTGCCCAATGCCACCACTCATATCTGGTGTAACAGTAGTGTAAATTTAAAGAAAAAAACATTTTTGAGTGTGAAACATCAGTCTGCTATTGTAATCTAATTGCAGTTGCCTGCCTGCCAGCATGTGTGCCAGGCTCACAGCGTATACTGTGCCCACTTGCCCAGTGCCACCACTCATATCTGGTGTAACAGTAGTGTAAATTTAAAAAAAAAAAAAATTTTGACTGTGAAACATCAGTCTGCTTGTGTAATCTAATTGCAGTTGCCTGCCTGCCAGCGTGTGTGCCAGGCTCACAGCGTATACTGTGCCCACTTGCCCAGTGCCACCACACATATCTTGTTTAATTGTAGTGTAAGTGTACATTTAAGAAAAAAAAAAAACTTTTTGGACTGTGAAACATCAGTCTGCTTTTTTGTGTCAGGCTCACAGCGTATACTGCGCCCACTTGCCCAGTGCCACCACTCATATCTTGTTTAATAGTAGTGTAAGTGTACATTTAAAACAAAATAAAGATTTTGGACTGTGAAACATCAGTCTGCTTTTTTGTGTTCGGCTCACAGCGTATACTGTGCCCACTTGCCCAGTGCCACCACTCATATCTTGTTTAATAGTAGTGTAAGTGTACATTTAAAACAAAAAAAACTTTTTTGACTGTGAAACATCAGTCTTCTTTTTTGTGTCAGGCTCACAGCGTATACTGTGCCCACTTGCCCAGTGCCACCACTCATATCTTGTTTAATAGTAGTGTAAGTGTACATTTAAAACAAAAAAACTTTTTGGACTTTGAAACATCAGTCTGCTTTTTTGTGTCAGGCTTACAGCGTAGACTGTGCCCACTTGCCCAGTGCCACCACTCATATCTTGTTTAATAGTAGTGTAAGTATACATTTAAAACAAAATAAAATTTTTGGACTGTGAAACATCAGTCTGCTTTTTTGTGTTCGGCTCACAGCGTATACTGTGCCCACTTGCCCAGTGCCACCACTCATATCTTGTTTAATAGTAGTGTAAGTGTACATTTTAAAAAAAATGACAGGCAGAGGCAGGCCACCCCGCAGGTGCCGTCGTGGTCGTGGTGCTGTGATTCCCTTTGGCCCTAGAATAATGCCCAGCGTTCAGAGGCCACGTACCATGAACTCGAAAAGTTCTGAGGACATAGTTGACTTTTTAACACAGGACACCCAATCTTCTATAGCTTCCGCTCCGAACCTTGACGCACCATCCTCCTCCAGCTTAGCTTCGGGCACCTCTCAAGTTACCACTCGCCCGCCTGCCGCCACCACCAACACTAGCACCACAGCTGCTTCACTTGATCTGCCAGAGGAGTTATTTAAACATCAGTTGGAAGAAATGAGTGATGCGCAAGCATCATTGACAGAGGATGTAGATAACAGTGATATGTCTCAGGCAGCATTACAGACATGGACGTACGGTGTGAAGATGATGATGTTGTACCCGCTGCTGCTTCCTTTGTTGATTTGTCAGATACAAGTGAAGCGGTTGATGATGACGATGCGTCCGTGGATGTCACGTGGGTGCCCGCTAGAAGAGAGGAGACGAGTTGGAAGCAGGGGGAGGTGGTCGCAAGGAGCTAGTGGCACAGTCAGACAGCATGCATCAGCACCCGGGGTCAGCCAGACAGCACACCAATCAACGCATGCTGTTGCCAACACCAGAATGCCATCATCGCAGAGCTAAGCAGTGTGGCATTTTTTTTGTGTGTCTGCCTCTGACAACAGCGATGCCTTTGCAACCTGTGCCAAAAGAAACTGAGTCGTGGGAAGTCCAACACCCACCTAGGTACAACTGCTTTGCGAAGGCACATGATCGCACATCACAAACGCCTATGGGATCAACACATGAGTACAAGCAGCACACAAACTCAAAGCCGCCATCCTCCTCCTGGACCAGCATCTTCAGCCACGTCAACCACTGCTGTCCTCCTTGCCCCCTCTCAACCATCCGCCACTCTGTCTCTCTTCCGGAGCATTTCCTGCTCATCTGCCCACAGTCAGGTGTCTGTCAAGGACATGTTTGAGCGTAAGAAGCCAATGTCACAAAGTCACTGGTAAACAAAGATAGGCAGCACAGACACGGGATACTGCGAATAAAAATAGTGCTTTAATTACAGGTGGCAAAACAATGCTGCATGAGTGAAATAACGAAAAATCAAAAATTGCAAACACTTTGCGTGGAGGGGATCAACTCCTCAGGGTTAAAGATACAAGTAGTAAATATTAGGCTGATGTGAAACAGGTAAACGCGTTTCAGCTCTTGGCCTTACTCATTACCTGATTAAGATTAGACAACGTGTGATTTAAAACAGCCTGCTAGTTTGCTCATTGGTCCGCTGGGATACACCCCTTTTAAAACTCCGGACCAATGGGATTACACTCCTTGATGCAGTACGTGTACAGCATATAGTTGTATAAACGAAAAAGTACATAAAAGTCTGTATTTTGACATCAATTAAGCACAAACAGGGAATATATATATATACAAAATAAACAAACAGATTGTGACTTAAACAAAAATAGAAAATATATGATTATATATGATAAGACTCTTCAATCCGTTCCAATATAGACCTCCGTGTAGATCATGCTTGTAATTCAGTTGAGACCCACTGTAATACAGAAAAATTCATTAGTGGGGTGAATCCTCTATCGATCTACCGAGTACATTAAACTTGTGGTCAGATAGAAGAGCCTTCCCTGATAATTGCACTACTATGGTGTTTTAATCAGACTAGTAAAGCGCTAAATAGTCAAGATATGCTGCGCTTATTATAAGGGGTTCCTAAACACTAATTGTTACAATATTGACCTAATGTCTTGATAGTTACTAACTATAGGGATGTAGGATATATTTTTCTCTTAGGATCTATCCATTACCGGGTCAGTTTACCACCCCCTATTGTAACACTGTTCAATAGTACATGGTGTAGGTTCAAGCGCTGTGCTCTAGATAAACTTGGAAAGTTAAAGGGACAGTCAGTTGTGGATTACATAGATTAAAGCCGAACTAATGCTAGTGGGAGTCAAAACCTCTCCTCTCCTATTGAAAAGGAGCTGCTAAAAGGTGAAATAATTGGTGAGTTGATATTCATAGTGTCCTGAAGGTCAAAAGACCAATAGATAAAAGCTGAAACTAAATTGCTTATAAATATACAGAGAGAATTAAACTGAATACATAACAGTTGATGATAAGGTCCTCTTAGGGTGGAGTTTGACAAAAAACGTCTGCTAAGAGCGGTATTCTATCTGCACTACTTCGGATTACAATTGAGAAAGTATTGAAGTCTCCTTTACCACTTGTCCCCCTGGGTTAGGAGAACCCCATCGGGACTTTCCTCTGAAGTTTATCTGTTTGCCTCCTGTTCTGTTCCTGTAATAATTGTACACTGATATCGTTTTGGATATGGAACAGAATTTTTAGTGCCTACATTTAACTGTGTGTGTGTGTGTGTACTTCTCCAATTCTTTCTCCATACCTTTTGAGTATTGTAGTCACAAAGTCACCCCCTTGCCCGGCGTCTGACAGCTGGCTTGTCTGAACTCTTAGCCCGCCAGCTTTTACCATACAAGCTGGTGGAGTCTGAGGCGTTCCAAAAATTTGTAGCTATTGGGACACCGCAGTGGAAGGTACCCGGCCGAAATTTCTTTTCACAAAAGGCAATCCCCAACATGTACTCGATTGTGTGAAAGGAAGTAATGGCATGTCTGGCACACAGTGTTGGGGCAAGGGTCCATCTGACCACTGATAGCTGGTCTGCAAAGCATGGTCAGGGCAGGTATATCACCTACACTGCGCATTGGGTATACCTGCTGACGGCTGACAAGCATGGAATGCGTGGCTCTGCAGAGGAGTTGGTGACACCGCCACGACTTGCAGGCAGGCCTGCTGCCACCCCCTCTACTCCTCCTACTCCATCCTCTTGCATAACCTCCTTGGCTGAGTCCTCTTCTGCTGCTGCGTCTTGCTCCACATCAACGGCACCCCCCAGCTGCCCAGGTACTATTCC
The DNA here is from genome assembly GCF_027579735.1 of Bombina bombina. NCBI lineage: Eukaryota > Metazoa > Chordata > Amphibia > Anura > Bombinatoridae > Bombina > Bombina bombina. Next base: position 1,196,752,463 of record NC_069502.1, read on the forward strand.
ACATCCCGGATACGGCAGTGTCCCGCCGTCTTGGGGTTGACTTGCCTGAAAGCAGAGAGTCACACCGGACCAGCACTCCTGTCCGCCCTGAATGCACAGGTGGATCAGTGGCTGACTCCACACCAACTGGATATCGGCAAAGTGGTTTCTGACAACGGAAGTAATTTGGTGGCGACATTGAAATTGGGCAAGTTGACACATGTGCACAAGCAGGCCAGGAAGGAGTGTGGCCATTTGAGGCATTCCTACACGGCCATGGCGCACTATTCAGATATCCAGCTGCAAAATAACATGCCAGTGAGGCGCTTGATTTGCGACAGCTCGACACGTTGGAATTGAACACTCCTAATGTTCGACCGCCTGCTCCAACAAGAAAAAGCCATTAACACGAGTATTTGTATGACCGGGGTGCTAGGACAGCCTCTGCGGAGCTGGGAATTTTTTTGCCACGTTACTGGACGCTCATGGGCAATGCCTGTAGGCTCATGCGTCCTTTTGAGAAGGTGACAAACCTAGTCAGTCGCACCGAAGGCACCATCAGCGACATCATACCATTTGTTTTCTTCCTGGAGTGTGCCCTGCGAAGAGTGCTGGATCAGGCCGTAGATGAGCGTGAAGAGGAAGAGTTGTGGTCACCATCACCACCAGAAACAGCCTTATCAGCATCGCTTGCTGGACCAGTGGCAATGCTAGAAGAGGATTGTGAGGAAGAGAAGTCAGAGGAGGAATGTGGCTTTGAGGAGGAGGAGGAAGACCAACCACAACAGGCATCCCAGGGTGCTTGTTGTTACCTATCTGGTACCCGTGGTGTTGTACATGGCTGGGGGGAAGAAGATACCTTCAGTGAGAACACTGAGGATGAGGAACGAGACATGAGTAGCTCGTCATCCAACCTTGTGCAAATGGGGTCTTTCATGCTGTTGTGCCTGTTGAGGGACCCTCGTAAAAAAAAGCTGAAGGAGAACGACCTGTACTGGGTGTCCACGCTACTAGACCCCCGGTATAAGCATAAAGTGCCTGAAATGTTACCGAATTACCGCAAGTCGGAAAGGATGCAGCAGTTCCAAAATAAATTAAAAAGTATGCTTTACACAGCGTATAAGGGTGATGTCACAGCACAACGGGAATCTAACAGGGGAAGAGGTGAAAGTAATCCTCCGACTACCACGACCAAGCTGGCAAGGACATGCAGAGCTTTTTAAGTCCTATGCATCGCCACAGCCCTTCGGGGTCCACCCTCAGAGAACGACTCGACCGACAGGTAGCAGACTACCTCGCCTTAACTGCAGATCTCGACACTCTGAGGAGCGATGAACCACTTGACTACTGGGTGTGCAGGCTTGACCTGTGGCCTGAGCTATCCCAATTTGCTATAGTGTCCTGTCAGAAAGGACCTTCAGTGCAGCAGGAGGTATTGTCACTGAGAAGAGAAGTCGCCTAGGTCAAAAAAGTCTAGATTACCTCACCTTTATTAAGATGATGGATCCCGAAGGGACTGACATTGGGCAATACATTCGAGTAAAAAAGGCCTGATGACATGAGCTGCCTTGGGCTAAAAATGGTCCACGTGCTGCTGTATTTTATCTTTGAATGCCGGATGACTTGCGTGACTTATCCTCCACCAATTAGGGTTTAAGCCGCAATGTTTTAGGGCACTTTCTGCCTGGGAAACAAACATCAATTTTTCTGGCCGCTGCTACATCAGAGGCTGCAACAATACCTAATTTTTCAGGCATGTGTATATGCCAAATTTTTCTGGCCTCTGGTGCTGCACTGTGGCTTCAAAAACCATACCACTCATATCTGGTGGCACAGTAGATTGCACGCGCAGTGCCCCAAATTTGAAGTAGGAGGACCGACCAAGCATCTTTTTCCATCTCCCGGTTCCTAAAATCCATGCCATATACACGTCCCCTGATAGGGGACGTAACAGGGATTAAACTGATCAGAATAATAATACTTAACACACCACTCATATCTGGTGGCACAGTAGATTGCACGCACAGTGCCCGAAATTTGAAGTAGGAGGACCGACCAAGCATCTTTTTCCATCTCCCGGTTCCTAAAATCCATGCCATATACACATCCCCTGGTGCCGCAACTGCCTCTGGGAACCTTACCATGGGTCCCAGACTACACGTCTTGTAATTCTCTGTCTGGGAAATTATCTATCTATCTATCTATCTATCTATCTATCTATCTATCTATCTATCTATCTATAAAATCTATCTATTTATCTATCAAATCTATCTATCTATCTATCGTATCTATCAAATGTATCTATTGCATCTATTGATCTATCTATCTAATCTATGTATCTATCTACCTATCAAATCTATCTATCTTGTGGCCGGACTGTTATCTGACAGCCACTTGTGTTTCGGCCATGCCATATACATATCCATGCCATATACACGTCCCCTGATAGGGGACGTAACAGGGATTAAACTGATCAGAATAGTACTACTTAACACACACCACTCATATCTGGTGGCACAGTAGATTGCACGGGCAGTTAACGAAATTTGAAGTAGGAGGACCGACCAAGCATCTTTTTCCATCTCCCGGTTCCTAAAATCCATGCCATATACACGTCCCCTGATAGGGGACGTAACAGGGATTAAACTTATCAGAATAGTACTACTTAATACACCACTCATATCTGGTGGCACAATAGATTGTACGCGCAGTGCCCCAAATTTGAAGCAGGAGGACCGACCAAGCATCTTTTTCCATCTCCCGGTTCCTAAAATCCATGCCCTATACACGTCCCCTGGCGCCGCAACTGCCTCTGGGAACCTTACCATGGGTCCCAGAGTGCACGTCTTGTAATTCTCTGTCTGGGAAATTATCTATCTATCAAATCTATCTATTTATCTATCAAATCTATCTATCTATCTATCTATCTATCTATCTATCTATCTATTGTATCTATCAAATGTATCTATTGCATCTATTGATCTATCTATCTAATCTATGTATCTATCTATCTATCTATCTATCTATCAAATCTATCTCGTGGCCTGACTGTTATCTGACAGCCACTTGTGTTTTGGCCATGCCATATACATATCCATGCCATATACACGTCCCCTGATAGTGGATGTAACAGGGATTAAACTGATCAGAATAGTACTACTTAACACACCGCTCATATCTGGTGGCACAATAGATTGCATGCGCAGTGCCCCAAATTTGAAGCAGGAGGACCGACCAAGCATCTTTTTCCATCTCCAAGTTCCTAAAATCCATGCCATATACACGTCCCCTGGCGCCGCAACTGCCTCTGGGAACCTTACCATGGGTCCCAGACCGCACGTCTTGTAATTCTCTGTCTGGGAAATTATCTATCAAATCTATCTATTTATCTATCAAATCTATCTATCTATCTATGTATCTATCTATCTATCTATCTATCGTATCAATCAAATGTATCTATTGCATCTATTGATCTATCTATCTAATCTATGTATCTATCTATCTATGTATCTATCTATCTATCTATCTATCTATCTATCTATCTATCTATCTATCTATCTATCTATCTATCTATCTATCTATCTATCTATCAAATCTATCTATCTCGTGGCCTGACTGTTATCTGACAGCCACTTGTGTTTTGGCCAGCCATATACATATCCATGCCACAAACACGTCCCCTGATAGGGGACGTAACAGGGATTAAACTGATCAGAATAGTACTACTTAACACACCACTCATATCTGGTGGCACAGTAGATTGCACGCGCAGTGCCCCAAATTTGAAGTAGGAGGACCGACCAAGCATCTTTTTTTATTTCCCGGTTCCTAAAATCCATGCCATATATACGTCCCCTGATAGGGGACGTAACAGGGATTAAACTGATCAGAATAGTACTACTTAACACACCACTCATATCTGGTGGCACAGTAGATTGCACGCGGTGCTCTGACAAAATGCAGAAGGACATTTGGCAGATGGACATTTGGCAGACGGACATTTGGCCGACAGACAGAAAGCTAAAGAATGTTCCGATTTCGGCAGAGGGCAAATACGTTCCATAGTGCTCTGTTCTAATCAGAGCCTCGGGCGCTGCAACTGCCTCTGGGAACCTTACCATGGGTCTCAGACTGCACGTCTTGTAATTCTCTGAAATTATCTATCTATCAAATCTATCTATTTATCTATCAAATCTATCTATCTATTTATCTATTGCATCTATCAAATGTATCTATTGCATCTATTGATCTATCTAATCTATGTATTTATCTATCTATCTATCAAATCTATCTATCTATCTCGTGGCCGGACTGTTATCTGACAGCCACTTGTGTTTCGGCCATGCCATATACATATCCATGCCATATACACGTCCCCTGATAGGGGACGTAACAGGGATTAAACTGATCAGAATAGTACTACTTAACACACCATTCATATCTGGTGGCACAGTAGATTGCACGCGCAGTGCCCCAAATTTGAAGTAGGAGGACCGACCAAGCATCTTTTTCCATCTCCCGGTTCCTAAAATCCATGCCATATACACGTCCCCTGATAGGAGACGTAACAGGGATTAAACTGATAGGAATAGTACTACTTAACACACCTTATAATAATGCAGAGAGAGGCAACGCAGAGAGAGGAGTCTGAAGAAGAGGAGTCAGAGGCGGAAGGTGGCTTTGAGGAGGTGGAAGACCAAACACAGCAGGCGTCCCAGGGGGCTTGTTGTCACCTTTCGGGGACTCTTGGTGTTGTACGTGGCTGGGTGGAGGAAGAGACCTTCAATGACATCAGTGAGGACAAGGAACGGGACATGGCTAGCTTGGTATCCAACCTTGTGCAAATGGGGAGTTTGCGGTAGTGCAAATGGACTGTTTGCGGTTGTTTGCGGTGCATTAAAGGGACAGTCTAGGCCAAAATAAACTTTCATGATTCAGATAGAGCATGTAATTTTAAACAATTTTCCAATTTACTTTTATCACCAATTTTGCTTTGTTCTCATGGTATTCTTAGTTGAAAGCTTAGCCTAGGAGGTTCATATGCTAATTTCTTAGACCTTGAAGCCCACCTCTTTCAGATTGCATTTTACCAGTTTTTCACCACAAGAGGGTGTTAGTTCACGTATTTCATATAAACACTGTGCTCGTGCACAAGAAGTTATCTGGGAGCAGGCACTGATTGACTAGACTGCAAGTCTGTCAAAAGAACTGAAAAAAGGGGCATTTTTGCAGAGGCTTAGATACAAGATAATCACAGAGGTTAAAAGTATATTATTATAAATGTGTTAGTTATGCAAAACTGGGAAATGGGTAATAAAGGGATTATCTATCTTTTAAAACAATAAAAATTCTGGTGTAGACTGTCCCTTTAAACGGGGAGTTTGGTCTGTCACTGTGAAGCGGGAGTAACCCTTACACTACCTGATCGATACAACATCATACCTGATGTTTTAAAGCACGTTATTCCAAACAATTTAGCAATGTTAGGTGATTTATGCCCTTTATGGCTTAAAACCAGACTCTGCATCATCTATGTAATTTTCCATGGGAGTTTTGCCATGGATCCCCCTCCGGCATGCCACAGTCCAGGTGTTAGTCCCCTTGAAACAACTTTTCCATCACTATTGTGGCCAGAAAGAGTCCCTGTGGGTTTTAAAATTCACCTGCCTATTGAAGTCAATGGCGGTTCGCCCGGTTCGCCCGTTCGCGAACAGTTGCGGAAGTTCGTGTCCGCCGTTCGCAAACGCAAATTTTTAGGTTTGCAACATCACTATTCAGGTGTAGACTGTCCCTTTACTATTGCTCTTGAGTAAGAATTACTTGTATCATTCTTTTGCATAAAACCCATTAATATTGTTAGATTTTAAAACCAACGGAAAATAATTTGTTTTTCTCAAAATTCCTTTCTAACAAAGGGGCTTATTTGGAAGATGCCAACTGAACGTCACTTATAACCCTATTTCACATTATTCTGCTCTTTGGGGAGCATGCGGAACTACGATGTTACAAGCCTAAGGGATTTCATTTGAATGGGTTTATATTATAGCAGTTATCATATGATCCTTTGAAGTGATTAACACATGGTGTTTGTCGAGCTTGTATACAGCAATTACTGTCCCGTGTTTGTGTCCTTCCCTGTAACTGCTGCATGGGAGACGTGTTCTTTATTGTACTAGAACACAATAACTTGTTGAGCTGAAGGACAAAGAACTCCCCTGTCTATTGCTGATATGTTCCTGGCTTTTGTGAAAGACGACTGTAAAGACACTTTATACGTAGTGCCGGGTACATTCAAGTGGGTTATCTTCAGATCTATTTGATAGAAATTGTTTATTGTTTAAAAACACTGCTTAGGAAAATAGTCAGCAAACTCCTTTCTATTACAAGACTTTCTGCAGTTGTGCAGACACTTGTCTGCATCCTGCAGGTTTCATAATTGTGACCCTGAAACCTGCTATGCAGTTATTCATTGGACAAAAGCTTATTTATATTAGAAACTTACTGGTCACAGAAGAGAAAATAAAATGACTTTGTTATTTATCTGCCTCTAATTGGCTTTATCCGACAACTGCAGAACAATTCATTTTATACTAAGTTTATGACAGTGACTACCATGTTGTTTGCAGACTAAAGCCCGGATTGGCCACTCCAATTAGGTCAAATGGTCGTTGGAGTTTGGCTATTGAAAAATAATTGCAGAAATAATGATGTTAATTTGTTTTAAAAATGTTAAAGGGACATGAAATCCATTTTTTTTTTCTTTCAGACAGAGAATGCGATTTTTAACAACTTTCCGATTTACTTCTATTATCTAATTTGTTTTGTTGTCTTGGTATCCTTTGTTGAAAAGCATACTTAGGTACGCTCAGGAGCTACTGATTGGTGGTTGCAGAAATATGCCTTATGTTATTGGTTCCCCCATGTGAATTGCTATTTCTTCAACAAAGTATATCAAGAGAATGAAGCAAGTTAGATAATGGAAGTAAAGTGAAAAAATGTTTTAAAACTGAATTCGTTTTCTGAATCAAGAAAGAAAAATATTGTTTCATCATGTCCCTTTAAGACTTTACAGATGTTATTCTGTAGTAACATAACAGAAATGTCTTGTAATTACACAATGTTTACTGTCCCTTTATATTTACAGTATGTTTTCAAAAATCTGATAAAATGATTGTTTAAAATGACTGTATTTCTCTCCCATAAACTTGTAAATCAATTTTATAACATTTTGTAATTATTATTTTTTTAAAGAAAAGCTATGACATGGACCTTTCATTTAATGAATGAAATACATTTTAATATGGTTATTATATGACAGAGAGCCCTCACATGAAGCACATACATATTTTGAACTTAGGATGTCTGTCCCTTCGTTGCATTGTGGGTTCCCATCTCTGATGTGCTGCACTGAGCCATACATCCCTGAACAACTGCTGATCTCACTTACCTGCATGAGTTTCCATTCTTCCTTTTCCCCCTTCTTTTATATAAACCGGTGACCCAGTTTCAGGTAAGGAGAGATACTATATATGAATAATTACTGTCATGCATATTCCATTTATTAAGCTGCAAGAGGACAAGGTTCTTAGCTAGGAAACCTGTCCCCATGTATTTTTGGCCACTTATGTCGCTTTTGTTGAATTGGGCTTGTCAATCACCATGGATGAATCAGCTCAGGATGATTTAAGTCCACCAATAGCAGAAGAAGACCACTCAATTGTTTCTTCCCCACTTAAAGGGCCATAATACCCAAATGTTTAAACACTTGAAAGTGATGCAGCATAGCTGTAAAAAGCTGACTAGAAAATATCACCTGAAGATATTTTACCTCAAAAGTTCCTCAGTAGCCACCTCCCATTGTAAAGGATTTCTAAGCAGCATATTAGTATGTCTGTCCTGGGACAGCTGAAAGGATGAGCCTCGTGAACTCTCATATTATTTCACCAATCAGGTAAAGGAAGCTTACTATGAAATCTCATGAGAGTTAAGTCAAATCTCATGAGATCACAGTAAGAGTTCATGACCTCAGCACTGCTGATGCTGATTGGCTGCTGTTCATTTCTTTATTTTTTTTTATTTTTACCTGCAGCTGGGAGCAGGTGAAGTATAACTTTTTACACAGAACTTACTCTGCTGAGCTGAGGAGATTGTGAGGTAAAATATCTTCCTTTTTTACATAGAGATGCTCAGGTGATATTTTCCTGTCAGCTTTTTACAGTTATATTGCATTAGTTTCAAGTGATTTAGCATATGAGTATTATGTCCCTTTAATAAATGGAGGCCTTGTCTATTGCATAGAAGGCAGTGCTATGTGGGGTTGGATGCGTGGGATATAGGAATTATAAATATATATATATATTACATCATTACGTCAGTACGTCAGTGATTTTACTGGGTTCTCTGTAATCTGTTATGCTCATGAGCACTTAAAAATAGAGCAGGGGCATATATATAAATGTGTGATGAGTTTGAGCTGTCATATTCTAAGCTAAATGAATCTGGTGATTCTTTAAATGGGCAGTCTACTCCAGAATTTGCACTATTGCCTATAACTATGCACTACTGGGATCTAGCTAAATAAATCTGGTGAGCCAATAACAAGAGGCATTTTGTATAGCTACCAATCACCAGCTAGCTTGCAGTAGTGCATGGCTATTCATGGACCTACCTAGGTATGCTTCTCTGAATCATGAAAGTTTGAGTTTCATGTCCCTTAATTACCTAATGAGTAGTGTGCAAATGCTTTAAAAACAAACAAATTATTGATGACTTTTTTCTGCTCAGTGATGCCAAGGGCCACAAAAACAAACAAACAAATAAACAAAATGAAACAACCCCCCAAAAACACTGCTGAGCTGGGTGTGGTCTGGATGGGGCAGCCCAGGTATACAGATAATTCTGTCATTTCTGTAATGTGCAGCCAATCAACATCTTCCTTCTCTGCATTTAATTTAGGGAGCGATACGCCTGTTTTACTTACATAACAAATAAATAATAGACAGAAGATGCCAGACATCAGATGATGCATACAAAGCATGGGAAGAGCAGGTGATGAATCGTCTGTAATCACAGGGCTGCACTAATTATGTATTTACAAGTTACAGATTCCCAGTTAACCCCACGGTTGTCACTTATTGTTGAATACCAGTGAATGTGTTAATATTCTTTACTGCTGTTAATAATTACAGTTTTATTCTCTTGTTACAAGGAGAAGATTTTGTGTAATACATTCTGCCAGTGTGTATTATGGTTTGTTGTAAAGTTTTAGCTCAGTATACCAGCAGATAAAGGCTATCATATTATTTAAAGATCTACAATTTAGTAACATTTAGAACAACATGTTTTGCAACATGAAAACAGACACCTTTTGCTAGATTGCTAATTGTGGAAACTGGTCATAAATACATTTATCTCCATTAAAGTTTATGGAAATGTTGTATCTTACCACCAGTTTGCAAACATTACCACCTCAATGGCAATGTGACGTGTTGCCACCTGTGCCATGTTTTCCTGGACACTTATGATTTACACGTGCAGTAGGGTGTGCAGGGCGGAACATGAATTGTGCTGTTTATCAGCTCTATTCATGTGATGTCCAGAGGCACAATACATGTTCCGCCCTGCTTACCCTGCAGTATGTGTAACTCATAAGTGTCCTGGAAAAGATGGCACATGTGGCAAACCAAGCCCTATGTCTAGGGTGACCATATTGCCTCTTTAAAAAGGGATACATATGAAAAATACATATGTCAGGGCTGTTTAAAGAAATGTTTTGTATAAGAACCCTGACATATGTATTTTTCATATGTGTCCCTTTTTAAAGAGGCAATATGGTCACCCTACCTATGTCTCCTGTGTAAGTGCTAGTAGCTAAAACTACTTACATATATTTCACATAATGATCCTGCACACTCCAAAATATATAAGAAAGTACTTTGTGTTTTGTAATGTTTTTGTATCTAATCCCTGCACTGATAAAGTGAGTCTCCTTCCTCCCCCTCCTCAGCACAATGGGGGTGCAATCTGGAACATTGGGGCAGTTTTGCACCCACGTGAATCTCATTAAACCTGCTTCTGTTCTCCAGTGTGTTAAAGGGACATTGTACTAAAAGTACATTAAGTAAAAGCTGTTTCAATTTAAATTGAAACTAACAGTAGTGACACTCCCCGGCACCGCATCCCTGTTGTACTGATGCTCTTCGGCACCTCCCCAGTCAGTAAAATCTGCTGGGTGGTGCAGTATTTTTTATGCTTCCTACTTCAGTCAAATGTAAAAAATGAGAGAGGTTTCCATATTCGATTTATTTAATTAGATTAAAAACCTAAACAAACTGAGAGGTGTTGCCATTCTTTAGATAAAAAAGTTGATTACAGTGTCCTTTCAGATATTTCACAAAGATATATGGTATTCCTGTATTTGCCTTTAATATTCCTGTATTTCGTTTTTTTATATTCCTGTATTATGCTTTTTATATTCCTGTTTTTTGCCTTTTATATTCCTGTTTTTTGCTTTTTTATATTTATGAATTTTGTTTTTTTATATTCCTCTATATTACTTTTTATATCCCTGTATTTTGCTTTATTTATTTTCATGTATTTTTATTTTTAATTTTTTTTTTTTTTTTTTATTCCTGAATTTTGCTTTTTTTCTATTCCTGTATTTTGCTTTTTATATGCTCCTGTATTTTGCTATTTATATTCTTGTATTTTTTTTTTCCTGAATTTAGATTTTTACATTTCCATATTATTATTTTTTTTAGATATTTTCTCTGTATGTCCCCTAAGTGGCGTTGAGTTGTGCTTATTCATCCTTTGGTAGTATTAAAACTGCATTAATATCCAGAGTCACTCTGCCAGCCTACAGGCATAGCTAGTCGGTGCTTCCTGGTGCAAGGCAAACTTGTACAAATAAATAAACATCACAAGAGTATCATTTGTTGTGTGCTAAATTGTGTCACTTACCACCAGTCTAGATGACCTACATTTTTTACAATTGCAACCTTAAAGGGATACTAAACCCAATATTTTTTTCTTCTATTGTTCAGAAAGAGCCGCAATTTTAAGCAACTTTCTAATTTAATCCATTTATCATTTTTCTTCATTCTTTTGCTATCGTTATTTGAAAATCAGGAATTTAAAGCTTAGGAGCCAGCCCATTTTAGGTTCAGCCCCCTCAATATCACTTGCTTATTAGTGGCTACATTTAGCCACCAATCAGCAAGTGCTACCCAGGTGCTGAACCCAAAATGTGCCGGCTCCTAAGCTTTGCATTTCTGCTTTTCATATAAAGATACAAAGAGAACAAAGAATAATATAACAGGAGTAAATTAGAATGTTACTTAAAATTGTATGCTCTATCTGAATCATGAAAGAAAAAACAAATTGGGTTTAGTATCCCTTTAATTCAACTAGAAATGATCAGTGGGATCTAAGGGTTAGAATAGCATAATTTTATTAATAGGAAAGATATCAATTATCTTTAGAGTCTCAGAATCTATTTGTTGAATTTGGAGGTGCAATTGAAACTGCCTCAATTTCCATCTACGTTTTTGTATGTATTAAATATTTTCAGCAGACAAAATGATTGCTTGTTTAGGCAATTGGTGATAATTGTGAAACAACAAGTCACAAGTAGTTGTATATATGTTTAGGTATAATGGGAAAACATACCACCCAAAATGTATTGGTTTCAATCCAGGGACATGGAAGTTTAGAATGAGGCAGGATGAGAGCTGTGGGTATTTGGTTGGTGAAGCCTCTGGTGGTCATAGGCAGGGTAGGCCCTGGCAAGGCTAGGGTTGGCGGTGTTGTGGTCAAGGGATTGGAGTGAAAGGAATATTGTTTGTTTTCTACCGCTCAATTCATTTGTATCCTTGTCTATTACTATGGTGATCACTTTGTCTATGAACCAGTGACACATCCAAGGTGGGGCTATATAACATCATTCATTAGTATAGTACATCCAAACCTCAAAAAGATTCAGCTACCTTTTTACAGGTCAAACACTTTACCCAAGACTAAGAAAGTGCTAAATGCCATGAGATGGGAATTTACATAAAATAAGGCTGAAAAAAAGTAGTAGACAATGAGGTCCACCACCAGTTTTACTGTACAACCTTGATACTTTGATAGTACCATCATATTTTATGGTCTAGAACTAAGTACACATGAAACAAATAACAACCTGAAAAAGGGGGGGGGGGGGAGGGATTAATTTAAGGGTTTATAAAAAAGAACACTTTATTATTACCAGTATCTCTATTTGTGAAACCCTTACCCTTATAGCACATGAGGTTATAATAATTACTTAAGTATAACAATAAATATCTGAATTACTGTATAAAATTATCAAGAATATCATAAATGTTCCATTTTTGTTTTCTTTAGAGTGAATAAAAACAAGGAACTGGTAACTTGGAAGTGCTTGTCATGTATGAAATACTAATGTTTCTGTTACCAGAGACACACAGCTGGTTCAACAGCTTAAACTATAAAAATGATGACAGATTTTGGGAGAAGATTAAGAGGGGTATTCTTTATATTAAGTGGTCACATCCATTATTGTTTGACCCCACTTCATTTGTTTATGTGGAGAGTTATTAATATGCCAGAATTGTGTGTCTTTCTTGGTATTTTCTGAGCATTTTGTCATAAAAAGAAAATGTTATGTTTAATCAACAGTACAAAAAGCTTATCCATATCCCAAGTTTTAACCCAACCCAACAGGATCTTCCTTAAAAAGACATAAATATTCTGAATACACATAAGTAACACTGCATTGCAATACAATTTAAAAGGACACTCAAGTCATCAGAAAGGGCAACAGTTTTAAGACACTTTCCAATTTACTTCCATTATCAAATTGTCACACTTTCTGGGGAAAAAGATCCTAATGAGCATGTGCAGAAGCTCACATGGTACATGGTATATGTATACTAGTTTGTGATTGGCTGATGTCTGTTACATGATACAGGGGGTGCACTGCTTACAGGGCTGTGTACTTTTTAACAATAGCATATGTTCACATTTTCAAAGTGAACATTTTATAAGTGAGACACTAATTTTTAAGAATTATACAAGAATTACACTCAATACTCTCCACACTGCTGGTTACTAACTATCAAACTGCCTACTGACATCTGCTAAGGAATGCTGAGTTAACCTACTGTCTCTTCTGCTTTCAGGTACGTGAACTAAGGCCCTGCACTGAAATCCTGCTATTCCCTGCTTTTCTGTCACTTTACACCAAGTCTCTCTGTGTATATATATATATATATATATATATATATATATATATATATATATATATATATATATATATATATATATATTGAGCACATGAATTTAGGCTGTTAAAATTAAGTCCTGCATTTTTTGTAATGATTTTTCACAATGTCTCAATTCTAATGTCTAGTTAATTGCCATGTGATGCTCAATCCTTATCAATACTTGCTATAACTCTAACATTTATAGTTTTCTTATGTCACAGTTTTAACCCCCTCCAAATTTTATTGTCTGTTTACTTAACTCATCTCACCCTGACCAGACTCTAACATTCCAATTGGCCTTACCAACTGTCTTTGATTAGCAATTAAGTAAATTTAGTGGATTCAGCTGACTGCCCTACCTGCATATATTTCAGACTAGTTTGGGGATGTGCACTGCACAGGGGTGTGTGCATTGCTTACAGGGCAGTGTACTTTTTAACAATAGCATATGTTCACATTTTCAAAGTGAACATTTTATAAGTGAGGCAATAATTTTTAAGAATTATACAAGAATTGAACAAGGATTGGGCAAGGGACAAGACACAAGGCAAGTACTCTTGTAATACTATGTTTTATGTATCTCATTTTATCCTTTTGCAAGTGCTGCTGTAACACTGTGTCTTATGTGTTTACTTTGTTCCCACTTTCATAATAATGCTCAATATCTTCATATTCCATTTTGCTACCTCTTGTCTCTATAACAAACTACATTACTCAATTACTCTTTCTCCCTCTCCACCTGCACTGTTCATTAGCCCATCTCTCTTATACTCACCTTACTTTTGTACTCATTAACTCTACCTATTCCTAAATACTCTCTCTCCCCCCAGCACTTCAGCCAAACAACAGTCTCATTACTGCAAATCTGCTTCTCATCTCACGTCACTCTCCCTCTTGCTCATACTAGCTGCTGGCAACATCTCCCCTAATCCTGGTCCCTCACAACCTCCTAGCCTTTCACATCCTTGTGTGCCTTTCAATAGACTTTATAAACTAAACTCTGGTAACCTTAATCACATTCCTCTTACATCTAAAACTACCTCCCCCTTCACTTGTGCACTCTGGAACTCTCGCTCTGTTTGCAACAAGCTCACTTCTATCCATGATCTCTTTATCTCCCACTCTCTTAACCTTCTGGCTCTTACAGAAACCTGTCTCTCTGCTTCAGACACAGCATCCACTGCTGTACAGTCACATGGGGGTCTCCATTTCAGCCACACTTCTAGGTCTGGCAATACTTTCCTCTCGTTGCACCTTCCAACAAATACAGCGCTTCTCTTCACTCACATTTTCTTCAATTGAAGCACACATGATTCGGTTATTCTCTCCCCTCTCTATACATGTTGCAGTCATATACCGCCCCCCTGGCTCCCCAACTCAATATTTAGATCACTTTGCTGCCTGGCTTCCTTATTTCCTTTCCTCAGACACCCCTGCCCTCATTCTTGGTGACTTTAACATCCCTCTTGACAATCCCAATGCCTCCTCTGAAATACAACTTCTTCAACTGACTTCCTCTTTCGGCCTGTCACAATGGACTGACTCTCCCACTCACAAAGATGGTTATTCCCTTGATCTGATTTTCACCTATCGATGCACTCTTTCAAATTTAACAAACTCCCCTTTTCCTCTCTCTGACCATCATCTCCTAACTTGCAACATCACTTCCCTACCTACAACTCCCCCTCCCTCTACCCCTCACACCAAACTTCACAGAAGCACTAAGTCACTAGATCTGCATCAGCTCGCTAGCTCTCTCAAACCTCTCCTCTCATCCATCACCTCCTTTTCCTGCCCTGACCAATCTATCTGCCAGTATAATTCCACCCTTACATCGGTCATTGACACTCTGGCCCCTCCAACCTTAGCTCAGAAACCACACTCTCATCCTCAGCCCTGGCATACTCCTCTGACACGATACCTACGCAGATACTCCCGTACTGCTGAGCGACATTGGAGGAAATCTCGGAGTTCAGCTGACTTTCTTCACTACAAGTTCATCCTGAACTCCTACTATTCTGCCCTTAATCTTTATAAGCAACAATATTTTTCTAATCTCATCTCTACTCTTTCCTCTAACCCTAAACATCTGTTCAACACGTTCAACACTCTTCTCCGCCCACCCCCACCTCCTAACACAACCTCTCTCTCAGCTCAAGATTTTGCAAGCCACTTCAACAACAAAATTGACTCCATCAGAAGTGAAATCAGCTCTCAACATACTTCCAATCTCCCACCCCCTCAAAAGCTCACGATCACCCAAAACCCAAATATCCAAAAATGCAGCTCTTTTGCCCCTGTTAATGAGGATGAAGTTTCTGCCCATATACTGTCCTCCCACCTCACTACCTGTCCCCTTGACCCCATCCCCTCACAGCTACTCCCCTCCCTCTCTTCTACCCTCACCCCCATACTCACACACATTTTCAACCTCTCCCTCAGCACTGGTATATTTCCCTCATCTCTAAGACATGCACTGGTCACACCTATCCTCAAAAAACCTTCCCTTGATCTAACCTCCCCTTCCAATTACCGCCCTATTTCCCTACTCCCTCTTGCCTCAAAGCTCCTCGAAAAGCTAGTTTATGCACGTCTATCCCATTTCCTTACACTAAACTCTCTTCTTGACCCACTGCAATCTGGATTTCGTTCCCATCACTCTACAGAGACAGCAATTGTCAAGGTTACCAATGACCTACTTACAGCAAAATCCAAAGGCCACTTCTCTCTGCTTATCCTCCTTGACCTGTCTGCAGCCTTTGACACTGTTGACCACCGTCTTCTGCTCCAAACCCTCCAATCCTTCGGCATCTGTGACACAGCTCTCTCATGGTTTTCTTCCTATCTGACTAACCGTACATTTAGTGTAGCCTTCTCCGGAGCATCCTCTGCCCCGTTACCACTTTCTGTTGGGGTACCTCAAGGCACTGTCCTTGGTCCCCTTCTCTTCTCAATCTACACGTCGTCACTAGGTTCCTTAGTAAAGTCCCATGGGTTTCAATACCATTTGTATGCCGATGACACCCAAATCTACCTCTCTGCACCAGACCTACCTCCTTCCTTACTAACCCGTGTCACTAACTGTCTTTCTCACATCTCATCTTGGATGTCCTCTCACTACCTTAAGCTAAATCTCTCCAAAACTGAACTCCTTATTTTTTCCCCTTCTTCCAATGTCTCCACCCCCAAAATTTCTATAACTGTTGATAATTCCTTCATTACCCCTACCCCGCTCACCCGATGTCTTGGGGTCACACTTGACTCAGATCTTTCCTTCACTCCTCACATCCAGTCCTTGGCTAAAGCCTGCCGTTTCCACCTTAAAAACATTGCTAAAATTAGACATTTCCTTACACAAGATACAACCAAGATTTTAATCCACTCTCTCATCCTTTCCCACCTCGACTACTGCAATTTCTTCCTCTCTGGTCTACCTAGCTGCCACATAGCTCCTTTACAATCCATTATGAATGCCTCTGCCAGGCTCATCTTCCTTACTCGTTGCTCTTCATCTGCTGCACCTCTCTGCCAATCCCTTCACTGGCTTCCTCTTGCCTCTAGGATTAAACATAAAATCCTCACCCTTACATATAAAGCTCTCAACTGCACTGCTCCCCCCTACATCTCAGAACTTGTCTCTAGATACTCTCCCTCCCGTCCCCTTCGATCAGCTCAGGATCTCCTCCTCTCTTCCTCTCTTGTTACTTCCTCACATTCACTTTTACAGGACTTCTCCAGACTGGCCCCCATCTTGAGGAATTCCCTCCTCGCTCCATAAGACTCTCCCCTAGTTTTAACAGCTTCAAGCACTCCCTAAAAACTCTACTATTCAGGGACACATACAACCAACACTAACCTTTCCTAACGCCATTGCTTTCCCCTTGAACTCCTTAGATTGTAAGCCTATGGGCCCAGCTGTTTACAGATCGCTTCATAAGAGCCGACTACAACAGTGAAACTCTCGGCAGGGCCCTCTACCCACTCGACCCCTACAAAAGCTATCCTGTACACCAACTATGTTTACAGCGCTGCGGAATCTGTTGGCGCTCTACAAATACCTGATAATAATAATAACAGGGGGCCGGAAAATGGGAGAATTTCTTTTGTCAGAAAAAAATCTGCTGCTTATTTGAATTTCAGAGAAGGTTTAAAACCATTGTCTTTTTATCATGCACTTGTTAATTATGCAATTCCACTACATTGACTGGTCCTTTATTTAAGAGAAGAAAAAGGCCAGTTTGTCTGAGGAAGTGAAAACGTACAGGAAAAGTGGTCAAAATAAACAAATTATATTGCTGGGAGCCAAACATTAACCATTTTCTTTTTTGCTTTAATCTTCTATATACAAACACGCTTTTTAGGCTGAGAAACCTGAGTGGCTGGCTCCTAAATATTATTGTTGGCTCAAAAACTAAAATTGTCAACCAATAAAGCTCTTAACTTAAAATCTCCAATACACCTGTTTAGGATTTGGTGCTATGTCTAAGTTGTTTGAAAGTTACACACCAAAGTGCACAAACTGTATAAAAGCCGAGATTGGGAAGTATTTCAGTCTAATCTTGCCTAGTAAGGCCAGTTCAGCCCTGAAATACCAGGCAATTTTCCTCTGAGAAAGGAACATGACAACCCCAGACGATCGTATCGGCTTTCTGTGGGACTCATCAGTGACGTGCAGCCATATTCCTCAAAGCACATTGGGTAGAGAGTCCACCTCTGTGCCTGGTATTTCGTGGTGGAAAGTTATCGACAGTGAAAAGCACAATTGGGCTAAAAGAGGCTGCTCCTAGGTGCTAACTCACTATAGAACAAGCTATGAGCTGTTCGTTCCTGGTAGAGCGCTTGTCTTCCTGTATGCTTTTGTAATTTGTATTTGCCTCTAGTTTAGTAACATTACTTTCTGTCAGGTATAAAGAAGCATATTGTGAGTGTTGAGCAAACTTGACCTGAATGCAGATGATGAGATAAATCAGGTGTAAAATACAAAAAGATAGTATTGGTTGGGCTGTTTGTGAACTTCAGACACTGAACTCCACTATCCAGACCACTGCAAGGTTTATTTTACATAGAAAGAAAAAATACTGCAATGCCAATGCAATTAGTAAAAGATACACAGTAATATATGGAGTATAATTCTAATTTGTTATAGTTACACAGAAGCATTAATTTGTAAAATATATTGTTGTACACAGAATCTAAATTCAATTAAAAGACAAAATTGAAAGTATAATATAGTAACATTTAAAGGAAAAAATCTGTTAGTGTAAAGTGAGTTGAAATACACAACACAAAGTTTAAATGCGACAATACTATCATGTCACACAGTGCTATATTGCACTGAGCTTGTCTCTACTTCACATCCATAAATGCAGAGAACGCCCTTTAAGTAGATTTGGTAAATTTACCTTTCTAGAATATTGTGAGAGAAGTTGCATTGCTGGGGGATCATTTTATAAAATCTCATTACTGTAGAGAGTTTTAGAGAATCGGACCTCAAGTCGAGGCAAGTCTATAGGTTAGGGAGGTCAGTGGCTGTTTATCAATATATATTGCATCTAGATTGGAGCAGAGTTATAAAGTGGCTTTTGTTCTTTATTGTTTTAGCAACAGAATTTTGGTTGGTCACCACCTGCGGGAACTGATAACTACCATTACAGTTGCTAATCCTTCTTTTTAATGCTATTTTAAATATCTAATTCATATAAAAAACTGAAAATCTAAAAAGTTTAAAAATATAATGTAAAAGTTGAATATACTTGTCTGAATCTTGCAGTCGTTTACAGTTTCAAGACTGCCAGACGTCCCTTCAGTATATTCAGATTTCACAGTCTTGAAAGTTTCCATTACTAATGATGAAAAGGATATCATCTTTCCCACTGACTTTTATGTTTTCTTTTACTGAAGAAAGTATCACTTCTCATAAAAAATTATGAAATAATAGTGGATAATATTTCTGGTCAGTTATTATGAGCTAAAGAAGTCAATAAATCCTTTAGTCTTAAAAACACATTGAACATAAAGACAGTAATCTGATGAGATCTGTCATCTAAATTTGGTTTCCCATCAAGCTGCAGCGCCTAAACACGGAGTAGCTCGTTTTACATATTTTATTTTGGGAAAGTATTGGATCAACAAAACCAGAACAAAGTGTTTTCTGTATATTTCTATTTATTTATCTTGTGAGCAAGCTTGAGATCTCTGACACTTTTTGAAGTTTAAGATGTTCGTTAGGTTATTGATTATAAATAAACATTAAATACTTTGAGATTGTAATAAAAAATGTTTAATTAGACATAGTAAAAGCCCTGCAATATACTTTCATGGTTTATTTTGCCCCTTTTCCTGTAATTTAACTAATTTAACTGAATTGATCTCAGCAGATAATATACTACAAAACAATGATTTTTCCTAACAAAATGACTGTGGCCGGCCTTGTGTACTCTACTAACAAGTATGGATTTGCTCCCCCAAATACAGCAGGTGTTCGGCCATTGGAATACAATTGCAGAAAGCAAGATGTTAATACGTTTAGAAAATTTTCACACTTGAATGGCGTGTTACCTTATTGTAACATTACAGAAGTAATTCCAATTCATCAGAATTCCTGTACAAAAACATCCAAAAAAATTAGAAAAACTGCCATTGTAATTTAGCAAAACCACTCAAATTAAAGGGACATAAAACCATACATCTTTATTTTATGATTCAGAACATACTTTTTAAGCATCTTTCCAATTTACTTCTATTATCAATTTTGCTTCATTCTCTTGGTATTCTTTATTGAAGGAGCAGCAATGCACTACTGGGAGCTAGCTAAACACACCAGTAAGCCAATGACTATAGACATATATGTATAGCCACCAATCAGCAGCTAGCTCCCAGCTCATCAGCCTATCTAGCTATCTTTTTCAGCAGAAAGTAAACTGGCAAGTTGTTTAATTATTTTTTGTTCTAATTGAATCATGAAAGAAAATTTGGGGTTTCATGTCCCTTTAACAAATGGTATGCAGGCGTATTACTTACAAATTGAAAGTAAAGTGTTTGAGTGTAATATCATTTAATGCATGTTGGGTTAGCGCCACTAAAGACCTTGCGAAAAGGGTTTGGGATAAAAAAAGACACAACACCAATACTTTAAAATAAACTGTTACACTCATATAAACATGATCTGATAAAAATTAGTCATATAAATATTCATACAAAATATTTATAAGGTTTCAAAGGTGTATGGTATAAGGTCTGGAAAAGGCTACAATATATATACAGTAGTAACAGCACTGGGCAAAAGTTTTAGGTCCAAAGTCTTAGGGGCCAATTTATCAATGTCTGGCAGACATGATCTGCTGTAGCCGATCATGTCCGCCAGACAGCGCTGAATGCCAAACAGCATACGCTGTCGGCATTTAACATTGCACAAGCAGTTCTGGTGAACTGCTTGTGCTATGCCGCCCCCTGCACATTCAGAGGAGGCGTACGAGTTAAGGAGCAGTGGTCTGAAGGCTTGCATGGAAACGGTATTTGGCCCCATTCGGGCCATAATAATTGGCCCCTTAGTCTTTTTTTTTACACAGAATATAAAAAACACAATTTTCAGAACAAAATGGCTTCTTCAGGCAAAAGTCAGTTTTAAGTGTGACCTGTCTTGGCACTAAGCACATCTTGAACTCTTCTGGGGAGAATGTCCTGAAGTTTTCTGAAGTAATCTTCTGGTATATAATACCAGGCTTCTTTCAGCAATTCCCAGAGTTCTTCTTTAGATTTATGTTGTCTTTTATTTCTTTCTCTGTCCAGGTGATCCCATACTCTGTAATATTCTATAATAAAATACTGTCAGTGTTTAATCAGCTGTTTTTCTCTCCAAATATGATTTCACTGCATTAACGGTGTGCTTGGGATCATTATTATGCTGAAAAATAAAACCATTCCCAATAAGGCATTTTCCAGAAGGAATGGCATGATGTCTGTACTTTTCAGCATTCATGATCCCATCAATTCAGACCATGGGGCTGATTTATTATCCTGCAGACGGACATGATCTGCTGTAGCGGATCATGTCTGCCGCATATCGATAAATGCTCACCACTTACGCTGTCGGCATTTATCATTGCACAAGCAGTTCTGGTGAATTGCTTTTGCAATGCCGCCCCCTGCAGATTTGCTAGCAGGAGGTTGTGCGGATTGCTGTCTGCTGCCTCAGAGGTAGCGGACGAGTTAAGGAGCAGCAGTCTTAAGACCACTGCTTCTTAACTCCTGTTTCCATGAGCCTGAAGACTCGCGGGGAAATGGATGCATAAAGATGCATTCAGCTGTTAATAAATCGACCCCAATATCACCAACACCACTGGCAGAAATGCAGCACCGAACCAGGACAGACTCTCCACCATGTTTCACTGAAGGCCGCAAGCACTCATTCTTCCATCTCTCTCCAACTCTTCTTCTCACATTTTCTGCAAAAAGTTGTGTATTAAATAAACACAATTACAATCTCAGTAGACTTGAAAGATTATCCCTTAAAAAGCTATCTAATAATAGAGACATAGTCATCAGATCAGCTGACAAAGGTGGAGGGATCATATTACAATCCAGAACAGACGACTTAAAAGAAGGTTCAAATTTACTTAGTGATACCAATACATATAACATTTTAGATAGAGATCCTACCTTTAATTTCACTAAACAGATGCACCAACTTCTTATTGAAGCCAAAAATAAAGATGTACTGAATAGTGATGCTTTTTTTTCCTATATGAACAAAATCCTAACATTTCCATTTTTTATCACCTCCCCAAAATCCATAAGGACCCTATTAACCCATCTGGCAGACCTATCGTTTTCGGGTATTCGTCCTTATGTGATAACCTATCCCAATATGTTGATTTTTATCTACATCCCATAGTGACCAAAACTAAATCATACCTCAAAGATACTTCTGATGTAATTAAACGTTTTGAAGGGATAGAGTGGCAAGGTGATTTTTGGTCGATCACCTTCAATGTTTCTGCCCTTTACAACAGCATCCCTCATGATGCTAGAGTATAGTCTGTTAAAAATGAATTGCAGGTATGGTCAATCCCACAAGAACATATACATTTTTTTGAGTGACAGTATTAGATTTATACTCAAACACAATTATTTTGTGTTCGAGGGGAAATTTTATCTTCAAACTCAAGGCACAGTGATGGGGACGACATTCACCCCATCCTATGCCAACTTATATATGCACAATTTCGAGAAGGCATATATATGGAATGACCACCCATATGTTGGAAACATAATTCATTACTAGCGATATATTGATGATATTATAATTTTATGGAAAGGACCTTGTGAGTTAATACAGGAATTTCATCAATATATTAATATAAACACATTTAACTTAAAGTTTGCTGGAAATTGGTCCAAAGAAAGAATAGACTTTTTAGACCTCACCCTATTTATTGACAGTTCCATTAAAGTGTCTGTCATTAATTTAAAAAAACCTACTGCTAAAAATAGCTTAATTAACACTAAATGTGCCCACAAAACATACTGGATTAAAAATATACCCTTTGGCCAATATTTAAGAATGAGAAGGAATTGCACACATTTAACAGACAGAAGCAGACGTTCTAGACATTACATGTCTAGAAAAGGTATATAATAAAGATTTATTATTGGAGGATAGAAATAAAGCATTAATATATGATGAAGAATCCCTTATCAACCCCAATAAAAACAAAAATAAATCTGCCAATTTCACCTCAGCAAAACACGATATGCCAATAAGGTTCATTACAATATACAATATGGGGGCACCTTACATATGCAGGACTTTAAATAAACACTGGCCAATTATCCTTTCTGACCCTATTCTAGGCCCTATTCTTGGTGAAGCAACCACAATTACTTTAAAAAAAAGCCAAAATTTGAAGAATATTCTGGTTCCGAGTAAACTTAAACCTAAATCAACCATTGAGAAACCACTCAATTGGCTTATTTATAAGAAAGGCACATTCAAATGTGGAAAAAAAGATGCAATATGTGTAGTCACACTAATTGTTCACCTAAGTTCCATTATTCTGATTATACTGCCTCATTCGATATTAAATTCAGGAGCAACTGTGACTGTACATATGTGGTGTATCTTTTAGAATGTGGGTTTTGCCTACTTTATGTAGGACGCACCAAACGCCACATTAGAACTAGGGTTAATGAACACATTTATAGTATTAAAGAAACCTTTCTAAACACAGTGTACCAAAACACTTTTCTGATATTCGTAGTGACCCTAGAACACTTAAAGTGCAAGTAATAGATATGCTACCACCAGGCAATTATAATAGACTACTGAAATTGCACAAACAAGAAACATTTTTGGATTTGCCAATTAAATACATTACAACCAAAGGGTCTCAATATTGACATCGATATACAAGCACATATGTAGTATAAATATCTATGATCTTAGGCACATTTTACTTTTTTATTCATTATGTCTCCATTTTATCACGATTCATATTTTAGTTTATTTTTCAAAACTATCTGTGTCTTACACAATCTCAATATATATATATATATATATATATATATATATACATACACATATGTATTTTTTACATATATTTTAAACATCTTTTTTACTCTTTATATGGTTTTTAATATAATATTAAACTTCTTCGTTTTTATGCACATTGGTTAATATTCATGTTTCCAATGTTTTTATAACCCTCCATTTAGCATTTTTTTCACACCTTTCCCATTATATTACATAGTTTCTTTTTCTGATAATAATCATCAATTTCCCATATATGAAATAATTAATTTATCCATTTATATCTTAATTTGTTTTAACTGTGTTATATTGTTTCAATTAGCCATTTTAGTCAATTTTATATGTATTAAATTGTGTGTATTTTGCCGGATGTTGCCATGGAGCTTACTGTTACTTTAAATGTGGACAATTTAAGGAAAAGCCAGATGTCCAACTTACATCCAACTACTCACAGTCCACTTCTCTTGAGAAAGCCTGACCGCTGTTCGGGAGAAATGCGTTGAAGAAAACCACACGTCTGACGTCTTGGATACCGCACACACACGCTGAAAAACCAACTGTTCCAGTGTGGACTCTGATCCATACAAGCTGCTTACAACTGTTGCGCTTCAAGTGCCCTGCTTATGGACTGCTGCCAAGTGTGACTTGCATTATCCTTTGACCTAAAGGCATGTTTTATCTTTTTATCTGGTGAGTGCAATCTATTGCTTTGTGCACTCACCCTGTTGTCTAATAAATCATTTGAGTTGGAGCTGCGCTGTGTCTTTTATTCTTATTCAGCTCTTCTTACCCCAGACCGGTTCAAGGAAAATCTGGTTGTTTCACAGCTGCGCTCTGCATTCTGAGGTGTCCATCTGCACCACTCTAACTATGACTACTGGAGCCATTCAATACAGGACTTACTTCCTGCAACTTCATTCCGAGACCCACGGCTGGTAATGTTATACCATAATTTGGTTTAATCCAAAAGACTTTGTGTCTATTCAACACAACAACTCACTGTCTGAGAATTTTGTTTTTAATAGTTTCATTGAGACTCATCAGCCACATTTTGATGTTTTTTCTTTTTCTTTCTTCTTTTTCTTTTTATTACGTCCTGATACTACAATCATATTTAGTTGCTAACTAATCACACTGAACACACATCAAACTTCCATTTCACACCATCGCTGATCACAACCCACTGTTCTTCTTCTCACATACTGTTGACGATTGGACACAAAAATGTCAAACTTGCATTCGTCACTCCATAATACTCTTTTCCAATGATCATTATTGCAATCTTTGTGAACATTAACATATCTTAGCCTTTTTACCCTGTTCCCCTTCTGAAAAAGTGGTTCCTTGGCTACTACATTTCCACAAAGACCATTCCTGATCAAGCTTCATCGGACTGTAGAAGGGTCAACTTGGCATCCTGATGAAGCTGCCAGATGCTGAGCCAGGTCCTTGCTGGACTTCTTCTGGTGTCTCAAAGAAGAAACAGCACATCAGGTTTTGAAAGTTTCTTGGCCTTCCAGTCCTTTTTTATCCTTGACCTCTCCTGATTCTTCAAATTTCTTTATAACCGCGTGAATACGACATATTGAGTATCCAATTTGCTTGCTGATTTCCCTTTAATAGTGGCCTTGTTGATACCAAAGCATGATTTTATATCTGTCAAATTCTGTGATCTTTGGCATTTTGAATGGAATTGTGTTATTGCAAGTTAGTCTTATTAGCAAGCTTCCAATTAATTAAACTCATACCACATGTGTATGTAATGCTCAAGCATGTTTTGCACAAACCTGGTGTAATAGACCTTTTTCACAGCAGTCATTTTGACATAAAACAGTAGGACAAATACAGTTGTTAGCAATTACATGAATTAGGGTTCCATTTCATTTAGGTTTACGAGAGCCAGGTTCCTGCTATTGCTCAAGTGTAAGGGGAGGTTACACTAAATACGTGCCACTTTATTTCTGGTTGTATTCTAATAAAGAGACTGAGAAGTTATATATGGTCATTATAAATTTGCTAAAACAACTAATCTAATGGTGGCCTAAGACTTTTGCACAGTACTTTAAATGTCTAAATAATAATTCTGTGATATTTAATAATGTGTTTTACTGTGTATTTACTATAGATATTTTACACTCCAATGTTCTTCACATACAAGAATATGATATTTTTATTGTAAATATATATATATATATATATATTATAATATATATATATATATATATATATATATATATATATATATATATATATAATATATATATATATATCTGTATATACCTATACCGGTATATCTATTCCTATAAATATATAGCTATAGATATCTATTTTACAATAAAGAACCATTAAACTTTGAAAAACATTGATAAAAAACATTTTTTAACAATTTCAAGTCATACAAGCATAAGGCAATTTATTTTATTTTTAAGTATAATTTCCCAATAATCTTACTCTGAACCTTCTTCCTATGCTAAAAGTGATCCTTCATTTAAGGTGGGCTAATAAGCTTCTGCATATTCATTTTTAACTAAGTGCGTACCCGATCACATGCGCAGTAGCCAATAACAAACAATCTGCAAAAATGCACCGGGCACAATAAAGTGTTCTGACAGACACGCTCAGCAAGGCAGTAATGCTCTAAAAATCTTGTGTGACTAACAGCCCTCCCCCCCCGAACAAGCCCCCCCCCATGAGGCTCAATACATCTGGGGGGCTGAGTGGATACACTTCACTTGAAGGTGTGTGACTGTCAGCAGTGCTGACTGCATCAGAACGGGGCTTCCTAGCAATGCCAACTCGAGCTTGCGTTTGCATTGCGATTAACTTGTAATAGCAGCGCACATTATCGTATATATATATTTACCGTTCCGCTTGTACTCTGGCCCCATGTGCGTTATAGCAACAATCACACTGATCTAAAGGAGGAAAGAGATGGAGTGGATTCTATAGCTGAAGCCGGAGATGTAAGACAAGGCCGCAGCAGTTTCACAGTGCGCATGTGTATAGTCTATGTGCGCTCACACATACAGAACCTTGCGTGACATTAATGAATTACACAGGCGGTTTTCCTTTTTAGAACTTTGATGTTAGGATTGCATAACAACTACAAAAAAAGAGATTAATAACACCAGTTTCATATTTTAAGTTCTTACTTTTTTCTTTTTAAGTATTAAAAAAAATGTGGGTTTAATTTGCCTTTAACATTATCAGATATATAGAAATATACATTTAATAATAAATTGATATTTTCTTTCTATGTGAAAAACAGGCTCGTTATTGAAATACTTAATATAAACTATTAAAAAATCTTAATAGTAATTATGAAAAATTATTATAGATAAAAAATTCTAAATAATCAATAGAATATATATATACATATATATATTATAAATATTTTTTAGAGTTTGTATAATTTTTAAGAATTATTATTTTAATATTTAATATTTCAATAACACGCTTTAAGATAGCTAAATTTTCATGTGCACTAATGCGACACCGTGTTAGACCTACATTGTGAAATATGAAGAACGTCAAGCATATTTTACATTCCTATGTTCATCACATAGATTTTTGTAAAATTTTTAATGACTAAAAACATATTTTTCTATATATATATATATATACGAAATGAGGAAAAAGGAAGCTGAGTCCTGAGGTCAGTAATGGAGTTTATTGCAATGCAGGCTTACAGCAAGCTAGGTGAACTCCATCTAACGCGTTTCGCGCATGAGCACATGCGCTTCATCAGAGATGAATATATATATATATCTGATAATGTTAATGTAAAATAGATATCTATACCTATATATCTATAGGAACAGTTATAACAGGTATAAGTATACACAGATATATACAGACATATGTTCCTGTATGTGAAGAACATTGGAATATGAAATATTAATAACTCCTGTCAGGTTAGCTCACGTGCGATAAGTGCTAGGTTTTTTCTTCTAACGGTCTCCATTGAAGTCTATGGGGTGAAAGCATAGTTGTGATATCTGAAGTCCCGAAATGAAGTGAAGTTCGCTGGTGCACAAAACTTTTACTTTTAATTTGTAAAACGCATGATAACCTGAACGAAGTTCACCTTTTATTGTGACAATGATGTTTCACAACAAGCTTTTGACATTACAAAGTATCTGTTCTCTGTGCACCTTGTAGAAAGGGTTAAATGTACAGGTGGTTAACAGGAATTAGGTCATGTTTGGCATATAAGAAATATTATTAATATCTAGATGCTGGCCTTGCATGCTATACTAAGGCTACCACACTCCTACAGGTATGAAACCTGTGCAGTCTAGACACATTGTTCAGATGAGCCACTGAATACTCTGTATGCACTAAATTCTCTGTATGGTTCTGATTACTCGTGGAGTTACGTTTCCACCGTGAATGACAGATATGGCAGAATCCTGGCTGTGGAGCAGATGTCTATAGTTATGTCTAACAATTCAGTATGTAATTTCACACTGTAAGGATTCTGGACCCACAAGAAATGAATGTGCCCTCCCAGCAAGGTAACTTAACCCATTCAGTGCCTGAATGTAATGAATGAACAATATAAACATATCGGTTATTAAACAGCGTTATATGATGTATGTATAAGATAATGTGTGTATTAGGCATCAGTGTTATCATTTAAAGTAGCCAGAAAATATATTACAAAAAGTACATCATTAAATTATATCTTAAAATTCAGGATTTAGTGAAAGTGCAGAAAATAAATAAGTAAATATGAGTGTTCTTGTATAACATGTTATTGTTAAATGTATGCTTGCAACATGGCTGCCATATATTGCTCCAAACACATACTCCCTCCTGAGTCTACCTACCTGATTTTTAATAAAGTATACCAAGAAAATAAAGTCAATTTGACAATATACTGGAAACTGGTTTAAAGTTGTATGTTTTATCTTAATCATGATAGAAAAAGTATAGGGTTTGGTAGGACCAGTAAACACAGCAGATTTGCATAATAAACAAATGCAAGATAACAATGCAATAGCATTTACTCTGAATTTCAAATGAGTAGTAGATTTTTTTCTAACAAATTTCAAAGTTATGGGTATTTCCACTCCCACTGTACCATGTGTCAGCAATCAGCCAATCACAAATGCATATACGTATAGTCTGTGAATTCTTGCACATGCTCAGTAGGAGCTGGTGACTCAAAAAGTGTAAATATAAAAGACTTTGCATATTTTTTTTAATGGAAGTCAATTGGAAAGTTGTTTAAAATGACATGCTGTATCTAAATCATGAAAGTTTAATTTGACCTGAGTGTCCCTTTAAAGCGATATTAAACCCAATTTTTTTCTTTCATGATTCAGATATTGCATGGAATTTTAAACAACTTTGTAAATTAATTATATTATCAGTTTTTCTTTGTTCTATTGGTATCTTTTGTTGAAAAGCAGCATTGTAAGCTGAAAACAATCGTATTCTGAGAGAATCGCCTGAAGGACGTTCCTACCAAAATGGTAGAATTTAGTAAAAAAAGTTTGTCAACTGAGGTCTTATTCTTAAAAGGACAAGTAATGGCAACTGATCTAATAGAATGAGCAGAAGACTTACCTGCCAGTCTCAACCATGTTTTCTGCCCTTTCCTGGAACCAGAAAAAATAACAAACTAGATTTTTTTCTGAAAAACAATAATAGCATTAACTAAAACTAAAGTATCCAAAACACTCTCTGATGAATTTAGAGATTAAGACACAAAGAAGGGACAACAATTTCCCGACTGATATAGTCAGACGATGCAACCCGAGGCAAGAAAACAAATTAGCCTGATCCTTAAAAAATTAAGATAAGGAAGATCACATGACAGAGCAGTTAATTCAGAAACTCTTCTAGCAGAAGAAATAGGCAAAAGAAACAAAACCTTATGCATAAACTCAAAATGATGAGTCTGCAAAACCTTCAAAACCAAGATAAGACTCCAAGGAGGAGAAAACTGGTTTAAAAACAGGCTTAACTCTAGTCAAAGCCTGAACTATAAATATATCTGGAAGATTAGCAATCTTCCAGAGAAATAAACAACTGAAAGTGCTGAATCTGACCCTTTAAAACAGGGATGGAGAACCTTGGCCCTCCAGATGTTTCAGAACTACATTTCCCATGATGCATTATGGGTAATGTAGTTCTGAAACATCAGGAGTGCCAAGGTTCCCCATCACTGCTTTAAAAGAACTGTCTGATAAACCCTTATGCAAACCATTCTGCAAAAACGGCAAAATCCTAAGGATTCTAAAAGAAAACCAGTAAAAACCATGATCTTTACACCAAGACATGATTATTATTATTATTATTATTATTCTTTATGTAAAAAGTGCCAACAAATTATGCAGCATTGTCCATGGATACAAACATAAAAGTACAGCGATGATACAAAATTTGTCAAACAAATACAAACGGAATATGAGAGCCCTATTCCCATGGGAACTTACAATCTAGATCGGTAGGAGGGTGAGAAACAGGAGGTGGAAACTGCACAGGTCAGAATAATGATAGTGTGGTGTTAGATGAGGGCAAGTATTAGGCAAGTGGAATTAGTTTGTTACTGAGTTGGGTGATAGGCTTCCCTGAACAGAAAGGTCTTTAGGGAGCGTTTAAAGGAGGACAGACTTGGGGAAAGAGAGAGCAGTGGTGGAGAGGAAGATCTGAGTATCTTCGGCATAAAGGTTATATTTGAAGCCATAGCTGTTGATAAGTTTACCCAGTGAAGAAGTATAAATAAAGAAGAGAAGAGTACCCAGGACAGAGCCTTGAAGTACTCCAACAGACAGAGGGAGTGAAGAGGAGGAGTTGCCAGCAGATGAGACAGAAAATGACCTATTAGAGACATAAGAGTTGATCCAAAAGAGGGCAGTGTCACAGAGACCAAGAGAGCTCTAGGAGGAGGGGATGGTCAACAGTGTCAAAGGCAGCAGAGAGGTCAATTATGATAAGCATAGAGTAGTGGCCATTGGTTTTAGCAGAAAGAAGGTCATTAGTAACCTTTGTGAGGGCAGTCTAAGTTGAGTGTTGGGGACGGAAGCTAGATTGAAGGGGGTTAATCCAGGAGTCCAAGGATAGGAAGCAATGTTAGAAGGTCAAAAAATAGTTTTTCCAGGGGATTTAAATCTAGCAGAATCAGTAAAATGGAATGGTAGTTTGCAGGAGAATTTGATTTTTTTGAGGATGGGGATGACCTTTGCATATTTGAAAGAAGATGGGAGTGAACCAGTAGAAAGGGATAGGTTGAATATGTCAGTAAGAGCTGGAGTGAGCCTAGAAGACAGTGTAGGTATTAGATGTGAAGGGATGGGGTCACGTGGGCAATTAGTGAGGTGAGAGGAAGACAATAAGGAACCCACTTCATTATCAGTAGTTGGGGGGAAGAAGCAGAGTGGCAGAGGGGTTGACTGGGGGTGGAGATGAAAGATTGCAGGCTTGTGTTGGGATGTTGTTTCGGATGGTAAGCGTTTTGTTTAGAAAGTAGTCTGCCAGGTCTTGAGCATTAAAGGCAGATGAAGGTAGTGGCACAGGTGGATAGAGAAAAGAGTTGAAAGTGGAGGAGTCTGGGGTATGTCTAGCTGGTGGCCATGATAAGTCACACTTCTTGGTAGCTCTAGGAGGGATACAAATATTTTAACGAACATCATCTTAATCCTGCAAGAACCAACAACCACAGTAATTGGTTTTCTAACTATTTGCTGAGCAGGAGTATATACAGTAAATATTTCTACGATCAAGATCTCCCTGACCAGAGTTCAGCACAGGCAATACCAGGCAACGGCCTACCACGACACATAACACTCCCCCCCCCCCCCGAGAACGAGGAGGAATTTTCCGCAGAGCTGCGTGATCTTCTCGGAAAGTTTGAGCAACAAATGACCCGTAACTTTGAACATCTGATATAATTTGTGCTGCGAGGAAGAATGGATCACTCGACTCCAAAAATTACAGACCCAGAGCCCTCTATACCAGCTGACAACCAATTACAGGAGACAACGGTTAAGTAGAAAAATGTTCAAAGTTTGAGTACTGAGTAATTCCCCTAGCGATTTCTTATTGTTCACTTATTACTTGCTTTTCCATTTCTTTCCCTTGTACCCACAGTGTGCCTGCGCAGCTATAGATATGCTATCTGCTCTTGTAATTACCTAATGTGCACTACAAATTGGTTGGATTAACCTCCTCTTTCCCAGCCCAGGTTTATAGATCATTATGCCAATTTTGTTCCATAACACCATGTAATATATCTGTGATCTGCTTTAACCAGAGAGATATTCTTGAATACCTTACAGAGAGGAATTAGTCTTGTGTTAATATATAGTATAGGGAGATTTAGAACATCAGAATGAGAAACTGAGATATCTGCAATGATTCAATATAGTAGGTCTAAATTTTAACTCATATTGTTTCATTACCATCCTCTGATAGCCTATATCTTATATGGGTAATACTGTAGAGATTTTCTTGTATCCTCTCACACTTTATAGATGGCACTAACACTCAGGATTACTCAGATACTAGTCATGTATCTTAACCATATCAGATAACGACTACTAACTTAACTGTTGGGTACTAATAACATTTTTGAATGAGAATTATTCCTCCCTAACATGGTAGAATAATTATTCTTATGACAAGTATTGATGTAGCCATACTACAACTTTTGGAGCGGTGTTTACCGCTGATATACCCTATTTTTATTAGTTACATGTGGTTATCATAGGAGAGCTATCATTAAATACTAGATGGCCCTTGTGAGGTCAGTCCACTAACCACCCACATGCTATAAAATTTGTTTTTAAGTGTAATTAGCCCCTCTTGGGGCTTAGAGGTGACTCACATACATCGTTAGTATTGCCTACATCATATAGCCTGCGGGAGGCCAGCTAAGTAGTCTTTTACATAAGGTTTTTGAAAATGCAAAATAGAGGTTTCAGAAGCTCTTGCTAGATCATCCACATTGTTGCTTGTCCTCAATCTTACCATTGGAGTGTATGTAATGGAAATTGTGAACATTTTTGTTTCTATGTTTTTTCTGTTTCTTTAGCAAACTCTCAATAAAAGATTTATTAAAAGAAAAGAAAGTGGAGGAGTCATTTTGGGTTAAAGGAGTTTGTAGATATAAAAGAAGAGGAGTAGGTTAGCTTGACAAAGTCAAGGGCAGAGGTGTAAGAATGAAGAATAAATAAATAAAGGTGCTCCAAACATTATAACAAATATTCCTGGACACAGGCTCACAAACCCTCTCTGGGGAATGGGTAATAAAGGGATTATCTATCTTTTAAAACAATAAAAATTCTGGTGTAGACTGTCCCTTTAAATTGCACTCAACGGTTGTCATCCAGTACTCCTTCAAGGTGGGCTCCATAGATCCTCAGTGGTAGAAAAGATTGGCAGTTTGGATTAGCTGAGGCTGTTCGGCTGCCAGCTGCGTAAGAGAAACTTTGTATTTTGAAATTATAAGTATGAATTTGTGCTCATATAAGTATGTGTTTTGCACATCCAGTGCACTTGAATTATGATTGACACTGTGCATATTTAATAAGATTTATTCCTGCATAATTTACATATAAATTTGATGTTTTTGATAAAATATGATTTTTGGTGAACAATTCGTTACAATTTTTTATACGTTTTAAGAAAACAATTTCTTCCTGCATATTTATTTATGAATGGTTCACCTATTAGTTTTGTATGATTTTTAAAAATAACGATTTCATTGTGCACTTTTGTAAAGTATCTCTCCTTCCCATACGACTGCAGTATACACCCCTTAGCGAGACACCCTGTTTTCAGGGTAAAAGAGGCTTTAGATCATTCAACAAGGGAAATAGAAGGACTAGTGAACATTCTTATAGAATATCGCCAGCCCAGAGACCTTTAGATCATGGGCCCTAAGAAAGCTTTTAGTAACATAAGAGACAATAAATTGTATATAACTTGAACACTGATGGTGACTTCCCTAGAAGCTAAAAGTGTCATTAAAGGGGCGTATACGACTGAATCAATGCCATACACAATGATGTATTCAATGCAGAGGTTAGACCAGGGTGATTATAAACAGCTAATTAAACTTCAACAATTTGTGTGCACTCTACTCAAAAATCGGATATTAAACGGTGCTTGCAGTCATAAAAAGCTTGTATATATATACAAAAAAGAAAAAGAAATAACCAGTAAATATGTAGTTATTTAAAGAATGACAAGGCAGCACTCATATCCAAGAACACATAGTGGTTTAATTAACGCTCTCCACACGTGTCCGCGACACCAACTAACCCATAAGAAAAAATAATAAATATACTAAAAATGAGTAACCAACATTACCAGGCCTGGGTCACCATAACCTGATTGTGCAAAATAAAGAGAGCACATAAGTGTAAATACACACTCTCAAAAAATATACAAATGAACAAACCAAGGTATTGTGAAAAATTACAATTTGTAGCGAAATGTTAAACATGTATACATTCAGTTGCCATTATGTCCATATAGGAGCACTTAGTGTGTATCACACGCTCCATGTAGAACCTGTAATAAAGAACCACTACAATTGCACTTGGCAAGTGTTACAAAAGTCAGCCAGCTGTATTTGAAAAGAAGGCCTCACCACAGTTCGCGGTAATGTTCCTGTTTCTTTGCAAAGCGTGCTAACGGAGTGGATTCACACCAACCCTTTCTGCTAAACTGCAGCTTCACAGCGTAAAAAGCAGCCAATCTCCTTTTTGTCTCACAGGAAATCCAGTGTCATGTAACCACGATGCAGGAACACAAACAAGGCATTTAGAGCTTGAAACTCACGCTGGCAAACTTGAATCATAGGTAACACCGCAATTAACCAACGCCTCCCAGGTAGTCCTTGTTACTCAACTTCAAAAGTTGCCGGTATACAAAATGTCAGGCATGACGCGTTTTGCCCCTCCCCTTTGTGGGCTGACCTTTGGGCTTCATCGGATACAACTGGAGGTCTGGTCCGGTCTTTTATAATACCGGTTAATTGGTTATTGTTGCAAGTTCCTCCTTTAACCATTACGGTAACCAGAAGCAACATTAATTTTGAAGAGATTTCAGTTTTCAAAATCACATATAAAATACTTACTAAACAATAATATCTATATGTTAATCTCAAAGGGATAATTTTTGAAAGTGGCAACATTTCTTGACCTAGATGAACACAACGTTGCAGAATCTGCACCATGACACAATATGTTTAAAGGTACACTAAGCATATATATTCCAGAGAAGCAGGATTAAACTAATAACAAGCAGAGAAACAATAAAGTACGCCTTATAGATCATAGGAAACTTGAGAACTCATTTTTTTATTGAGGCCATGGGGTGCCAGTGTGTTTAAACGATACATCCATCGTGATTCATTTTGAAGTAATAATTTATCAACATCGCCACCTCAGCGGTGCTGTTTTATATGTTGTATCCCTGTTACTTTCATAATAGTAAAATCTGAATTATGATACATTTCAAAATGTCTGGCCACTGGGCTATCTTGTACTTTACCCTTAACGTCGTCCCTATGTTCCCTCACCCGGTCCTTCAGGTCACGCTTAGTTTTTCCTATGTAATACATAGGACATGAACAGTGCAAGAGGTAAATGACACCTGTGGTGTTACAGGTAATCCATTGCTTAATGTTATGTTGTTTACCTGTCATTGTCTCAAATTTGCTGTTTTTTTGTATAAACCTGCAGTACACACAATGTCCACACGGGCTACAGCCCTGCCATTTACCCCTTGAACCAAGCCATGTCAATGTGGGGTTTCTCTTGAATTCACTTTGTACTAATTTGTCTTTAAGGCTAGATGCCCTACGTGCCGTCAAGAGAGGGTAATCCCCCACATACTCCCTTAATTCAGCATCAATGGTCAACATATGCCAATATTTCTTCATTATGTACCTCAATTTCTCCCAATGTGAATTATATTTTGTTATTAAACGTACTTTGGGGGGTAATTATCAAGCCGTCAACCTAAAATACGCTGGAATTCCGCAGCGTATTTGTGGCGAGGCTGATTCTGCTTAGTTATCAAAGGCTAGAGACCGGCAAAAGTAGAATTTTGTGACGTAAACTTCGATCCGCCGGACTCAGTCCGACACAGATCGATTCTTATGTCACTCCAGATGTTCCGCACACAAGTGCGGCACAATCTGACTACTTTTGCTAGTTATCAAATGACTAGCAGGTACGCTCGGCACTTTTCCGGCCCAGCGTACCTGGTTTTCAATCCGCCGCCATGGAGGCGGCGGATCCCATAGGAATCAATGGGAGTCTGACTATAGCGAAAGTACAAGTTTGCTGCTGCTAGACATCCCATTGATTCCTATGGGAAATGTCTGCACCTAACACCCGAACATGTTCCCCGAGTCTAAACACCCCTAATCTGCCCCCCCCTACACCGCCGCAACTAAATAAATATATTACCCCCTAAACTGCCACTCCCGGAGCCCACCGCAAGCTACTCTATACATATTAACCCCTAAACCGCCGCTCCCGGAGCCCACCGCAAGCTGCTCTATACATATTAACCCCTAAACCGCCGCTCCCGGACACCACCGCAACCTACATTATACCTAGTAACCCCTATCCTGCCCCCCCTATACCCCCGCCCTCTATAATAAAGTTATTAACCCCTAATCTGCCCCCCCTACACCGTCGCCACCTATAATACATTTATTAACCCCTATCCTGCCCCCCCTACACCGCCGCCACTCTAATAAAATTATTAATCCCTAAACCTAAGTCTAACACTAACCCTTACACCCCCCTAACTTAAATATTAATTAAATAAATCTAAATAATATTTATATTATTAACTAAATGAATCCTATTTAAAACTAAATACTTATCTTTAAAATAAACCCT
Organism: Bombina bombina; assembly: GCF_027579735.1. NCBI lineage: Eukaryota > Metazoa > Chordata > Amphibia > Anura > Bombinatoridae > Bombina > Bombina bombina. Next base: position 1,196,789,113 of record NC_069502.1, read on the forward strand.
AATATAGCTACAATATAAATAATAATTATATTGTAGCTATCTTAGGATTTATTTTTATTTTACAGGCAAATTTCAATTTATTTTAACTAAGTACAATAGCTATTAAATAGTTATTAACTATTTAATAGCTTACCTAGCTAAAATAAAGAGAAATTTGCCTGTAAAATAAAAACTAACCTAAGTTACAATTACACCTAACACTACACTATACTTTAATAAATTATTCCTATTTAAAACTAAATACTTACCTGTAAAATAAACCCTAAGATAGCTACAATGTAATTCATAATTACATTGTAGCTATTTTAGGATTTATATTTATTTTACAGGTAACTTTGTATTTATTTTAGCTAGTTAGAATAGTTATTAAATAGTTATTAACTATTTAATAACTACCTAGCTAAAAGAAATACAAAATTACCTGTAAAATAAATCCTAACCTAAGTTACAATTAAACCTAACACTACACTATCATTACATTAATTAAATAAATTAACTACAAATAACTACAATTAAATACAGTTACATAAACTAACTAAAGTACAAAAAATAAAAAAAGCTAAGTTAAAAAAAATAAAAAACATAAGTTACAAACATTTAAAAAATATTACAACAATTTTAAGCTAATTACACCTGATCTAAGCCCCCTAATAAAAAAACAAAGCCCCCCAAAATAAAAACATTCCCTACCCTATTCTACATTAAAAAGTTCAAAGCTCTTTTACCTTACCAGCCCTTAAAAGGGCCTTTTGTGGGGCATGCCCCAAAGAAAACTGCTCTTTTGCCTGTAAAAGAAAAATACAACCCCCCCAATATTAAAACCCACCACCCTCTATACCCCCGCCCTCTATAATAAAGTTATTAACCCCTAATCTGCCCCCCCCTACACCGTCGCCACCTATAATACATTTATTAACCCCTATCCTGCCCCCCCTACACCGCCGCCACTGTAATAAAATTATTAACCCCTAAACCTAAGTCTAACACTAACCCTAACACCCCCCTAACTTAAATATTAATTAAATAAATCTAAATAATATTTATATTATTAACTAAATGAATCCTATTTAAAACTAAATACTTATCTTTAAAATAAACCCTAATATAGCTACAATATAAATAATAATTATATTGTAGCTATCTTAGGATTTATTTTTATTTTACAGGCAAATTTCAATTTATTTTAACTAAGTACAATAGCTATTTAATAGTTATTAACTATTTAATAGCTTACCTAGCTAAAATAAAGAGAAATTTAGCTGTAAAATAAAAACTAACCTAAGTTACAATTACACCTAACTCTACACTATACTTTAATAAATTATTCCTATTTAAAACTAAATACTTACCTGTAAAATAAACCCTAAGATAGCTACAATGTAATTCATAATTACATTGTAGCTATGTTAGGATTTATATTTATTTTACAGGTAACTTTGTATTTATTTTAGCTAGTTAGAATAGTTATTAAATAGTTATATTGAATCAGCCAATCAGATTGAGATCGCATTCTATTGGCATTCTATTGGCTGATCGGAACAGCCAATAGAATGCGATCTCAATCTGATTGGCTGATTCAATCAGCCAATCAGATTTTTCCTACCTTAATTCCGATTGGCTGATAGAATCCTGTCAGCCAATCGGAATTGAAGGGACGCCATCTTGGATGAAGTCCCTTAAAGGAGCCTTCATTCGTCGTTAGTCCGTCGGGGAAGAAGGATGTTCCGTGTCGGCGGGATGAAGATCGATCCTGAAGCAAGAAGATTGAAGACCCCGCTTGGAAGATGACATCGCCCGGATGGAAGATGATCTTCAGCGCCGCTTGGAAGATGACATCGGCCGGATGGAAGACTTCTTCAGCGCTGCTTGGAGGATCACTTCATCGGATGGAAGACTTCTTCAGCGCCCCTTGGAGGATCACTTCTGGCGCTCCAGATTTCCTCTTCAGTTCCTTCGGTGGCTCGGCTGAGTGAAGACGACTCAAGGTAGGATGATCTTCAGGGGATTAGTGTTAGGTTATTTTAAGGGGGGTTTGGGTTAGATTAGGGGTATGTGGGTGGTGGGTTTTAATGTTGGGGGGGGGTTGTATTTTTCTTTTACAGGCAAAAAAGCAGTTTTCTTTGGGGCATGCCCCACAAAAGGCCCTTTTAAGGGCTGGTAAGGTAAAAGAGCTTTGAACTTTTTTAATGTAGAATAGGGTAGGGAATGTTTTTATTTTGGGGGGCTTTGCTATTTTATTAGGGGGCTTAGATTAGGTGTAATTAGCTTAAAATTGTAATATTTTTTAAATGTTTGTAACTTATGTTTTTAATTTTTTGTAACTTAGCTTTTTTTATTTTTTGTACTTTAGTTAGTTTATGTAATTGTATTTAATTGTAGTTATTTGTAGTTAATTTATTTAATTAATTTAATGATAGTGTAGTGTTAGGTTTAATTGTAACTTAGGTTAGGATTTATTTTACAGGTAATTTTGTATTTCTTTTAGCTAGGTAGTTATTAAATAGTTAATAACTATTTAATAACTATTCTAACTAGCTAAAATAAATACAAAGTTACCTGTAAAATAAATATAAATCCTAAAATAGCTACAATGTAATTATTAATTACATTGTAGCTATCTTAGGGTTTATTTTACAGGTAAGTATTTAGTTTTAAATAGGAATAATTTATTAAAGTATAGTGTAGTGTTAGGTGTAATTGTAACTTAGGTTAGTTTTTATTTTACAGGTAAATTTCTCTTTATTTTAGCTAGGTAAGCTATTAAATAGTTAATAACTATTTAATAGCTATTGTACCTAGTTAAAATAAATTGAAAGTTACCTATAAAATAAAAATAAATCCTAACGGGCTAGATTTAGAGTTGTGCGGTAGCCGTCAAAACCAGCGTTAGAGGCTCCTAACGCTGGTTTTGGGCTACCGCCGGTATTTAGAGTCAGTCAAGAAAGGGTCTAACGCTCACTTTCCAGCCGCAACTTTTCCATACCGCAGATCCCCTTACGTCAATTGCGTATCCTATCTTTTCAATGGGATCTTTCTAACGCCGGTATTTAGAGTCGTGGCTGCAGTGAGCGTTAGAAATCTAACGACAAAACTCCAGCCGTAGAAAAAAGTCAGTAGTTAAGAGCTTTCTGGGCTAATGCCGGTTCATAAAGCTCTTAACTACTGTGGTCTAAAGTACACTAACACCCATAAACTACCTATGTACCCCTAAACCGAGGCCCCCCCACATCGCCGCCACTCGATTAAATTTTTTAACCCCTAATCTGCCGCTCCGTATACCGCCGCCATCTACGTTATCCCTATGAACCCCTAATCTGCTGCCCCTAACACCGCCGACCCCTAAATTATATTTATTAACCCCTAATCTGCCGCCCCCGCTATCGCTGACCCCTGCATATTATTATTAACCCCTAATCTGCCGACCGCACATCGCCGCCAGCTACGTTATCCCTATGTACCCCTAATCTGCTGCCCCGAACACCGCCGACCCCTACATAATATTTATTAACCCCTAATCTGCCCCCCTCAACGTCCCCTCCACCTGCCTACACTTATTAACCCCTAATCTGCCGACTGGACCGCGCCGCTATTATAATAAAGTTATTAACCCCTAATCCGCCTCACTCCCGCCTCAATAACCCTATAATAAATAGTATTAACCCCTAATCTGCCCTCCCTAACATCGCCGACACCTAACTTCAAGTATTAACCCCTAATCTTCCGATCGGAGCTCACCGCTACTCTAATAAATGTTTTAACCCCTAAAGCTAATTCTAACCCTAACCCTAACACCCCCCTAAGTTAAATATAATTTTATTCTAACGAAATAAATTAACTCTTATTAAATAACTTATTCCTATTTAAAGCTAAATACTTACCTGTAAAATAAACCTTAATATAGCTACAATATAAATTATAATTATATTGTAGCTATTTTAGGATTAATATTTATTTTACAGGCAACTTTGTATTTATTTTAACCAGGTACAATAGCTATTAAATAGTTAATAACTATTTAATAGTTACCTAGTTAAAATAATTACAAAATTACCTGTAAAATAAATCCTAACCTAAGTTACAATTAAACCTAACACTACACTATCAATAAATTAATTAAATAAAATACCTACAATTATCTACAATTAAACCTAACACTACACTATCAATAAATAAATTAAATACAATTCCTACAAATAAATACAATTAAATAAACTAACTAAAGTACAAAAAATAAAAAAATATTTACAAAAATTAGAAATAAATTACAACAATTTTAAACTAATTACACCTACTCTAAGCCCCCTAATAAAATAACAAAGACCCCCAAAATAAAAAAATGCCCTACCCTATTCTAAATTACAAAAGTTCAAAGCTCTTTTACCTTACCAGCCCTTAAAAGCGCTCTTTGCGGGGCATGCCCCAAAGAATTCAGCTCTTTTGCCTGTAAAAAAAAAACATACAATACCCCCCCCCACATTACAACCCACCACCCACATACCCCTAATCTAACCCAAACCCCCCTTAAATAAACCTAACACTAAGCCCCTGAAGATCTCCCTACCTTGTCTTCACCATGCCAGGTTCACCGATCGGTCCAGAAGAGGGTCCGAAGTCTTGATTCAAGCCCAAGCGGGGGGCTGAAGAGTGACGTCCATCCTCGGGCTGAAGTCTGGATCCAAGCGGCGGCTGAAGAAATCCATCATCGGGATGAAGTCGGAAGTCCATCATCGGGATGAAGTCTTCTATCAAGCCGCATCTTCAATCTTCTTTCTTCCGGAGCGGAGCCATCTTCTTCCCAGCCGACGCGGATCCAACCTCTTCAAGCGACGCCAACTAGCCGAATGACGGTTCCTTTAAATGACGTCATCCAAGATGGCGTCCTTCGAATTCCGATGATCGGAACAGCCAATAGAATGCGAGCTCAATCTGATTGGCTGATTGGACCAGCCAATCGGATTGAACTTGATTCTGATTGGCTGATTCCATCAGCCAATCAGAATTTTCCTAACTTAATTCCGATTGGCTGATAGAATCCTAGATAGAATTCGAGGGACGCCATCTTGGATGACGTCATTTAAAGGAACCGTCATTCGGCTAGTAGGCGTCGCTTGAAGAGGTTGGATCTGCGTCGGCTGGGAAGAAGATGGCTCCGCTCCGCTCCGGAAGAAAGAAGATTGAAGATGCGGCTTGATAGAAGACTTCATCCCGATGATGGACTTCCGACTTCATCCCGATGATGGATTTCTTCAGCCGCCGCTTGGATCCAGACTTCAGCCCGAGGATGGACGTCACTCTTCAGCCCCCCGCTTGGGCTTGGATCAAGACTTCGGACCCTCTTCTGGACCGATCGGTGAACCCGGCGATGTGAAGACAAGGTAGGAAGATCTTCAGGGGCTTAGTGTTAGGTTTATTTAAGGGGGGTTTGGGTTAGATTAGGGGTATGTGGGTGGTGGGTTGTAATGTTGGGGGGGGGGTATTGTATGTTTTTTTTTTACAGGCAAAAGAGCTGAATTATTTGGGGCATGCCCCGCAAAGGGCCCTTTTAAGGGCTGGTAAGGTAAAAGAGCTTTGAACTTTTGTAATTTAGAATAGGGTAGGGCATTTTTTTATTTTGGGGGTCTTTGTTATTTTATTAGGGGGCTTAGAGTAGGTGTAATTAGTTTAAAATTGTTGTAATTTTTTTCTAATGTTTGTAAATATTTTTTTATTTTTTGTAACTTAGTTCTTTTTTATTTTTTGTACTTTAGTTAGTTTATTTAATTGTATTTATTTGTAGGAATTGTATTTAATTAATTTATTGATAGTGTAGTGTTAGGTTTAATTGTAGATAATTGTAGGTATTTTATTTAATAAATTTATTGATAGTGTAGTGTTAGGTTTAATTGTAACTTAGGTTAGGATTTATTTTACATGTAATTTTGTAATTATTTTAACTAGGTAACTATTAAATAGTTATTAACTATTTAATAGCTATTGTACCTGGTTAATATAATTACAAAGTTGCCTGTAAAATAAATATTAATCCTAAAATAGCTACAATGTAATTATAATTTATATTGTAGCTATATTAGGATTTATTTTACAGGTAAGTATTTAGCTTTAAATAGGAATAATTTATTTAATAAGAGTTAATTTATTTCGTTAGATTTAAATTATATTTAATTTAGGGGGGTGTTAGGGTTAAAGTTAGACTTAGCTTTAGAGGTTAATAAATTTATTAGAGTAGTGGTGAGCTCCTGTCGGCAGATTAGGGGTTAATACTTGAAGTTAGGTGTCGGCAATGTTAGGGAGGGCAGATTAGGGGTTAATACTATTTATTGTAGGGTTATTGAGGCGGGAGTGAGGCGGATTAGGGGTTAATACATTTATTATAGTAGTGCTCAGGTCCGGTCGGCAGATTAGGGGTTAATAAGTGTAGTTAGGTGGAGGCGACGTTGGGGGCGGCAGATTAGGGGTTAATAAATATAATATAGGGGTCGGCGATGTTAGGGCAGCAGATTAGGGGTACATAGGTATAACGTAGGTGGCGGGGGTGTACGGAGCGGCAGATTAGGGGTTAAAAATAATATGCAGGGGTCAGCGATAGCGGGGGCGGCAGATTAGGGGTTAATAAGTGTAAGGTTAGGGGTGTTTAGTTTCGGGGTACATGTTAGAGTGTTAGGTGCAGACGTAGGAAGTGTTTCCCCATAGGAAACAATGGGACTGCGTTAGGAGCTGAACGCGGCTTTTTTGCAGGTGTTAGGTTTTTTTTCAGCTCAAACTGCCCCATTGTTTCCTATGGGGGAATCGTGCACGAGCACGTTTTTGAAGCTGGCCGCGTCCGTAAGCACCGCTGGTATCGAGAGTTGCAGTGGCGTTAAATTATGCTCTACGCTCCCTTTTTGGAGCCTAACGCACTGAAAACCCAGCCATTCTGTGAACTCTAAATACCAGCGGTATTTAAAAGGTGTGGCCAGAAAAAAGCACGCGTAGCTAACACACCCCTTTGGCCGCAAAACTCTAAATCTAGGCGTAAGATAGCTACAATATAATTATTATTTATATTGTAGGTATATTAGGGTTTATTTTATAGGTAAGTATTTAGTTTTAAATAGGATTCATTTAGTTAATAGAAATATTATTTAGATTTATTTAATTAATATTTAAGTTAAGGGGGTGTTAGGGTTAGTGTTAGACTTAGGTTTAGGGGTTAATAAATTTATTACAGTGGCGGCGGTGTAGTGGGGGGCAGGATAGGGGTTAATAAATGTATTATAGGTGGCGACGGTGTAGGGGGGGCAGATTAGGGGTTAATAAATTTAATATAGGTTGCGGCAGGGTCCGGGAGCGGCGGTTTAGGGGTTAAACTATTTATTTAGTTGCGGCGAGGTGCTGGATCAGCAGGATAGGGGTTAATAACTTTATTATAGAGGGCGACGGTATAGGGGGGGCAGGATAGGGGTTACTAGATATAATGTAGGTTGCGGCGGTGTCCGTGAGCGGCGGTTTAGGGGTTAATACAATATAATTATTATTTATATTGTAGGTATATTAGGGTTTATTTTATAGGTAAGTATTTAGTTTTAAATAGGATTCATTTAGTTAATAGAAATATTATTTAGATTTATTTAATTAATATTTAAGTTAAGGGGGTGTTAGGGTTAGTGTTAGACTTAGGTTTAGGGGTTAATAAATTTATTACAGTGGCGGCGGTGTAGTGGGGGGCAGGATAGGGGTTAATAAATGTATTATAGGTGGCGACGGTGTAGGGGGGGCAGATTAGGGGTTAATAAATTTAATATAGGTTGCAGCAGGGTCCGGGAGCGGCGGTTTAGGGGTTAAACTATTTATTTAGTTGCGGCGAGGTGCTGGATCAGCAGGATAGGGGTTAATAACTTTATTATAGAGGGCGACGGTATAGGGGGGGCAGGATAGGGGTTACTAGATATAATGTAGGTTGCGGCGGTGTCCGTGAGCGGCGGTTTAGGGGTTAATACATTTATAAGTGTTGCGGCGGGGTCTAGGAGCGGCGGTTTAGGGGTTAATACATTTATAATAGTTGCGGCGGGGTCTAGGAGCGGCGGTTTAGGGGTTAGTAACTTTATTTAGTTGCGGGGGGCTCCGGGGGCGCCGGTATAGGGGGTAGAACAGTGTAGTTAGTGTGGGTGCTTAGTGACAGGCTAGCAATAAAGCTGTGAAAAAGCCGAAGAGCAGCGAGATCGGATGAGTGATAACTATCACAGTCCGCTGCTCATCGCCCCGTACTTGGTGCGCGGCTTTTTGACAGATTTATTGATAACTTAAGCATATTTTTTCAGGTCCGCGGCGGCGAAGGTAGGCGAGCTTAGGCGGGCGTATTGGGCCGGCGAAGGCAGGAAAGTTGACACGATGATAACTACCCCCCAGTGTCTGCATTTTTACTAACTTCATTTTTTCTATAGAGTAGATCATTCCTTGTACTACTTCTAGCTCTCACCCATGCCTTTTTTAATTGTCTTTTGGAATAACCTCTTTCTAAAAATCTTCGGGACATATCCTTAGCCTGTTCCTCAAAATCATCAGAACTAGAGCAATTCCTCCTCAAGCGTAGGAATTGACCAACCGGGATTCCTGTTTTAAGGCTACCTGGATGATGATTACTAGCATGCAAAAGGCTATTTGTAGCCGTAGATTTGCGATGTACTTTCGTGTGTAAACGTCTACCCTCCCTTTGTATGGATAAATCCAGAAATGTTGCTTCATCTTTACTAATCTCACTAGTGAGAAATATATTATATCCATTATCAGTAGTCAATACACTCAAGAAATTTTCTAACAATTCCTTGCTACCTTTCCAAAAAAGAAGGATATCATCCACATAGCATAGCCAGAGTACCACATGTGCCTTCACTAGGGTTTCAAAGCACGAGAAAATTTCTCGTGCTTCCCACAAGCCAAGATGTAGACAGGCATAGGTGGGGGCACATGTGGCACCCATGGCCGTTCCTTGGAGTTGCCTATAATATCTGCCATCAAACTGAAAGATATTATTGTTTAAAATTAATTCCAATAGAGAGATGACAAAATCAGTATGTGCCTGAAACTCTTGCCCTCTCTGTTCCAGTAAAAATCTTGTTGCTCTAATCCCTACTGTATGAGGGATGGATGAGTATAGTGACTCTACGTCAAGGGTGACGAGCCAAGTATCATCATCTATTTCAATGCCATCTAGTTTTCTAAGGACATCCAAAGTATCTTGGACATAGGAGGGCAATGAACTCAGAAAGGGTCTCATGAAAAAGTCAATGTATCTACATGCCCCCTCCATTGGCCCTCCTATGCCCAAGATAATAGGCCTGCCCAGAGGTTTAACCATACTCTTATGAAGTTTAGGAATGCAGTAGAAAGTAGGCACTATGGGGAAAGTTTTATACATAAATGCATGTTCTTTCCTTGTTATGAAACCTTGTCTTAGAGCATCATTAAGTATGAATAACAATTCATTACATGATGTGTCAAAGGCAGATCTGTCAGTTAGCTCATATTGTGTTGTGTTCAGTAATTGCCTATGGACTTCAGTTAAATAATCATGATCATTCATAATGACCAAATTGCCACCCTTATCAGAGGACTTGAAAATGAGGTCCTTTAAATTAAGTAATTCAAAAAGTGATTTACGTTCACTTTGACTTAAATTATCATTTATAACCCCACAAACCTGTAGTTCCCCAATATTTCTTTCTACACATCTCACAAAATTTTGTATATCTGGTGCGGATGAGAGAGGGGGCATGTACTTAGAAGGGAGTTTGAACTTTGACCTTTTCGGATGTTGATTAACCTCTGCATCATCATTTTGGTCCTCTAAGAGTGACAAGAGATCGTCCAAGGCAGATTTATCCTTAAAGGGACACTGTACCCAAAAAGTTTCTTTCGGGATTCAGATTGAGCATGAAATTTTAAGTAACTTTCTAATTTACTCCTATTATCAAATTTTCTTCATTCTCATGGTATCTTTATTTGAAATGCAAGAATGTAAGTTTAGATGCCGGCCCATTTTTGGTGAACAACCTGGGTTGTCCTTGCTGATTGGTGGATAAATCCATCCACCAATAAAAAGTGCTGTCCAGAGTACTGAAACAAAAAAAAAGCTTAGATGCCTTCTTTTTCAAATAATGATAGCAAAAGAACGAAGAAAAATTGATAATAGAAGTAAATTAGAAAGTTACTTAAAATTGCATGATCTTTCTGAATTACAAAAGACAAAATTTGGGTACAGTGTCCCTTTAATATCCAACAGCACGCCCGGACTTTCTTTTCTGTTCATGACTTTTTTAAGGACCAATTTTCTTGTGAACAGGTTCAAGTCTTTTATGAACTCAAATTTATCCAGGCCTGCTGAAGGACAGAACGACAAACCTTTACTTAGGAAAGACATTTGGGACAGGGAAAGGGGAAAAGAAGATAAGTTAACAACCCTAAGGGTATCCGGGCTCCCCTTGGGTTGTGAACCGAGGATGGACATTAAGTCCTTTGGTTCCTTGTTAACATCGGTGTACCTCTGTTGTTCCTGTATCTCCCACCGCCTCTCCTCCTGTTTGAAGAGAGTCCACCTCCCTCTCTTACGCCTCCCCCCCTCCTTGATTTCCTCCTAAAGGTGATGGTTCTAGTGAGGTGCTACTAATATTTTGTAAATCATTTAGCTCATTGTCTGAATTGACAGTCCCTGAATCGTATGAATTACGATTTTTGCTTCCATTTCTATAACTATAGATCTTATTCTTCCTCTCATCATCTTGATCTCTCATTAATTATTTCCGCTTCCTAAATTTAATCTCATTTTGTAATTTATCTATATTTCATTGAATTTCTTTATTTAATTTCTCAAAGGCAGTGTCAACAGAAAAAATATTAACTACCCCATATGCTTTTTCTACCTCTGTCTTACTTTCATCTAATTTCAATTTATCCTCATCTATCATTAATTCCATTAATTCAATAGTACATCTAGTGAAGATAGCATTCCATTTCAAGATGAAATCATTATCAGCATTAGGTCCCCTTAAATTGATACCTGGGTCCAGTTTGATTCTTAGGCCTCTAGGTATCAATTTCTCTCTTGCATAATTTTCAAGGCTGGCAATTTCCCATTTTAATTTTAGTTCTTTAATAGCTTTAGCCTTATATAATTTAAAGGCTGTGAATACATCATCACTTTTTTCATCAATATATCAGCCCACAAAGGGGAGGGGCGAAACGCGTCATGCCTGATGTTTTGTATACAGGCAACTTTTGAAGTTGAGTAACAAGGACTACCTGGGAGGCGTTGGTTAATTGCGGTGTTACCTATGACTCAAGTTTGCCAGCGTGAGTTTCAAGCTCTAAATGCCTTGCATCGTGGTTACATGACACTGGATTTCCTGTGAGACAAAAAGGAGATTGGCTGCTTTTTACGCTGTGAAGCTGCAGTTTAGCAGAAAGGGTTGGTGTTAATCCACTCCGTTAGCACGCTTTGTAAAGAAACAGGAACATTACCGCGAACTGTGGTGAGGCCTTCTTTTCAAATACAGCTGGCTGACTTTTGTAACACTTGCCAAGTGCAATTGTAGTGGTTCTTTATTACAGGTTCTACATGGAGCGTGTGATACACACTAAGTGCTCCTATATGGACATAATGGCAACTGAATGTATACATGTTTAACACTTCGCTACAAATTGTAATTTTTCACAATACCTTGGTTTGCTCATTTGTATATTTTTTGAGAGCGTGTATTTACACTTATGTGCTCTCTTTATTTTACACAATCAGGTTATTGTGACCCAGGCCTGGTAATGTTGGTTACTCATTTTTAGTATATTTATTATTTTTTCTTATGTGTTAGTTGGTGTCGCGGACACGTGTGGAGAGAGTTAATAAAACCACTATGTGTTCTTGGATATGAGTGCTGCCTTGTCATTCTTTAAATAACTACATATTTACTGGTTATTTCTTTTTTGTATATATGTATATATATGATTATAAGCAGCTAACACAGATGTCGAGGACAGGTTAAGACCATTGCTTTTTAGCTATCATTATTAAAGGGGCAGTAAAGTCAGAGTAGATAGAACATTCAGTTTACATTTATTATGTCATTTGAATCATTATCTTGGTATCTTTTGTTGGAAATCATGCCTAGGAAGGTTATGGAGCAGCAATGCACTACTGGGAGCTAGCTGCTGATTGGTGGCGGCACATATATGCCTCTTGTCATGTGTTCAGCTAGCTCCCAGTAGTGCATTGTTGCTCCTTCAACAAAGGATACACAATTATGCAAATTAGATAACAGAAGTGCAGTGGAAAGTTGTTAAGAATTGTATGTTCTATCTGAATCATGGAAGACAATTATTGGGTTTTGGGTCCCTTAAGAGTTTAATTTGGATTTCAGTGAACCCTGTACATTTTCTGCTCATACTTCAACAAAAACTGTTTCTTGATTTAGATTGTAAGCTTGGGAGCCTCTGTAACTGTAGCTCAGTTTGTACAAAATGGATTGTGCTCAAGGGCAGGGCGCTCGCCCCTTTTACTTATTGTACAGTGTATGGTCCTATATAATGTCTCATTGTATTGTGCCCTCATGATGGTTCTGTTCCTTTGTATAGCACTGATAAATACATTATAATAATAAAGATACAAACATAGATCTTTTAAACATGATCTTTAGAATCTTCATTTGTGATTGTCATTAAAGGACCACTCAATACAGTAGAATTGCATAATTAACCAGTACATAATAAAAAGACAATGATTTAAACTCCTACTCTGAATTTACAAAAAGCAGCAGATTTTTTTCTGATAAATTCATTTTTCTCCCAATTTCCTGCCCCCTTTATCATGTGACAGACATCAGACCAATCACAGACTAGTATACGTATACCCTGTGAACTTGTGCACATGCTCAGTAGGATATTGTTCCCCAGATAGTGTGAATATAAAAAGACTGTGCAAAAATTGATGATGGAAGTAAATTGGAAAGTGTCTTAAAACTGTTGCTCTATCTGAATCATAAAAAGCTTATTTTGACTTCAGTGTCCCTTTAAGTGTTTGGATGGTTTAAAAATTGTTAACTAAACATTTCTGAAATTGATACAGAATATCTAATTATTGCACAATGGAAATCAGCTACATTTAAATACATTTTACCTTCACAAGGGCTGTGTATATTTACACAACCTATTTAAAGGGATAGGACATTCAAATAGGAAACTTGCTGGATTCCAATAGAGCATGTAATTATAAATTCACTTCTATTTTCAAATCTGCTTAGATCTCTTATCCCTTGCTAAAACAGAATATGCACATATCTTACATTAGTGAGAGCTAGCTGCTGATTGGTGCCTGCACATATTTATCTATTGTGATTGGCTAACTAGATATTGTGCTGTTCCTTCAGCAAAGCATAACAAGATAATGAAGTAAAGTTGACAACAGAAGTAAATTGGAAAGTTGTTTAAAATTGTATGTTCTATCAATATTATGAAAGAAAATGTTAGTGTTTCCTGTCCCTTTAAAAATAGTTTTAAAAGTATTTTACTTATTACCCAGCAAATGCTCATGAACTGGACAGGAAACGCTCGATTGCTCTGTAATATCAGTGTCATATCTATCTCACCTGAATCTCCGAGATCCTTTCCGTGCTGATTTAATAACAAATGTGCACAAGCTGCGCAGAGGAATCCTTCGCTTTGATGCTATCTGACTTTGTTGCTGTTTAGGGAACTTTTTTTATTCTGCATGTGTGTGAGGTCTGCGGCACTAAACAGGTTTATTCCCACAAGACATGTTAGAATCGCCTTCACACGCAATGGCCACATTTCATACGTGGATTCCTATTTGAATCAGTAGCAGTGTTTCCCCGGGGATTTGAATTGCTTCCTTATTATTTCCTGATATTGTACTCCTCCTCTACGTAAGTTTTTTTTCACAGATAAGCTACATATGTTTCTCCAGGTTTCAGCGTGTAAAGGATATTTCGAAGGCAAAGGTCTCATAACAATCTAACCTCATTGGTCAAACGTTTTTTTGAACAGTTTTCAGGTTTATATTATTTTTTTTTTGCCAATAAACAATAGAATTTTACATGAATTATAGTTACAAAAATAAAAAAACAGATATTCATGTGCTGAGAAAAAGAATCAGTTGTGTTTTTTTAATCTTGGCGGTGTCATTGTACCAATAAAACTTTTGGCTAATCAGCAAGTGAGCCAGTATGTATTTCCTGATAGTTTAAAGGGACATGAAACCCATTTTTTTCTCTCATGATTCAGATAGAGCATGCAATTTTGAACAGTTTTCCAGTTTACTTCAATTAAATAATGTGCTTCATTTTCTTGGTATCCTTTGTTGAAGAAGTAGCAATGCACTACTGGAAACTAGCTGAATGCACTGAGTGAGCCAATAAGATGATACATATATGTGCAGCCACCAATGAGCAACTCCTGAGTCTACCTATGTATCCTTTTCAACAAATGATATCAAGAGAACAAAACAAATGAGACAATTGAAGTAAAATGGAAAATTGTTTCAAATCACACACTCTTTCCGAATCAGTAAATAAAACATTTGGGTTTATGTTCCTTTAAAAATATAAATAAAAGGGCCCGATCACATATTCACCAATTTTTAGTTGGATCTAGTGATCACATATACGGCGCAGCATACACGTTACGTGCGTATATTGTACCCATCGTCCGCATTTTTTACTCCCATAAACTAACATAGAACTGGTGTCGCGAGTCGGTATCACATATTCAGTGCAAGGACTTGTGTGGAATTTTACTCCAATTCCACACATATGCAGGCACAGCAAGCCTTGCTCTTACTATGAAAGTACCGTAACTCTCTGGAAGCCATAATAACTCATGCACAATATCTACCTCTAAACTGCCATCCCCCACATTGCAATAACTAATAAAAGCACCCCCACATCGGAAACTACCTAATAAAACTATTAACCTCTAATCCGTCAACCCCCCACAATGCAAATTATCTAATGCAACTATTAACCCGTAAAACTCCATCCTCCCACATTGCAAAATACATAATAAAACTATTAACCCCTAATCCGCCAACCCCTCAAATCGCAAACTACCTATGAAAACTATTAACCCCAAAAGCGCCAACCCCCACAACGCAAAAAAATGAATTAACCTATTAACTTCTAAACTGCCAATCCCCCACATCGCAAAGTATTAAACTAATAACTCAGCCCCCTTACCTAACACCCCCTAAGTTAACCTCAATTAAAATACACTAACATCAAATAACAAAATACTAACTACCTTAAATATTACCAAATATAAAAAAATAACGGCTAGATTACGAGTTTTGCAGTATGAGGGGTGCGGTACTAACTTGCATGTTATTGTCACCGCTCACTTCCCTACAGCGCTGGTATTACAGGTTTATAAAAACCTGGCGTTAACAGGCAAGAAGTGAGCGTAGAGCAAAATTGAGCTCCATACCACACTCCAATACCAGCGCTGCTGAAAGCTGCGGTGAGCTGGTTTTACGTGCTCGTGAACGATTTCCCTTTAGACTTCAATGGGGAGAGTCAGCTGAAAAAAAGTCTAACACCTGCAAAAAAGCAGCGTAAAGCTCCGTAATGCAGCCCCATTGATTCCTATGGGGAAAGAAAATTTATGTTTACACCTAACACCCAAACATGAACCCCGAGTCTAAACACCCCTAATCTTACACTTATTAACCCCTAATCTGCAACCTCCGACATCGCCAACACCTACATTATACTTATTAACCCCTAATATGCCGCTCTGGACATCGCCGCCACTATAATAAACATATTAACCCCAAAAAAGCCGCACTCCCGCATCACAAACACTAGTTAAATATTTAAATAACAAATCCCTGCACCTGAGACTTAGAAACAATTTTTCTTGAATTTCTTTATTATTCAACAGATATATATTAGATATCTTTTCACCTTTTCACAATGATGAGAACGCTAATGTTTGTCTGCTTTCATTCTCACAAACCCCATCCACCTTATGGTGGATGGGGTTTGTGACAATGAGAGCAGACAAACATTAGAGCCAATAGAATGCAAGCTCAATCCTATTGGCTTATTGAATCAGCCAATAGGATTGAAGCTCAATCATATTGGCTGATTGCATCAGCCAATAGGATTTTTTCACCTTTAATTCCGATTGGCTGATAGAATTCTATCAGCCAATCGGCAATTCAAGGGACACCATCTTGGATGACGTCACTTAAAGGAACCTTCATTCGGGAAGAAGACTTCGATTGAAGAGGATGCTCCGCGCCGGATGTCTTGAAGATGGAAGATGCCGTCTGGATGAATACTTCTGCCCGTCTGGAGGACCACTTCTGCCGGCTTGGATGAAGACTTCTCCCGGCTTCGTTGAGGACTTCTTGCCGCTTGGATGAAGACTTCTCCCGGCTTCGTTTACGATGGATGTCCGGTCTTCAAAACTGTAAGTGGATCTTCTGGGGTTAGTGTTAGGTTTTTTTAAAGGGTTTATTGGGTGGGTTCTATTTTTAGATTTGGGTTTGGGCAATTGAAAAAGAGCTAATTGCCCATCCAAATGCCCTTTTCAGGGTAATGAGGAGCTTAGGTTATTTTAATTAGGTTTTTATTTGGGGGTTTGGTTGTGTGGGTGGCGGGTTTTACTTTTGGGGGGTTGTTTGTATTTTTTTTGATAGGGCTATTAGATTAGGTGTAATTAGTTTAAATATCTGATATTTTTTTTTTTTGTGTAATTTAGTGTTTTTTTGCTGTAATTTAGGTAATTGTATTTCATTTAGGTAATTTATTTAATTGTAGTGTAAGGTTATGTGCTAGTGTAACTCAGGTTAGGTTTTATTTTACAGGTAAATTTGTATTTATTTTAGCTAGGTAGTTAGTAAATAGTTAATAACTATTTAGTAACTATTCTACCTAGTTAAAATAAATACAAACTTACCTGTAAAATAAAAATAAACCCTAAGCTAGATACAATGTAACTATTAGTTATATTGTAGCTAGCTTAGGGTTTATTTTGCAGGTATTTAGTTTTAAATATGAATTATTTAGTTATTAATAGTAGGTTTGATTTAGATTTATTTTAATTATATTTAAGTTAGGGGGTGTTAGGGTTAGGGTTAGACTTAGGTTGAGGGGTTAATAAATTTAGTATAGTGGCGGCGACGTTGGGGGCGGCAGATTAGGGGTTAATAATATTTAACTAGTGTTTGCGATGCGGGAGTGCGGCAGTTTAGGGGTTAATATGTTTATTCTAGTGGCGGCAATGTCGGGAGAGGCAGATTAGGGGTTAATAATTTTATTTTAGTGTTTGCCATGCGGGAGGGCCTCGGTTTAGGTGTTAATAGGTAGTTTATGGGTGTTAGTGTACTTTTTAGCACTTTAGTTATGAGTTTTATGCTACAGCTTTGTAGCGTAAAACTCATAACTACTGACTTTAGATTGCGTTACGAAAATTGCGGGATAGGCTGTACCGCTCACTTTTTGGCCTCCCAGAAAAAGCTTGTAATATCAGCGCTATGGAAGTCCCATTGAAAAAAAACTTTACGCAAATTGAGTAAGTTAATTTGCGTTAAGGCCAAAAAAGTGTGCGGTGCCCCTAAACCTGCAAGACTCATACTGCAAAACTCGTAATCTAACCGTAAATAACTTAAAAAAACCTAACATTTTCCAAAATAAAATATCCTAACTTTACATTATAATAAAAAAATCCTAACTAACATTACATTAATATAAAAAATATAAAAAATAGCTAAGATTACAGAAAATAACAAACTATCCAAACCCCCTTAAAACAAAAAATCCCCCTAATCTAACAATAAACTACCAATAGCCCTTAAAAGGGCCTTTTGTAAGACATTGCCTTAAGTTTCACAGCTCTTTTACTAAAAAAAACCTACAAAGTTCCCCCTAAAATTAAAACCAAAAAACCAAAATCAAAAACTAAAAAAAAAACCCTAATTTACCCATTGCCCCTAAAGGGGCATTTGTATGGATTTTGCCCTTAAAAGGCAGCTCTTTTAATGCCCAGAAAAATTAAAAAAAAGCCCTTATCTAAAAAAAAAACAACCCACCCCCCAAAAACACCCAAAAAAACTAACACTAGCCCCAAAATAGTTACTCACAATTACTGAAGTTCAGCGATCCATCTTCTTCCAGGCAGAGAAAAGTCTTTATCCAGGCGGATCCATCTTCATCCATCGAGGGGCCATCTACTTTCTTCTTGCTGGCGGTGCAGAGCGGTCTTCTGATGAGTGGATCCGGATCGGTGGTCCTCGTCGTCGGTCATCAGAGACGTAGAGGTTCTCTTCATGCGATCGTCCGCCGCACACTGAAGATTGAATGCAAGGTACCCCTTTTATATTGGGAGTCCTTGCATTCCTATTGGCTTAAAATTTCAAATCAGCCATTAGGATGAGAGCTGCTTACATTTTATTGGCTGATCAAATCAGGGGTAAAAGGGGTACCTTGCATTTAATCTTCAGTGTGCGGCTTCAGCAACGGTGAATACCTATTTTGGGGTTAGTATTCGTTTTTGGTGTTTTTTTTAGGTGTTTTATTTTAGATTAGTACTTTTTTCTTTTTATGGGCAGTAAAAGAGATGATTGTTTTATTTTTGGAGGTTGGGTGGAGGGGTGGTTGTAATTTTAGGGGGTACTTTGTAGTTTTTTTTAGTAAAAGAGCTGTTAAATGTAGGACAATGCCCTACAAAAGGCCCTTTTAAGAGCTATTGGTAGTTTATTGTTTGATTAGGAGGCTTTTTTATTTTGGGGTTTTTGGTTTTAAGGGGGTATTAGATTAGAAATACATTTTTTTATTTTGGATAATTTAGTTTGCTATTTTCTGTGATCTAAGCTTTTTTATTTTTTGTAATAATAGTTTTTTTATTTTAATGTATTCTTAGCTTTTTAATTTTAATAAAATGTTTTTATTATAATGTAAAGTTAGGATTTTTTATTTTGGATAATGTTAGGGTTTTTTCAAGTATTTTTTTTTGGTAATTTTTAAGGTAGTTAGTATTTTGTTAATTTATGTTAGTGTATTTTAATTGGGGGTAACTTAGGGGGTGTTAGGTTAGGGGTCTTAGTTATTAGATTAATACTTTGCAATGTGGGGGGTTTTGGTAGATTGGTAGATTGCATGTGGGGGTTTGGCGGTTAATAGGTTAATTATGTCGTTTGCGTTGTTGGGGATGGCAGATTAGGGGTTAATAACTTTTAATAGTAGTTGCGTTGTTGGGGGATGGCGGATTAGGGGTTGATAACTTTTAATAGTAGTTGCTTTGTTGGGGGATGCCGGATTAGGGGTTAATACTTTTAATAGTAGTTGCGATGTGGGGGGATGGCGGATATAGGGGTTTTGACGTGTAGGTTTTTTTTTTTTTAGACAGGTTAGATTTAACGTAGGATTTCAACTTCTTTTAAATTATGCGCTGGTAGATCATATACTTCCATAAGTTACTGGCGACTCCAGAAATGTGTATTTGCGCACATTTCTGAACCTCGCCAGTTATATCGACTTATGGCAGTATATGATCTGCCGGCGCTATTTATGTGATTCCCCCGATCTCCTCCGGCCTCCCTCATCTCCACCACTAAATAAACCTTTTAACCCCTAAACCTCCGGCCTCCAACATCTCTGCCACTAAATAAACCTATTCACCCCTAAACCGCTGGCCCCTCACAATGCAAAACACAAAATTAGATGATTAAATCCTAAATATAACACCCCCCTAACTTTCAATTAAAATTACAATATAACTATATTTAAATATATAAAAACTTACCTGTGAAATAAAAATAAACCTAACATTAAACTATAAATTAACCTAACATTACTATTCTAATAAAATTAAAAAAAACACCAATTAAAAAATTTAAATTACAAATTAAAAAAAAATAATAAACACTAAATTACGAAAAATAAAAAACACTAAACTTACAAAATATAATAAACAAATTTATCAAAAATAAAAACAATTACAACTAATCTAATAGCCCTATAAAAATAAAAAAGCCCCCCCCAAAATAAAAACTACCAATAGCCCTTAAAAGCCTTTTGTAGGGCATTGCCCTAAGTTAAACAGCTCTTTTACCTGAAAAAAAAAGTCCCCCAACAGTAAAACCCACCACCCAACCAACCCCCCCCCTCAAATAAAAAACCTGACTCAAAAAAAACCCTAAACTACCCATTGCCCCTAAAGGGGCATTTGTATGGACATTGATCTCTTTTTCATTGCCCTTTAAAGGGCATTTAGCTCTTTTTCAAAAGCCCAAACCCTAATCTAAAAAAAACTCCAAAAAAAACAAACACTAACCCCAGAATATCTACTCACGGTTGCTGAAGTCGGGACATCCAGGCGGCGAGAAGTCTTCATCCAGGTGGCGACATCTTCATCCATCCCAGGGGTGTCTACTATCTTCATCCCGGCGGCGCCGCAAAGACATCCGGCGCGGAGAGTCCTCTTCATATGGTTCCCGCCGTACACTGAAGCTTCAATGCAAGGTAGCCGTTTCAAAATGGCGTACCTTGCATTCCTATTGGCTGATTTGATTCTTCAAATTCAAATCAGCCAATAGGATGAGAGCATCTAAAATCCTATTGGCTGTTCAAAACAGCCAATAGGATAAGAGCTAATGAAATCCTATTGGCTCTTCATATCAAGGTTTAGAGGTTAATAGGTAGTTTATGGGTGTTAGTGTACTTTGTAACACTTTAGTTATGAGTTTTGTGAAACATTTTTTTTACACAAAACTCATAACTACTGGACTCAGATGGCGGTATGGATCTTGTTGGTATAGGCTGTAATACAAGATTTTTAGCCTCACCGCACAACCTGTAATACCGGCGCTATGAAAATCCCACGCAAAAAACATAATTTATTTGAGTGCGTAATGGACGTTGCTTTACAGGCTAAAATGCTTGCGGTATAGCAATACCGACACGACTCGCAATAGTTGCGTTACTGCCATTACGCTGAAATTGCCATTTTTTCAGCGTTAAAAGCCGTAACGCAAAACTCATAATCTACCTGTGTGTTTGTTCCACTTCCCATGGATAAAGGTTTTATACATTACTGACCTTGCATATAAACTTTTCACCCCTGTTTTGGCATTTCTATTTTTTAAGCTTTATTAAATGGACAAAATTCAAAGTAAAAATGAAACTTTCATCATTCAGATCGAGAAGCAATTTTAAACAACTTTCTGATTTACTTCTATTGTGAAATTTGCTTATTTCTTTTTGGTATTCTTTGTTGAAGAAGTAGCCATGCCCTAATGGAAACTAGCTGATCACACTGAGTGAGCCAATGACTAGAGACATATATGTGCAACCACCAATCAGCTACTAGCTACAAGTAGTACACTGATGCTCCTGAACCTACCTACATATACTCTTCAGCAGAGAAGACCAAGAGAACTGAACACATTTCATAAACAAATTAGAAAGTTGTTTAAAACTAAATACTCAATATGAATCATGAAAGTTTCTTGTGACTTTACTGTTCCTTTAAATCCATTATTATATGTGAAACTGTTCTATCCCCCTATCCTGTGTGCATATGATAGTTATTAGTTTATTCATTAGGAATTGAGTGACAATTCCCTTGACATTTATCTTGCGATCGGAGTTCTTTTTTGCATTGAACTATACAAATATTACACGTTACCCCTAGACATGCAGTTGCCTACTAGACAAGCTTAATTGATATTTGGGTATTCTCTCTTATTTGTGTCTTTACATTCTCTGTAATGAAAACACAAATAACTTACATGTTTTATCTTCCCTTTAAGGCATACGTATACGTGCGTGCAAACAAATTATTAACCAGTGAGCACAAGCAGGCTGCTCACATTTGTAAAACGTTATATTTTTCTCTTGCTATTTTATGTTAAAGGCTTAACCTAGGTAGGCTTAAAGACTGATTTCTAAGACTCTGCAGTCCACCTCTTATCTCCCAGTCAGGCTGTGAATAGCTAATAGCATGTACTGTTTGTTCATGTGTGCCATATAGATAAAATTGTGCTCACTCTAGTGAAGTTACCTAGGATTCAGCACTGATTGCCTGCAAATTTGCCAAAAGATCTGAGATAAGGAGCAGTCTGCAGAAGCTTAGATACAAGGTAATTACAGAGGTAAAGAGTATATTTCTATAACAGTGTTGGTTATGCAAAACTAGATATATATGTGTATATATATGTATTTACAGACATATATATACACATATAAACACATAAATACATATGTACACACACACACACATATATATATATATATATATATATATATATATATATACACACACACACACACACATATATACACATATAAACACATACATACATATGTACACACATATATATACACATATAAACACATAAATACATATGTACACACACACACACATATATACACATATAAACACATAAATACATATGTACACACACACACACACACATATATATACACATATAAACACATAAATACATATGTACACACAGACACATATACACATAAAAAAACACATAAACACACATGTACACACACACACATATATATATATATACACATATAAACACAAACACATAAATACATATGTACACACACACATATATATATATATACATATAAACACATAAATACATATGTAAACACAAACATATATACATATAAACACATAAATACATATGTACACACACACACATATACACATATATAAACACATAAATACATATGTACACACACATATATACATATAAACACATAAATACATATGTACACACACATATACACATATAAACATATAAATACATATGTACACACACACACACACACACATATAAAAACATAAATACATATGTACACACACATATACATATAAACACATAAATACATGTGTACACACACACACACATATAAACACATAAATACATATGTACACACACACACACACACACACACACATATATATATATATATATATATATATACTTTATATATGTGTGTGTGTGATTAGAGCCCTTTGCAGTCAAGTATTCATAATTTAGTCTTTAACTATGTATGTACTGTAAATATTTCACATTCCAATGTTCTTTAAATAGGGGAATATGTTCTTATGCCACAGTGTAGGATGTCGTTCCTCGATACATGCTACTTTATTACAAGCTTGTAGCTTTTTTCTTGTCCATGGTGTGTACCGCTCCTTTATCCTCTCGCAACAATGTTTGACGACTCCGGGGGAATAGTAACCAGGGGAGTAACTCGTAACGGACTGTTCAGAAGGAACACATTTAAAAGCTAAAATACAGCAGATTGGGATATGCTCTTCTTTGCCGTGGATCATTACAATATACCTGTGGGGTGGACACACTTACTACTTACCTCATATTGATTGAGATCTCCTGCGTGAGTACCCACCCTCAGGGTTTTTTTGGAAGTGTTTTAATTATGATGTTTTAAATAAACAGACTATGCTATGAGAAGCTTCTTTGTGCGCCTATTTTACAGATTGGATACATTTTTTCTTGAACTCCCAGTCAGGCACAGGAGGATTCACCTATAAGCTGCTGTTTCTTCTCGGACCCATAGTGAATTGGATAAAAACACTCAGATAAGACTTTTGCATATATAAATTTGTTTTGTGTTTGACCTGCATTCACTCATTTATAGTGTTTTATTTATTGGTTTACCTGGTGTGCGCAGTTTACATTGTTAATAGTGTGTACACAATACACTCACTTTCCTTTTTAAATACACATGTACAGCCAGCAATGTTATATATCTTATTTCTTGCACCCAATGCCATCTGCAATATGTAGGACTCACCTCTAGAGATATGAACTCAAGACTCAGAGAACACCTATCATCCTTTAATATAGGTAAAGCAACCACGCCATTGGTACTCCATTTCAATGGCAAACATGACAATGATCTTAGTTCATTCAGGTGGTGTATCATCGAAAAAGTAGTCCTGCCTAGCAGAGGCGGCAATATTAGTCAACTACTTGCCAAAAGAGAGGCATTCTGGATGTTCAAACTAGACACCAGAATACCTAAAGGACTTAACTCCAGGTATGATTTAATAAATTACTGGGAATAACCACCAGTCTTTTGTTATCTCTCCTGAATTTAACCTCTTGACCTGTATAAATTTTCCCATACCACATGGCCCCTTATCACCTACATATATATCCACTCAACAGTGAGACGTAGTCCCATACATAGTTTATTTGGTAACCAGTCCCTTGGAATCTCCTTATCTATCTATTATGTACTTGTAGTTCATTTTCTATACGCAACATAAACGTGTTCCCTATTTTTATTTTTATTATTTTATTGTTATTACAATTTTTCCCATTTCATTTAGTCTTACAACTTATTACCTAATAATTACTGTTTACATAGGACTTATTGTGTACACACACTCTACTGTGGTCATCATTATATGTAAAATAACTGCATTTTTTCTTTCAAGACAATTTACTATTTATGTTTCAAGTAATTTTATCACATAGCTTTGGATATGCATATTGTGTCATTTATTATATTCAAATTACTAGCATCGGCACCTTAGGATACAATTGTGCTCCCTTTGTCTAACAGCTAGCCTTGATGGATCAATGTCCAGTTCTATTTGACTCTCTCAAATTTAATACCATTTAGTTTACACTTGCGTTTTTTGGTTTTTTGGTTATTATGTTTCTCTTTTGTAATTTAATGTGTATTTCTCTGTTTAGGCATTTGCTTCTTTATATGTAACACATATGACACTTCCGAAAGCGGGCGGGTTGTTTTTCTTTTAAATCTTCTTTTTAACCAATAAGAATCAACCTAAGGTGTTAAATGCACCTGTCAGGCCCAGCACCTGTATGCTATGACTAAGGCTCTATAGCCGAAACGCGTAAGCCCAGTGCTGCGCCTGCTCTTGTGTCTTCATGTCTCTCCATGTATCGTTTTTAATGATGAATAATAAATTTTGCTAATTTTATCGGAGCATCCAGTACTACTCCTTTTTTGCCGTATATATTTTTACTCACAGACATTTGGGCAGATTTGGAGGTCAGCGTGGATTTAGAGGCGTTTATTTTCCTCACAGAACTGGTGGGCGCGAATTTAGAGGAGTTTATTTTTCTTCAGACATGGGGGAAATAAACTTAGAATTGCTTATTTTTCCTCACAGAAATAGACTGACACCATCACACTGTTCTGTCAGAACAAGCTAGGATCACCGGCATCGGTATGGTGTCTACACGTCCTTTTTACTAGCACCACTTACAATACGCTGAAAAGCGGACTACAAGTCCCAGCATGCTCTTGGGCATTGGCGGAATCGGGCCATATATTTCCTCGACCCGTTGCATAGTTTAAATCAGCTGTTTTGAGGAAGCTGGGCCTCCTGCGCATGCGCAGTGAGCGCCACACACCTCCAGCAGCTGATTCACGTCACCCTCACAACGTCACTCCTTATTATGCGGTATACAAGTTTCTTTAGAACACCGGCAGCCTGTGTGATTCCTGAAGTTAGCAGCATACAGAGGAGATCAGATCACTACAGCTGATATGGAACAGATATCTGCCCAGCTTTGGCATCAGAGTGAGAGCGCCTCCCTTATCCCTCAGTAAATCATTCAGTTAGTATGGATTGCTGTTTTGAGGAAACTTTTTAATGATTGGAGGGGAAGCATAAGATTAAGCATATTATTAAACAGCCTTCCATACTAACTGAATGAACCCTGAAACCACAGGGTTAAAGCCACGTTTATTCAAAACAATTAGCAGAAATACAGCCATGAAATAAAGTGTTAAACAATCAGGGGGGACCCTTCCAAACATTGTTAGACACATTTGTGTGCATTACTACAGGGCTCTGTCCGGTGTTTTCATTATAGTCCCTGCAATATCCAGCACGCCAAGGCCAACAACATAGGCAATCAAGAAAAAGCATTCAGATTTACAAACTGAACGATCGTTTTAATCACTTATTTATGTTTATCCACTACACATTACCTTACAGGCTTAGCAGTGAGAAGTTCCAGAACAATTTTTTTTATTATCATGGATTTCCTTAGACAGAAAAAAGCAGATTTACCAGCATGTTGCCCGCGCTGCCTTCTCTGACTCCAAGGCGGAGCTACATGTTAACTACTTCTACACTGCTGCAAGACTTTGATATTGAGACAGCTTCACCACGTTCTATATACTTCAATGCTTTCATAGTGAATGTACATTCAATTCACTCAATATTTTACTCGCCCCTGTTTAAATTCTACTCACCAATGGCGAGTTGGCAAGTGGAATTTTTGAGAGAGAGAGAGAGAGAGAGAGCTGAAGGACAAAGCACTCACTGGTCTTATCAAGTGTACAACACAATTTTAATTTAAAGTGACGTTTTGGGGTGTTTAACCCTTCAAATACCTGAAACGTCACTTTAAATAAAATTGTGTTGTACACTTTATAAGACCAGTGAGTGCTTCGTCCTTCAGCTCTATCAACTATTCTTACCACCCTGGCATATAAAGCGTGTTAGTGGGAGTGCACCTATTTGTACATGATTTTATATATATATATATATATATATATATATATATATATATATATATATATATTTAAGCAACAGTTCAGAGGTATATGCACTCTCACCACCGTCCTGCAACTGCCATGTTTCGGGACCTCAAACGTCTTTTCTTCTGACAACCAGATTGTGCATGTGAACAAACATAAATAGGCCTGTAGGCCCCTCCCCCAATCCGGTCACCAATCCCAGGGGACCGTGTGCAAGAGTTAAGGGACTAAACCAACTGGGTAGCCCAAATATAAGACAGAATGTGACATAATCAAATACAATAATATAACAAGTTACAGTCTCAAACTTACGGCTAGATTACGAGTTTTTGTTGGTAATGGTGTTTTTCCTTACCGCTCACCTACAGTAACGCTGGTATTACGGGTCTTTAGAAACCCGCCGTTAGCCGCAAAAAAGTGAGCGTAGAGCAGAATTTAGCTCCACATCTCACCTCAATACCAGCGCTGCTTACGGTAGCGGTAAGCTGGCAAAACGTGCTCATGCATGATTTCCCATAGGAATCAATGGGGCAGATTCGGCTTGAAAAAAACCTAACACCTGCAAAAAAGCAGCGTTCAGCTCCTAACGCAGCCCCATTGATTCCTATGGGGAAACACATTTTATGTCTACACCTAACACCCTAACATGAACCCCGAGTCTGAACACCCCTAATCTTACACTTATTAACCTCTAATCTGCTACCCCCGACATCACCGACACCTGCATTATATTATTAACCCCTAATCTTCTGCTCCGTACACCACCGCCACATTATACTTATGAACCCCTAATCTGATGTCCCCAACATCGCCAAACTGTACATTATATTTATTAACCCCTAAAAACAAACACTAAATTATAGAAAATAATAAAATAATTATAATTTGTTTAAACTAATTACACCTAAGCTAATCCCCCTAATAAAATAAAAAAGCCCCCCAAAATAATAAAAATCCCTACCCTACACGAAATTACAAATAGCCCTTAAAAGGGCTTTTTGCGGGGCATTGCCCCAAAGTAATCAGCTCTTTCACCTGTAAAAAAAAAATACAATACCCCCCTCAACATTACAACCCACCACCCACACACCCAACCCTACTCTAAAACCCAACCCAATCCCCCCCTTAATAAAACCTAACACTACCCCCTTGAAGATCACCCTACCTTGAGACATCATCACCCAACCAGGCAGAAGTGGTCCTCCAGACGGTCCGAAGTCTTCATCCTATCCGGGCAGAAGAGGTCCTCCAGAAGGCCAGAAGTCTTCATCCAGGCGGCATCTTCTATCTTCATCCATCCAGAGTGGAGCGGGTTCATCTTCTAGACATCCGACACGGAGAATCCTCTTCGTTCAACGGCGACTGGAACAATGACGGGTCCTTTAAATGACGTCATCCAAGATGGCGTCCCTTCAATTCCAGTTGGCTGATAGAATTCTATCAGCCAATCGGAATTAAGGTAGAAAAAATCCTATTGGCTGATCCAATCAGCCAATAGGATTGAAGTTCAATCCTATTGGCTGATTAGAACAGCCAATAGGATTGAGCTTGCATACTATTGGCTGATTGGAGCAGCCAATAGAATGCGAGCTCAATCCTATTGCCTGATTGGATCAGCCAATAGGATTTTTTCTACCTTAATTCCGATTGGCTGATAGAATTCTATCAGCCAATCGGAATTGAAGGGACGCCATCTTGGATGACGTCATTTAAAGGACCCGTCATTGTTCCAGTCGCCGTCGAACGAAGAGGATGCTCCACGTCGGATGTCTTGAAGATGGCCCGCTCCGCTCCGGATGGCTGAAGATAGAAGATGCCGCCTGGATGGAGACTTCTGGCCGTCTGGAGGACCTCTTCTGCCCGGATAGGATGAAGACTTCGGACCGTCTGGAGGACCACTTCTGCCCAGTTGGGTGAAGAGTTGAAGACGTCTCAAGGTAGGGTGATCTTCAAGGGGGTAGTGTTAGGTTTTATTAAGGGGGGGATTGGGTGGGTTTTAGAGTAGGGTTGGGTGTGTGGGTGGTGGGTTGTAATATTGGGGGTATTGTATTTGTTTTTTACAGGTAAAAGAGCTGATTACTTTGGGGCAATGCACTGCAAAAAGCCCCTTTATTATTTTGGGGGGCTTTTTTATTTTATTAGGGGGATTAGATTAGGTGTAATTAGTTTAAACAAATTGTAATTATTTTATTATTTTCTGTAATTTAGTGTTTGTTTTATTTCATAATTTAGTTTATTTAATTTAATTGTAATTAATTTTAGTTAATTTAGGTAATTTATTTAATTATAGCGTAGTGTTAGGTGTAATTGTAGCTTAGGTTAGGTTTTATTTTACAGGTATATTTGTATTTATTTTAACTAGGAAGTTATTAAATAGTTAATAACTATTTAATAACTATTGTACCTAGTTAAAATAAATACAAAGTTGCCTGTAAAATAAAAATAAACCCTAAGCTAGCTACAATGTAACTATTAGTTATATTGTATCTAGCTTAGGGTTTATTTTATAGGTAAGTATTTAGTTTAAAAAAGGAATAATTTATTTAATGATAGGAATATTTGTTTAGATGTATTTAAATTATATTTAAGTTAGAGGGGTCTTAGGGTTAGGGTTAGACTTAGATTTAGGGGTTAATAACTTTATGATAGTGGAGGCGACATTGGGGGGCGGCAGATTAGGGGTTAATAATTGTAGGTAGGTGTCGGCGATGTTAGGGACGGCAGATAAGGGGTTAATAAAATTTAACTAGTGTTTGCGAGGCGGGAGTGTGGTGGTTTAGGGGTTAATATATTTATTAAAGTGGCAGCGATGTCCGGTTGGCAGATTAGGGGTTAAAATGTTTATTTAAGTGTTTGCGATGTGTGTGGGGGGGGCTCGGTTTAGGGGTTAATAGGTATTTTATGGGTGTTAGTGTACTTTGTAGCACTTTAGTTAAGAGTTTTATGTTACGGCGTTAGCCCATAAAACTCTTAACTACTGACTTTTAAATGCGGTAGGAGTCTTGACAGGAGAGGGTCTACCGCTCACTTTTTCCAAGACTCGTAATACCGGCGTTTTGCAAGTCCCATTGAAAAGATAGGATACGCAATTTACGTAAATGGATTTGCGGTATGCTCGAATCACGGAAAAAAAGTAAGTGGTACACCTGTACCTGCCAGACTCATAATACCAGCGGGAGTTAAAAAGCAGCGTTGGGGGGGGGGCGTGTCTTAGCAGCCGCCATAGCAAGTCGCAAAAAGATAAGCTCTACACAGATCTGAGACAAATTGTGGCATATTGTTCTCTATAACTATTTTGTCCTCACTTATTAAGTATAATCTGATAGAGGGAGATTAGCTGCTCAGTCAGATATCAAACGATGTTATCTTTCCTCTAACTACCACGATCTTTATAACCCGCAAGAAGAAAGCGGCTCAAATGGCGCCTGAAGAAAAAAGATCATTTATAGCAACCCCCCCCCCCGGTCTCCCGGGGGTAGCAGGTCTAATTCGCTCTGGGTTTACATTTTCAATGAGGACTAACTAGAACCTTATCTGTATCGCACTATTGTTAATACCGGTGCTGAAGGAGAGAAGCGCTTAAGGTCATAACATGGATCTGTTAAAAGCTGTGGACGCATGGGAGTGCACAATAAGATCCGTGATCACTCAATCCTATGTACAACTACAAAAGGATCTTGGCGTGCTACTTTTTGTTGCTACAACCCACCATCCTATCCTATCCAAAGAATCTATCAAGTGCTCTCAGTCGCTGGACATAAACACTCCTCACATGAAGCTGACATTGGAATCGGAATGTCTTCCTGCTCGATGTTCCACGACTCATGCTGCTGCAGAGTCTCGCTACAGGCTAGTACATTTCACAGAGGAGACCGACAAGCTTGGCCCACACGTTAGTAAGACCATGCTGTCATACGAAGGCTCCAGGTAAAACTCTGAAGTTCAACCCCCTGGGTTTAAGGGTATGTGGGCAACAATATACCTTAAGAGACTGTACTGGACTGCTGGTGATGGGGAGTACTCAAGGCAGGGACCCTGGTCTACCGCAGATCGGAAAACCTCCATATACGCTACAGATAAAGGACATTACTGCCCCAAAAGACTCCTACTTCAAGAGATATCTCCCACGAAATAACTTCCAGGGACCTCAAGCAAGTCTGATCCCATGGTTGGACACTTCATCACAGCGCATAAAACTTGGAATTGGTTAACTTCAGTGGGAGACACAAGATTTATGTCTTTTGACTAGATGTTTGATAGACTTCACTTGATGCTTGTACACACATTTCATTTGAGACTCTCATGTTGCCATTTCTAAGTTTTTTTTTGTTATTATATAATTTAAGTTTATTCTCTGCTAACTTTGATGTTTTCTTAATTGGACTGTATAAGTGAGGGGCGGCTGTGGCCATCTTTTTATGGGGCAAGCTTTAACTTAACCATATCATAATGCTATTCTTAAGCAAGACCCCACCTACTCTATAAGCAATTTCCGCCATATGCATAACATGTATATTGATTTAGAGATACCACCAGGTAAATTATTTCACTGTTTTCTTCAGCAGACTTGTATATGTATATTATACATAGTTATAATCCCCCCCGCCCCCGATGTGGTTTAGCGCTAGCGCATCAATATTGTTCGTATAAAAGAGGGGTCCAAAATACAGAGACAGCTTTTGGTAATTAAACCTGAGAATGTTTATCACTAAGCCAATCCCAGAGACATACCACTGCCTTGATAGCATACATTAGCGTAAGCCTTACTCCCTTGACAAATAAGAGTATTGCCCTCACGGCTCACAAATATTCTAACTG
Organism: Bombina bombina; assembly: GCF_027579735.1. Taxonomy (NCBI): domain Eukaryota; kingdom Metazoa; phylum Chordata; class Amphibia; order Anura; family Bombinatoridae; genus Bombina; species Bombina bombina. The sequence continues at coordinate 1,196,820,492 of NC_069502.1, forward strand.
CCAGGCATTCCACTGCACTGCCAGCGGGCGAGGTAGCGTGGCGTGCTGAGCACTATAGCTGTAGAGGCAAACAAGGTCTAAGTAGCATTGAGTATGGGCTTAGGCTTATCCGACGGGTCAAACCATGTGCACTAAATTTATAAAATGTCAGTAGTTGGGTTACAGATCTACTATACTATGAGCTCATACACTCTGAGGTACATCCACCGATAATAGGTGAGTTATCTTCTTTAATATTCACCCCAAGCCTAAACAATAATAGCCCCTTGACTTTCAAAACATTTTTAAGACCCCTACCTATTTAATCAAAGACTACCCTAGACAACACTCACAGGATGGTAGTAGGAAATAAGGAAAATGGGTAAAGAAGAAAATTGGTAAATACAATATATCATGCAGGCACTCCTCAGGACATAGACCTGCCTTTCGTAATAGATATAGGCTAGCATAATTCATCGATGCCTATAGCCAAAACTAACTACGCTCAAACTGTCAGCTTACCCCTCACATTAAATTTTAGCTTGCTCAGCAATGGATTCCCACATACTAGACAAGCGCCTCTCAGATCAGCCTTACAAGATGTATTTGTGCTAAACACTCGCCTTTAGAGAATTATGTCTCTATTATAATGTCTACACAGTGCATTTCTATAACTGACCCCAGAGCGTCCTGTTTTCTCCATATCTTGTAACTTCGTATTCCTGCCATTTCATCTATAATATACCTCCTAGTCTAGGAGGGTTAAATTAGCGGCTTATCTAGTCTATGCCGCACCTCTATAATTTTTCACTATTGCCTACAAGTTCAATATGCTAAACAATTTTTTTTTTCTTTCTTACCTTGAGTTATTACCTAGGTTAGGCCCAATAGTGGCATTTAGAGCTATATGAAAGATGTTTTCAGTATATTAGTTATATATGATATAAAAAAGAGGTTCATCATTTGAGATCCATAAGTGGTCTCCTAAGGTTAAAATTCCCTTCTTTTGTTTTCATATTTTCGGTTATATTTGAAGGTACAAGAGTGATCTTTGGTGTCATTTAGAGGGTTCCTAGAGGATTGGCATTCCATCTCCACAATGTTCACATGGTACATATGTTATTAGCTCTGTATCTCCTAGAATTAATTTTTATTGTTTGTACTCTCTGTAACCGATATATTATCTCAGGTGACATATGAATTTATCTATGTGATGTTGTATGCCTTTAAATGAACCTCAAATAAAATAAAAAGATATAAAAAAAAAAGCTGCGTTGGGACCTCTCAACTCTGCTTTTTAAGGCTAATGCAAGACTCGTAATCTAGGCATTAGTGATGTGATAATAATAATAGTGCCTATTACAATATTTGTTCAAAAAGTGATCAGTGATCCCACCTGTCTCCTATCTCCTATATCCCTAACTAATCTATGCCCCGGGTATGTGTGTCAATGGCACACACCGCACTGAAAGTAATTCTATTGGACAAACAGCACCGACGCCCACCTACTGTGATGTCAAACATTGTCATAACAACTGTGAAAAACACTCCGGGAGAACACTCCCAGTTAATGTCAAGTGCCTGTTTCAACATCATATATCCCATACATAGGAGCGAAAAACTTAACCCCAACATAACTGACCAATGTCTTGTAGAGACACATCGCATCACCTCCATTCCCAGCTTGTGCTAAGTCTGTAATAAGCGTGCGGCGATCAGATTGTCCCAGTCTCAATCTATAAACAAAACTGTGTCAGCTCGTAGCATTACAACACCGACACCCACATCCTGTGTTGTCAGACATCGTCATAGCAACTGTAAAAAACACCCCGGGAGAACACTCCCAGTTAATGACAAGTACCCGCTTCAACATCATATATCCCATCCGTAGGATCAAAAAAACTTTATCCCAACTTGCCTGACCGATGTCTAGTGGAGACACATCACATCACCTCCATTCCCAGCTCATACTATGTCTGTAATAAGCGTACAGCGATCAGATCGTCCCTGTCTCAATCTATACAGTTTGTAGCGTTACAAAGCCCCTCCTACCTATCCTCATTGGAGCAACGGGAGCGCACCCCCACTCCTATAGGTTGGGAGCGAAAAACTAAGGTTAATAACAACCACAATTTAACTTTTGTTCGTTAGTCATCACCACAACCTACCTACATATGAACATTTCATATATAGGTAGGTTGTGGTTGTTTCATATGTAGGTAGGTTGAGAGAGAGGGAGAGAGAGAGAGGTATAGATATATATGTTACCAATACATTTTAGGAATAAATAGAACATATTCTGACATGGGAAGAAAATTAGAATGTGAAATATTACTATTTCATGTTGGGTTAGCGCACTTGGTTAAACGCAATCTGGCATTTTTTCCCACTTTACGTGCTCCATTGAAGTTTGTGGGGAACACGTTAATGCTGTCGCTATATTCCAAGTTAGGCTTGTTGCACACATCAGGTTAGCACTTGTGCAATTATTTTTTTTACTATCAACCACTCAAACACCAACAGACAAGGAGTTAAACAGGACTTTTAAGTCAAAGAAATGAGTTTCGGCCTGTATACGGGCCTTTATCAAAACAGAAAAAAGAGCTGTAATAACTAAAAAAAACTTTTTCGAAATTTAAATAGAGCGGCGACCAATCAGAGAACATCTGCTCGTCTCTAATTGGTCACCACTTTCAAAAACCCTGCATTCAAAGTCTGAAAGGCTTTGGGCGGCAGTTCTCTATCAGGTACGACTAGACGTAAATCATGGAGACCAATCAGATTAGTGCCTACCGTTTCCATTCATACTTTGAAAAATTGAGTTTTGTCAGTTCCCATTCAAGTCTGTGTGGTGTAAAAAATTCCCAATCAATCAGGTTAGCGCCTACTACCTCCATTGAAATGAATGGGGAAAAATTTAATTTAAAAACAACAGGTTTTAAGAGTATTTAACCAACTCAGAGTAACTTTTACATCACAAATAGTTGATGGACTATATTATCTGCATACTCACCATAGTTAGATGTGATAATGAGAGTGTTTTAATTAGTAATGAGATATCCTCATGAAAATTTTGTGCGTCTTACAAAAACACCCAATACTTTTTATTTTCATTCATCCCTCTTGGGTGTATGCTATTCAATAAATATATCCATTTTGTTTCTGCCTGTAGGAATGAATTTGTAGGGTCTTCACCTCTGATGCCTGGATTTAACTGTTCTAGTCCCCAGCATTTGAGGTGGTTTTTCACTGCTATTGTTATACAAAAAAAGTGTTTGGTCACTGTGGTTAATTTTTTATCCTTTTATAAATCTTTAGAGGCATTTCTAATGTTGCACAGGTGCTCTGTTATTCTTGTGCCTAAACATCTTGTAGACATCCCCACATAGAAAAAGTCTCTACATCCACATGAAATGCAATAGATTATGTTTTTTCTTTGGCAGTTAATGTATTGTTTAATTTTCCTAGTGTTCCCAAATCTATAGGTTGTGGGCATTGCAGAGTATACAAACATATGTGCAAAATATCAGAGATTAGAGATAGATTTGGGAACACTAGGAACATTAAACAATACATTAACTGCCAAAGCAAAAACATAATCTGTGTTCCCAAATGTTCCAAAATCTATCTTTAATATCTGATATTTTGCACATATGTTTGCATACTCTGTAATGCCCATAACCTATAGATTTGGGAACACTAGGAAAAATAAACAATACATTAACTGCCAAAGCAAAAACATCATCTATTGCATTTCATGTGGATGTAGAGACTTTTTCTATGTCTACAAGAAGTTTAGGCACAAGAATCACAGAACACCTGTGCAATATTAGAAATGCCTCTAAAGATTTAGATAAGGATAAAAAATTGACCACAGTGGCCAAACACTTTTATTTGTATCACAATAGCAATGAAAACCACCTCAAATGCTGGGGACTAGAACAGTTAAATCCAGGCATCAGAGGTGGAGACCCTACAAATTCATTTCTACAGGCAGAAACAAAATGAATATATTTATTGAATAGCATACACCCAAGATGGATGAATGAAAATAACAAGTATTGGGTGTTTTTGGAAGTCATAACATTTTTTCATGAGGGTATCTCATTACTAATTAAAACACTCTCATTATCACATCTAACTATGGTGAGTATGCGGATAATATAGTCCATCAACTATTTGTGATGTAAAAGTTAGCCTAAGTTGGTTAAATACTCTTAAAACCTGTTGTTGTTTTTTTTTAAAAAAAAATTCCCTATTCATTTTAATGGAGGTGGTAGGCGCTAACCTGATTGGTTGGCGATTTTTTACAACACACGGACCTGAATGGGAACTGACAAAACTCGATTTTTCAAAGTATGAATGGAAACGGTAGGCACTAATCTGATTGGACGCCATGATTTTAAGTCTAGCCGTACCTGATAGAGAACTGCCGCCCAAAGCCGTTAGGACTTTGAACGAGGGGTTTTTGAAAGTGGCGACCAATCAGAGATGAGCAGATGTTCTCTGATTGGTCGCCACTTTATTTAAATTTCGAAAAAGTTTTTTTACTTATTACAGTTCTTTTTCTGGTTTAAAAAAGGCTCGTATATGGGCGAAACACATTACCTTGACTTAAAAGTCCTGTTTAACACCTTCTTGTCTTTTGGTGGTGTTTGAGTGGTGTCCCCACCCGATGTCGAGGTATCCAGCTATTGCCCGGGAATTTCCCCATTTCCCTCTGACATCTTCCTGTAGTTTTTTCTTACAAGCCCTGCTGGTTCTTCTCCTCATATTGAGAAGGAATCCTCCTAAACAAGATCTTTTTTGCTACCTGGGGGAGATAAGTTACAGCTCTTTTTGGACTATATAGGTGTGGCTATATACTATGCTATACATATATTTTTTTACTTATATTTTTTTTCTCACTTATATACCGGTATATATTTTGTTTGGTCTAATTTAAACTCAAATAGATTTTTATCTGTTGAAATAATGTTACATATTTTAGAAATAGCTGCACCCTATAGTTCTCTTTGCTTGCTCCATACCCCTATATTGTACTTACCAGGAGTGGGTAGCACCAGGGTATCTTTAAGAGACCCCTGTAATTTCTATAAATATACATACAGTAATTAATTCTGTTTTTCCTCTTAAAAGTGCCACTTCTGTGTCCTCCTTATCTCACTATATGGAATTCTCCAATACTTTATGTAGGAATACCATTGTGCTGAGAAGGGGGAAATAGCTTTTCCATTTTTATTTCAAATCATGATAGACATTATTCATTTCATTCATTCATTGCCTTGAAACTTTAGCTACAATCTAGGGTGCAATAAAGTAACTTCTCATGTAAATATTGTAGGACCCATAGCAAGAGGTATATCATAATGTTTGTCATTGTTCCTCACTATTAAAATTTGATGAAGCTAACTAAAATTGCATTGTTTATTTTGATGATGTTTCTTGGCACACATATTGGACTATTTTTATTCACATTGTGTACTTCCGTTTCCTGTTTTGATGAAAATATGCACCTCGAAATAGAAGCCAGGTGTGAAAGTTCAACAGTTATGTGGGGTCGATATGGAGCAGCAATATCATCTGAATGGCCTGAGGTCACCCAGCATTCTCTGGGGCGTCACCAAGAATCAGGGATAAGGGTGAATAGTTCCTGCACGGCTCCTGTTTTACCATCAAAGAGTGATATTATTTTAAAGGGCCATTACAGTGAAAATATTATATGTTCTCATTCATTAGAGCAAGTAATTTTATCACTATCAACCCTGCAAAGCTATGTGCAAAAGAATTAAAGACTTAGGGGGATATTTATCAAGCCGTCAACCGCAAATACGCCGGAATTCCGCAACGTAATTGTTGCAAGCTTGATCCGACCTAGTTATCAAAGCCTACAGACTTGCAAAAGTTGAAATCCGTGACATAACATTTGATCCGCTGGTCTTAATCCGACACAGATCAATGCTTACGTCATTACAGATGTTCCGAATACAAATTCGGCCCTATTTGACACCTTTTCACATTTATCAAATTTCTAACAGGTACACTTGCAGCTATTCCAGCCCAGCGTACCTGGTTTTAAATCCGCTACCCTGGAGGCCGTGGATGCCATAGGAATCAATGGGAGTCTGAAAGCACCGAAAGCTTATGTTTGATGCTGCCAGATATCCCATTGATTTCTATGGTTGAAAACAAGTAACGTTTACACCTAACACCCTAACATAAGCCCCAAGTCTAAACACCCCTAATCTGCTGCCCCCGACATCGCCGCCACCTACATAATGTTATTAACCCCTATTCCGCCGCTCCTGGACCCCGCCGCCACCTAAATAAAGTTATTAACTCCTATCCCGTCACTCCCGGCCCCCTCCGCCACCTAAAGTTATTAACCCCTATCCCGCCACTCCCGGACCCTGCTGCCACCTAAATAAACATATTAACCTCTAAACCTCTGGCCTCCCACATCACCACCACTAACTAAACCTATTAACCCCTAAGCTGCCAGCCCTCCACATCGCCATAAACTAAATTAAGCTATTAACCCCTAGCCTAAACAAACTTTAAATTAAAATTACAACATCCGTATCTTAAAATAAATTTATACTTACCTGTAGAATTAAAAAAAACTATTTTTAAACTATTAATTAACCTACCCTAACTATTATACAAAACTTAAATTAAACTAGCAATTAAATTAACTAAATTACATATTAAAAAACCCTAACCCTACTCAAATTATGTAAATCTACTATTTAACCTTATTAAAAATTACTAAATTACAAAAAAAATAAATGCTACGTTACAAAAAATAAAAAACACTAAATTACGAAAAAATACAAACCACATTATAAAAAATATAAACGAATTACACCTAATCTAATAGACCTATCAAAATAGAAACCCACTAACCAACCACCCCCCCAAATAAAAACCCTATCTAAAAAAACCTAAGCTCCCCATTGCCCTGAAAAGGGCATTTGTATGGGCATTGCCCTTAAAAGGGCATTTAGCTCTTTTACCTGCCCAGACCCTACTCTAAAAATAAAACTCACCCAAAAAAACCTTAAATACACCTAACACTAACCCCCGACGATCCACTTACAGTTCTTGAAGTCCCGCTTGAAGAATCCATCCAGCCAGCAAGAAGTCTTTATCGGGGCGGCAAGAAGTCTTCATCGGGTCGGCCTCTTCCATCTTCATTCAGCCGGCAAAGTCTTCACCCAGACGCCATCTTCTATCTTCATCCATCTGGCATAGAGCGGGTCCATCCTGAAGACATCTGGCGCGGAGCTCCTCTTCAATACGGTCGCCACCGTAAACTGGAACTTGAATGCAAGTGATGTCATCCAAGCATTCCCATTGGCTGAATGGTTCCAATCAGCTAATAGGATTAGAGCTGCTAAAATCCTATTGTCTTTTCCAATCAGTCAATAGGATTTGAGCAGCTCTTATCCTATTGGCTGTTCCAAGTGCCAGTTTACGGCGGTGAACGTATTGAAGAGGAGCTCCACGTCGGATGTCTTCAGGATGTACCTGTTCTGCGCCGGATGGATGAAGATAGAAGTTGCTGTCTGGATGAAGACTTTGCCGGCTGGATGAAGATGGAAGATGCCGTCTGGATGAAGACTTCACCGGCTGGATGAAGATGGAAGAGGCCGTACGGATGAAGACTTATTGCCGCCCGGATGAAGACTTCTTGCCGGATGGATGGATCCTTCAAGCGGGACTTCAAGAACTGTAAGTGGATCATCGGGGGTTAGTGTTAGGTTTATTTAAGGGTTTTTTGGGTGGGTTTTATTTTTAGAGTAGGGTCTGGGCAGATAAAAGAGCTAAATGCCCTTACAAATGCCCTTTTCAGTGCAATGGGGAACTTAGGTTATTTTAGATAGGGTTTTTATTTGAAGGGGTTGGTTGGTTGGGTGGTGGGTTTTACTGTTGGGGGGTGTTTGTATTTTTTTTACAGGTAAAAGAACTAATTTCTTTGCGGCAATGCCCCACAAAAGGCCCTTTTAGAGGGCCATTGGTAGTTCATTGTAGGCTAGGGTTTTTTTTTATTTTGGGAGACCTTTTTTATTTTGATAGGGCTATTAGATTAGGTGTAATTCATTTTTATTTTTGATAATGTGTTTTTTTTCTTCTTGTAATTTAGTGTTTTTTATTTTTTGTAACTTAGTGTTTATTTTTTTATAATTTAGTAATTTTTAATAAGGTTAAATAGTAGATTTAAATAATTTGAGTAGGGTTAGGGTTTTTTAATATGTGATTTAGTTAATTTAATTGGTAATTTAATTTAAAGGGACAGTAAAGTCAAAAACATTATATCATGATTTAAATAGGGCATGTAATTTTAAACAACTTTCCAATTTTAAATAACTTTCCAATTATTACCAATTTTGCTTTGTTCTCTTGGTATTCTTAGTTGAAAGCTAAATCTAGGAGGTTCATGTGCTAATTTCTTAGACCTTGAAGACTCTAATCGGAAAGCATTTTGACAGTTTTTCACCACTAGAGGGCGTTAGCTCAGGCACATGAAGCTCCAAGGAGTCAGCACTGATTGGCTAAAAATGCATGTCTGTCAAAAGAACTGAAATAAGGGGGCAGTTTGCAGAGGCATAGATACAAGGTAATCACAGAGGTAAAAAGTATATTATAACTGTGTTGGTTATTCAAAATTGGGGAATGGGTAATAAAGGGATTATCTACCTTTTTAAACAACACAAATTCTGGTGTTTACTGTCCCTTTAAGTGTAGTATAATAGTTAGGGTAGGTTAATTAATAGTTTAAAAATAGTTTCTTTTAATACTACAGGTAAGTTTAAATTTATTTTAAGATAGGGATGTTGTAATTTTAACTTAAAGTTAGCGGCTTGTTAGGTTTAGGGGTTAATAGCTTAATTTAGTTTATGGCGATGTGGGGGGCTGACGGTTTAGGGGTTAATAGGTTTAGTTAGTGGTAGTGATGTGGGAGGCCAGAGGGGTTAATAGGTTTATTTAGGTGGCGACGGGGTCCGGGAGCGGTGGGATAGGGGTCAATACGTTCATTTTAGTGGCTGCAGGGTCCTAGAGCAGCGGGATAGGGGTTAATAACTTTATTTAGGTGGCGACAGGGTACGGGAGCGACGGGATAGAGGTTAATACGATTATTTAGGTGCCGGTGGGGTCCGGAGTGGTGGGATAGGGGTTAATAATAATATTTAGGTTGTGGCAGAGTCCGGGAGTGGCAGGATAGAGGTTAAACATTTTAGTATAGTGGCGGCGTTTAGTGACAGGGTATAAATAAAGTTGGTAAAAAGCCGAATAGACGCGAGATCGATGACTGCTAGTTAACAACAGTTCGATGCTCATTGCCCCGTACTTGGTGCGCGTCTTTTTTATAAATATGGAGAGTGTATTCAGGTCCGCGGCAGCGATTTTAGGCGATGTTAGGCGAGCGTATTGTTGCCATCAAATTCAACAAAATTGACGGCTTGATAAATATCCCCCTTAGGGGTCTATTCATTAAGAGGTGAATGGCAGGTGAATTGAAACATATAAATTCCCCCTATTAACTATGCGTTGTGAAGGGCCAAAGTAACCAGTATCTCCTGCTAATTAGAGCCGAGTTAGCCCTGCACAATGCATAGTTAATGCTTTGTACAATTCACCTAACATAGGAGCATTGCAGGCAAATTGTATGCAGCATTAACTATGCATTGTGCAGGACTAACTCGGCTCTATTTAGCAGGTCTTTTTGCAGGAGATACTCACTGGGTTTGGCCCTTGATAATGCATAATTAAAGGGATTTCACAATTTAAGAATATTGTAATGTAAAATATATTAGTTTACAAGCAAAACCTCATATTTTTTTTTTTTTAAAGTGTATATATATATATTTTTTTATTTTTTTATTTTTAATTGTATTTTTTATTGATTTTTGTTGAAATAAAAGTGGAATAAATACAACAACTGTACGAGACAATCATACGTCAAATATAAGTACTGCAAATATCAAAGCATTTACATAATCAATACAGACATAATGTAAATTTCAATGAAAAGTGAGTCAGGTGTATATATATTTTATAATACAAGATTTATAATCCTTCTTGGTATCTTGTTCCTCCGTCCCCTTCATTTCCTCATTTGGCTGGGCAGTCCCACACACACTCTACATAGGCTTTCTAAGAGCTTCAAAAGGCTGGACTTTAAGAGTGTCATATGACACACACACTGATTGGATGTTTATTGGAACTGTTATTAAAAAAAGAGAGTTCATCCTAGTGGGCCAATATAAATAGAAGCATTATTATAGGTATGGATTTAAAGGGACATTCTGGTTAAAGTTTAAATGCACACAGATGAATTACACCTTTGACTAGAAACATATTTGCAATATACATGTATTGGCAAAAATGCTTCTAGTAAAAGTTATCACGGTTTTAGTGTTCACATTTTTCTCTGCACGTGCATGTGCAGCATAACTAGATATTCTCAGTGCACAAGCATTTTATATACTGCAGCTGCTCAGAGCTCCAGTGCATCATGTCAGCAATTAACAAATTGAGTCATTACCACATGGTACAAGCACCTTAGGGTCTCTGAGCAAGTGCTGTGTATAAAATCCTGGTGCACGGTGCATACTTAAAGGGACAGTATATTGAAAAATAGTTTTTCCCTTGATGTGTTTACAACTGCTTTTTTTTACCAACTGCAGAGTAGAAAATGTATGAAAATTAGCTTTTAAGGGTTTTTTGTGTATATTAAAGCCCTGATTTTGTGTTTTGAAGCCACAACCTAATAAAATGCGTTGAGCTTGTAGGTATAATCAGATCTCATTACTGTATCACGTTGTGTACATATACCTGCTTCTTTATCTTATATCTGTCTATAAAACAATCAACAATACTTGGAGAGAACAATGGAAAATCATCATTGTATTACATTATCTCTGCCATATCTCACTGGGAGTATAATTTCTTCTGCTGGCTGTGTTTACAAAGCTTATCTATAGCTTGGACCTGCGGCCACAAACTTTCAGAATAGGTGGGGATACCACATGCTAAATCAACTATTTCAAATGCCAATATAAGGGTAAATGAGCTACTTGTAAACAATTTAATACTCTCCAGCAGGTAAAGTGGATCATTGGTAACAAATTAAAGGGGAGAAAAATTTTGAGTAAACTGTCCCTTTAAATACACTTTTGAAACAGCTATAGCTTTTATTAGAAGCCTTTTTGCTTATGCATGTTTATTACAAAAATGCTTCTATTTAAAACTGAAGTGCATCCATGAGGATTGTCCCTTTTACCCTTTTTAAGGGTAAATTTAATAAAAAAGGTACACATATACGTTTTAATGGCAAATATTACTTATATGGCATTTGATTAGCTAAATACTTTAATGAATGATTTAAAACCACCTACAATTCACCTGCAATTCATCTCTTTGTGAACAAAACCCACAGTTAAAGGGACCAGTCTAGTCCGAAATAAACTTTCATGATTCAGATAGAGAATGTAATTTTAAACCATTTTCCAATTTACTCTTATCTCCAATTTTGCTTTGTTCTCTTGGTATTCTTAGTTGAAAGGTAAACCTAGGAGGTTCATATGCAAATTTCAAAGCCATTGAAGGCCGCCTCTTCTCTCAGGGCATTTTGACAGTTTTCACCACTAGAGGGTGTTAGTTCACATGTGTCTTATAGATAACACTGTGCTCATGCACGTGGAGTTCCAGTGAGCTAGCTCTGATTGGTTATAATGGAAATCTGTCAAAAGAACTGAAATAAGGGTGCAGTTTGCAGAGGCTTAACTACAAGGTAATCACAGAGGTAAAAAGTGTATTAAAAAATTAAATTAAAACAGGAGCGCTGTAGCTAAAGGTGTCAGACTGAAGTAAAGCAGATGTGGCAAATTATTAAAAATCAGTGTAGCAAATTATTAAACAACAGTAGTGTGAGACACATCAATATGTGTCAGATATAAGTGCTAGAATATATCAAGGGGTGATGTACTTAGTAATAAAGTGATTAGTGCATATTTATGATAGGTCAACAAAAGTGTTTAGAAAGTATATATAATCAAATACAATAAACAGTGACAAGTTGTGCTATTTAGCAGGCTCTGCCTAAAATTTAATATAGCAGAAAATGAATAACAATAACAAACACAAACAAAATATATTTGTAATAAAAACGGACGTCTCCGTATATAGAAAAGGGATTTTGCCAGTCCACCAAAAGTATAAAATGTTTATCCTTATGGCCAATTGGATATGAGCAGTCCAGGTATATAATGTATTGTCGATAAATGAGACAGGCTTACCCCCAAACAATACGTCTCTCGATGAAAGGAAAGAAGAAAATTACCGCCGTAGCGGAAGTGACGTCACCTTTATGGGCGCTGGCCAGACTGAGCCCTCCGATTGGTCCTTATGCGATCGCTTCTCCGGTTTCAGCTGTTAGGTTCCACAACCACAGAATATCCGCTCTTTATGTGCCAAAGCACGCAGGATACTGGTAAAAGGTGCTGTATGTAGAGTGCAGCTGTTCAAGTAGATATAAAGTTCCGCTTTCGTACCCTTCGTACAGCTTGTAGTTTCAGTGCATCAATAAGCTACTGTACTGTAATAAGCTGTACTATTCTAGTGCTTATTGATGCACTGAAACTACAAGCTGTACGAAGGGTACGAAAGCGGAACTTTATATCTACTTGAACAGCTGCACTTCACATACAGCACCTTTTACCAGTATCCTGCGTGCTTTGGCACATAAAGAGCGGATATTCTGTGGTTGTGGAACCTAACAGCTGAAACCGGAGAAGCGATCGCATAAGGACCAATCGGAGGGCTCAGTCTGGCCAGCGCCCATAAAGGTGACGTCACTTCCGCTACGGCGGTAATTTTCTTTTTTCCTTTCATCAAGAGACGAATTGTTTGGGGGTAAGCCTGTCTCATTTATCGACAACACATTATATACCTGGACTGCTCATATCCAATTGGCCATAAGGATAAACATTTTATACTTTTGGTGGACTGGCAAAATCCCTTTTCTATATACGAAGACGTCCGTTTTTATTACAAATATATTTTGTATTTTGTTTGTGTTTGTTATTCATTTTCTGCTTTATTAAATTTTAGGCAGAGCCTGCTAAATAGCACAACTTGTCACTGTTTATTGTATTTGATTATATATTTTCTAAACACTTTTGTTGACCTATTAGAAATATGCACTAATCACTTTATCACTAAGTACATCACCCCTTGATATATTCTAGCACTTATATCTGACACATATTGATGTGTCTCACACTACTGTTGTTTAATAATTTGCTACACCTGCTTTACTTCAGTCTGACACCTTTAGCTACAGCGCTCCTGTTTTAATTTAATTTTTTGTCCATTTTCTTTACCTACATTAGGGACTTTTTAGGTAAACCAGGAGTTTGGTGTTTTTACCCTGCGCTTTTTATACCATCCCTCAGATTTCCTAAAAAATGTATTAATACAACTGTGTTGGTTATGCAAAACTAGGGAATGGGTAATAAAGGGATTATCTACCTTTTTAAACAATAAAAATTCTGGTGTAGACTGTCCCTTTAAAGTACATTTTGGAAGCTGAAAAGGACTGTTGGTACTGTTGGTCACATGACCTAGCAGTGCAACTAGTGATGCTTATTGGATCAGTGTAAATTTCTGCTTGGGATTAGCAGTTCTCTGCTATTTTAATGATATGTTTAACTCTTTTGTGGGAATTAAACACATGCGCCTAGATTACGAGTTGTGCGTTAGGGTAAAAAAGCAGCTTTTTTACTACTGCTGCTATTACGAGTCTTGAAGGTTTAGGGTCACTGCACACTTCTTTGGCCTTACCTCAAAACGACTTACGTAAACTTCGTAAAGTCTTTTTTCTATGGGACTACCATAGCGCCGGTATTACAAGTCTGTCCTGGGAGGCCAAAAAGTGAGCGGTACACCCTACCCCGTCAAGAGTCCTAACGCATCTAAAAGTCAGTAGTTCTGAGTTTTATGGTACAACACCATTATATTTGCTGATTGGATCAGCCAATAGGATTGAACTTCAATCCTATTGGCTGATTGCATCAGCCAATAGGATTTTTTCTACCTTAATTCCGATTGGCTGATAGAATTCTATTAGCCAATCGGAATCTAAGGGACGCCATCTTGGATGACGTCACTTAAAGGTACCTTCATTCAGTAAGAAGACTTCGGATGAAGAGGATGCTCCGTGTCGGATGTCTTAAAGATGGACCCGCTCCATGTTGGATGGATGAAGATAGAAGATGCCGTCTGGATGAAGACTTCTGCCCGTCTGGAGGACCACTTCACCCGGCTTGGATGAAGACTTCTCCCGGCTTCGTTGAAGACTTTGGCCCGGCTTGGATGAAGACTTCTCCCGGTAAGTCAATCTTCAGGGGGTTAGTGTTAGGATTTTTAAAGGGTGTATTGGGTGGGTTTTATTTTTAGGTTATGGATTTTAGGCTGCAATAGAGCTAACTGCCCTTTTAAGGGCAATGCCCATCCAAATGCCCTTTTCAGGGCAATGGGGAGCTTAGGTTTTTTTAGATAGTATTTTATTTGGGGGGTTGGTTGTGTGGGTGGTGGGTTTTACTGTTGGGGGGTTGTTTGTATTTTGTTTTCAGGTAAAAGAGCTGATTACTTTGGGGAAATGCCCCGCAAAAGGCCCTTTTAAGGGCTATTGGTAGTTTAGTTTAGGCTAGGGTTTTTTTTTTTAATTTGGGGGGGCTTTTTTATTTTAATAGGGCTATTAGATTAGGTGTAATTAGTTTAAATATCTGTAATTTGTTTATTATTTTCTGTAATGTAGTGTTTTTTTGTACTTTAGCTAATTTAATTTAATTTAGGTAATTGTATTTAATTTAGTTAATTTATTTAATTATAGTATAGTGTTAGGTGTTATTGTAACTTAGGTTAGGTTTTATTTTACAGGTAAATTTGTATTTATTTTAGCTAGGTAGTTATTAAATAGTTAATAACTGTTTAATAACTATTGTACCTAGTTAAAATAAATACAAACTTGCCTGTAAAATAAAAATAAACCCTAAGATAGCTACAATGTAACTATTAGTTATATAGTAGCTAGCTTAGGGTTTATTTTATAGGTAAGTATTTAGTTTTAAATAGGAATAATTTAGTTAATGATAGTAATTTTATTTAGATTTATTGCAATTATATTTAAGTTAGGGGGTGTTAGGGTTAGGGTTAGACTTAGGTTTAGGGGTTAATAACTTTAATATAGTGGCGGCGACGTTGGGGGCGGCAGATTAGGGGTTAATAAATGTAGGTAGGTTGCGGCAACATTGGGGCGGCAGATTAGGAGTTAATAAATAGTATGTAGGTGTCGGCGATGTTGGGGGCAGCCAATTAGGGGTTAATACATATAATGTAGGTGGCGGCGGTGTCCGGAGCGGCAGATTAGGGGTTAATAATCATAATGTAGGTGTCGGCAATGTCGGGGGCGGCATATTAGGGGTTACTAAGTGTAAGATTAGGGGTGTTTAGACTCAGGGTTCATGTTAGGGTGTTGTAAACATACATTTTATTTCCCCATAGGAATCAATGGGGCTGCGTTAAATAGTTTTACGCTGCTTTTTTGCAGGTGTTAGACTTTTTTTCAGCCAGCTCTCCCTGTTGATTCCTATGGGGAAATCGTGCACAAGGACGTACGACCAGCTCACCGCTGACTTAAGCAGTGCTGGTATTGGAGTGCAATAAGGAGCAAAATTTTGCTCAACGCTCACTTCTTGCCTTTTAACGACGGGTTTCTGAAAACTCGTAATACCAGTGCTGCAGGTAAGTGAGTGATGAGGGAAAACTGCTCGTTAGCACTGCATAGCCTCTAACGCAAAACTCGTAATCTAGGCCATAGATTTGCAGGGATGATAATGATAAAATGACATGCGCTTGTGTAGGAGAACATAATGTATATTGTATGAAAGCCCAGCCATAATGTATATTGTATGAAAGCCCAGCCGTAATGTATGTTGTATGAAAGCCCAGCTTTAATGTATATTGTATGAAAGCCCAGCCGTATTGTATATTGTATGAAAGCCCAGCCGTAATGTATGTTGTATGAAAGCCCAGCTATAATGTATATTGCATGAAAGCCCTGCCGTAATGTATATTGTATGAAAGCCCAGCCGTAATGTATATTGTATGAAAGCCCAGCCATAATGTATATTGTATGAAAGCCCAGTCATAACGTATGTTGTATGAAAGCCCAGACGTAATGTATATTGTATGAAAGCCCAGCCATAATGTATATTGTATGAAAGCCCAGCCGTAATGTATGTTTTATGAAAGTCCAGCTATAATGTATATTGTATGAAAGCCCAGCCGTAATGTATATTGTTTGAAAGCCCAGCCGTAATATATATTGTATGAAAGCCCAGCCATAATGTATATTGTATGAAAGCCCAGCCGTAATGTATATTGTATGAAAGCCCAGCCGTAATATATATTGTATGAAAGCCCAGCCGTAATATATATTGTATGAAAGCCCAGCCATAATGTATATTGTATGAAAGCCCAGCCGTAATGTATATTGTATGAAAGCCCAGCAATAATATATATTGTATGAAAGCCCAGCCGTAATATATGTTGTATGAAAGCTCAGCTATAATGTATATTGTATGAATGCCCAGCTATAATGTATATTGTATAAAAAAGCCCAGCCGTAATATATGTTGTATGAAAGCCCAGCCGTAATGTATGTTGTATGAAAGCCCAGCTGTAATGTATATTGTATGAAAGCCCAGCCGTAATGTATGTTGTATGAAAGCTCAGCCGTAATATATATTGTATGAAAGCCCAGCCATAATGTATATTGTATGAAGGCCCAGCCGTAATGTATGTTGTATGAAAGCCCAGCTATAATGTATATTGTATGAAGGCCCAGCCGTAATGTATGTTGTATGAAAGCCCAGCTATAATGTATATTGCATGAAAGCCCAGCTATAATGTATATTGCATGAAAACCAACCATAATGTATATTGTATGAAAGCCCAGCCATAATGTATGTTGTATGAAAGCCCAGCCGTAATGTATGTTGTATGAAAACCAATCATAATGTATTGTATGAAAGCCCAGTCATAATGTATATTTTATGAAAGCCCAGACGTAATGTATGTTGTATGAAAGCCCTGCCGTAATGTATATTGTATGAAAGCCCAGACGTAATGTATGTTGTATGAAAGCCCAGCCGTAATGTATATTTTATGAAAGCCCAGCCGTAATGTATATTTTATGAAAGCCCAGACATAATGTATATATATGGGAGAAAACAGAAGGAGGCGCCACAATAGTGTGAAATCGTTGGTGACAATATACCCACGCACACAGCATAAAATCACTTACTAGAATAAAAGCACTTGAGAAGTGCCATAGGTACAAACTGGACCATTAATAGCTGCCCAGCGAGCTTTTCCTCACGATATGTAAACCGGCACACTTGTTTCAGGATCCCAATCCAGTAGAGGAATCAGCCAGCTCATTCAGTGAAATGTCAGCCACTCAGGAAATGTCCATTAAAAAATGGCTGACATTTCACTGAATGAGCTGGCTGATTCCTCTACTGGATTGGGATCCTGAAACAAGTGTGCCGGTTTACATATCGTGAGGAAAAGCTCGCTGGGCAGCTATTAATGGTCCAGTTTGTACCTGTGGTACTTCTCAAGTGCTTTTATTCTAGTAAGTGATTTTATGCTGTGTGCGTGGGTATATTGTCACCAACGATTTCACACTATTGTGGCGCCTCCTTCTGTTTTCTCCCATATATCTACAGATTCACGCTGGTTGCCTATCAGTATTGGAAGGAGTACAGCTGCCACACATCTCTGAATAAAGTAGACTTTGATTTCAATTAAATCCTGGATGTTGTATGGGTTCGATTTGATATGAACATTATTGTTTCTGTAGTGCTTACATTTGCATTTTGATTGTCATATCACTTTGACATCACTTTGGCATCACTGTTATATATATATTTTTACACACTGTGATTTATATGTTATTCGTCATAGTATTTGTTTTTTTTTGCTGGATTATCCAGCATTCACTGTTTTTGGTATTTGATTTTTTTCTCATTCACCTATTGAGAGTTGTATTTAACATTTCCTCTGATAGAGGCATTCACGGAGTATAGATACTCACTACATTATATTATATTTATAGTGTAGATAATATTACCTTTATTTATATTAGGCGCCTTCTACCTTTATCACATTTTCAGACGTAATGTATGTTGTATGAAAACCCAGCCATAATGTATGTTGCATGAAAGCCCAGCCATAATGTATATTGTATGAAAGCCCAGCCATAATGTATATTGTATGAAAAACCAGCCCTAATGTATGTTGTATGAAAGCCCAGTCATAATGTATGTTGTATGAAAGCCCAGCCATAATGTATGTTGCATGAAAGCCCAGCCATAATGTATATTGTATGAAAGCCCAGCCATAATGTATATTGTATGAAAAACCAGCCCTAATGTATGTTATATGAAAGCCCAGTCATAATGTATGTTGTATGAAAGCCCAGCCATAATGTATGTTGCATGAAAGCCCAGCCATAATGTATATTGTATGAAAGCCTAGCCATAATGTATATTGTATGAAAAACCAGCCCTAATGTATGTTGTATGAAAGCCCAGTCATAATGTATGTTGTATGAAAGCCCAGCCATAATGTATATTGTATGAAAGCCCAGTCATAATGTATGTTGTATAAAAGCCCAGCCGTAATGTATGTTTTATGAAAGCACAGTCATAATGTATGTTGTATGAAAGCCCAGCCATAATGTATATTGTATGAAAGCCCAGGCATAATGTATGTTGTATTAAAGCCCAACCATAATGTATGTTGTATGAAAGCCCAGCCATAATGTTTATTGTATGAAAGCCCAGCCGTAATGTATATTGTATGAAATCCCAGCCGTAATGTATATTGTATGAAAGCCTAGCCATAATGTATGTTGTATGAAAGCCCAGTCATATTGTATGTTGTATGAAAGCCCAGCCGTAATGTATGTTGTATGAAAGCCAACCATAATGTATGTTGTATGAAAGCCCAGTCATAATGTATATTGTATGAAAGCTTAGCCATAATGTATATTATATGAAAGCCCAGCCGTAATGTATATTGTATGAAAGCCCAGTCATAATGTATTTATATGAAAGTCCAGCCGTAATGTATATTGTATGAAAGCCTAGCCATAATGTATGTTGTATGAAAGCCTAGCCATAATGCATGTTGTATGAAAGCCCAGCCATAATGTATGTTGTATGAAAGCCAACTATAATGTATGTTGTATGAAAGCCAACTATAATGCATGTTGTATGAAAGCCCAACCATAATTTATGTTGTATGAAAGACCAGTCATAATGTATATTGTATTAAAGCCCAGTCATAATGTATATTATATGAAAGCCCAGCCGTAATTTATATTATATGAAAACCTAGCCATAATGTATTTTGTATGAAAGCCCAGCCGTAATATATGTTGTATGAAAGCCCTGCCGTAATGTATATTGTATGAAAGCCCAGCCATAATGTATATAGTATTAAAGCCCAGTCATAATGTATATTATATGAAAGCCCAGCCGTAATTTATATTATATGAAAACCTAGCCATAATATATGTTGTATGAAAGCCCTGCCGTAATATATATTGTATGAAAGCCCTGCCGTAATGTATATTGTATGAAAGCCCAGCCATAATGTAAGTTGTATGAAAGCCCAGCCATAATGTATATTGCATGAAAGCCAAACCATAATGTATGTTGTATGAAAGCCCAGCCGTAATGTATATTATATGAAAGCCCAGCCGTAATGTATATAGTATGAAAGCCCAGTCATAATGTATATTATATGAAAGACCAGCCCTAATTTATATTATATGAAAGCCCAGCCGTAATATATATTGTATGAAAGCCCAGCCGTAATATATATTGTATGAAAGCCCAGCCATAATGTATATTGTATGAAAGCCCAGCCGTAATGTATATTGTATGAAAGCCCAGCAATAATATATATTGTATGAAAGCCCAGCCGTAATATATGTTGTATGAAAGCTCAGCTATAATGTATATTGTATGAATGCCCAGCTATAATGTATATTGTATAAAAAAGCCCAGCCGTAATATATGTTGTATGAAAGCCCAGCCGTAATGTATGTTGTATGAAAGCCTAGCTGTAATGTATATTGTATGAAAGCCCAGCCGTAATGTATGTTGTATGAAAGCTCAGCCGTAATATATATTGTATGAAAGCCCAGCCATAATGTATATTGTATGAAGGCCCAGCCGTAATGTATGTTGTATGAAAGCCCAGCTATAATGTATATTGTATGAAGGCCCAGCCGTAATGTATGTTGTATGAAAGCCCAGCTATAATGTATATTGCATGAAAGCCCAGCTATAATGTATATTGCATGAAAACCAACCATAATGTATATTGTATGAAAGCCCAGCCATAATGTATGTTGTATGAAAGCCCAGCCGTAATGTATGTTGTATGAAAACCAATCATAATGTATTGTATGAAAGCCCAGTCATAATGTATATTTTATGAAAGCCCAGACGTAATGTATGTTGTATGAAAGCCCTGCCGTAATGTATATTGTATGAAAGCCCAGACGTAATGTATGTTGTATGAAAGCCCAGCCGTAATGTATATTTTATGAAAGCCCAGACGTAATGTATGTTGTATGAAAGCCCAGCCGTAATGTATATTTTATGAAAGCCCAGACATAATGTATATATATGGGAGAAAACAGAAGGAGGCGCCACAATAGTGTGAAATCGTTGGTGACAATATACCCACGCACACAGCATAAAATCACTTACTAGAATAAAAGCACTTGAGAAGTGCCATAGGTACAAACTGGACCATTAATAGCTGCCCAGCGAGCTTTTCCTCACGATATGTAAACCGGCACACTTGTTTCAGGATCCCAATCCAGTAGAGGAATCAGCCAGCTCATTCAGTGAAATGTCAGCCACTCAGGAAATGTCCATTAAAAAATGGCTGACATTTCACTGAATGAGCTGGCTGATTCCTCTACTGGATTGGGATCCTGAAACAAGTGTGCCGGTTTACATATCGTGAGGAAAAGCTCGCTGGGCAGCTATTAATGGTCCAGTTTGTACCTGTGGTACTTCTCAAGTGCTTTTATTCTAGTAAGTGATTTTATGCTGTGTGCGTGGGTATATTGTCACCAACGATTTCACACTATTGTGGCGCCTCCTTCTGTTTTCTCCCATATATCTACAGATTCACGCTGGTTGCCTATCAGTATTGGAAGGAGTACAGCTGCCACACATCTCTGAATAAAGTAGACTTTGATTTCAATTAAATCCTGGATGTTGTATGGGTTCGATTTGATATGAACATTATTGTTTCTGTAGTGCTTACATTTGCATTTTGATTGTCATATCACTTTGACATCACTTTGGCATCACTGTTATATATATATTTTTACACACTGTGATTTATATGTTATTCGTCATAGTATTTGTTTTTTTTTGCTGGATTATCCAGCATTCACTGTTTTTGGTATTTGATTTTTTTCTCATTCACCTATTGAGAGTTGTATTTAACATTTCCTCTGATAGAGGCATTCACGGAGTATAGATACTCACTACATTATATTATATTTATAGTGTAGATAATATTACCTTTATTTATATTAGGCGCCTTCTACCTTTATCACATTTTCAGACGTAATGTATGTTGTATGAAAACCCAGCCATAATGTATGTTGCATGAAAGCCCAGCCATAATGTATATTGTATGAAAGCCCAGCCATAATGTATATTGTATGAAAAAACAGCCCTAATGTATGTTGTATGAAAGCCCAGTCATAATGTATGTTGTATGAAAGCCCAGCCATAATGTATGTTGCATGAAAGCCCAGCCATAATGTATATTGTATGAAAGCCCAGCCATAATGTATATTGTATGAAAAACCAGCCCTAATGTATGTTATATGAAAGCCCAGTCATAATGTATGTTGTATGAAAGCCCAGCCATAATGTATGTTGCATGAAAGCCCAGCCATAATGTATATTGTATGAAAGCCCAGCCATAATGTATATTGTATGAAAAACCAGCCCTAATGTATGTTGTATGAAAGCCCAGTCATAATGTATGTTGTATGAAAGCCCAGCCATAATGTATATTGTATGAAAGCCCAGTCATAATGTATGTTGTATAAAAGCCCAGCCGTAATGTATGTTTTATGAAAGCACAGTCATAATGTATGTTGTATGAAAGCCCAGCCATAATGTATATTGTATGAAAGCCCAGGCATAATGTATGTTGTATTAAAGCCCAGCCATAATGTATGTTGTATGAAAGCCCAGCCATAATGTTTATTGTATGAAAGCCCAGCCGTAATGTATATTGTATGAAATCCCAGCCGTAATGTATATTGTATGAAAGCCTAGCCATAATGTATGTTGTATGAAAGCCCAGTCATATTGTATGTTGTATGAAAGCCCAGCCGTAATGTATGTTGTATGAAAGCCAACCATAATGTATGTTGTATGAAAGCCCAGTCATAATGTATATTGTATGAAAGCTCAGCCATAATGTATATTATATGAAAGCCCAGCCGTAATGTATATTGTATGAAAGCCCAGTCATAATGTATTTATATGAAAGTCCAGCCGTAATGTATATTGTATGAAAGCCTAGCCATAATGTATGTTGTATGAAAGCCTAGCCATAATGCATGTTGTATGAAAGCCCAGCCATAATGTATGTTGTATGAAAGCCAACTATAATGTATGTTGTATGAAAGCCAACTATAATGCATGTTGTATGAAAGCCCAACCATAATTTATGTTGTATGAAAGACCAGTCATAATGTATATTGTATTAAAGCCCAGTCATAATGTATATTATATGAAAGCCCAGCCGTAATTTATATTATATGAAAACCTAGCCATAATGTATTTTGTATGAAAGCCCAGCCGTAATATATGTTGTATGAAAGCCCTGCCGTAATGTATATTGTATGAAAGCCCAGCCATAATGTATATAGTATTAAAGCCCAGTCATAATGTATATTATATGAAAGCCCAGCCGTAATTTATATTATATGAAAACCTAGCCATAATATATGTTGTATGAAAGCCCTGCCGTAATATATATTGTATGAAAGCCCTGCCGTAATGTATATTGTATGAAAGCCCAGCCATAATGTAAGTTGTATGAAAGCCCAGCCATAATGTATATTGCATGAAAGCCAAACCATAATGTATGTTGTATGAAAGCCCAGCCGTAATGTATATTATATGAAAGCCCAGCCGTAATGTATATAGTATGAAAGCCCAGTCATAATGTATATTATATGAAAGACCAGCCCTAATTTATATTATATGAAAGCCCAGCCGTAATATATATTGTATGAAAGCCCAGCCGTAATATATATTGTATGAAAGCCCAGCCATAATGTATATTGTATGAAAGCCCAGCCGTAATGTATATTGTATGAAAGCCCAGCAATAATATATATTGTATGAAAGCCCAGCCGTAATATATGTTGTATGAAAGCTCAGCTATAATGTATATTGTATGAATGCCCAGCTATAATGTATATTGTATAAAAAAGCCCAGCCGTAATATATGTTGTATGAAAGCCCAGCCGTAATGTATGTTGTATGAAAGCCCAGCTGTAATGTATATTGTATGAAAGCCCAGCCGTAATGTATGTTGTATGAAAGCTCAGCCGTAATATATATTGTATGAAAGCCCAGCCATAATGTATATTGTATGAAGGCCCAGCCGTAATGTATGTTGTATGAAAGCCCAGCTATAATGTATATTGTATGAAGGCCCAGCCGTAATGTATGTTGTATGAAAGCCCAGCTATAATGTATATTGCATGAAAGCCCAGCTATAATGTATATTGCATGAAAACCAACCATAATGTATATTGTATGAAAGCCCAGCCATAATGTATGTTGTATGAAAGCCCAGCCGTAATGTATGTTGTATGAAAACCAATCATAATGTATTGTATGAAAGCCCAGTCATAATGTATATTTTATGAAAGCCCAGACGTAATGTATGTTGTATGAAAGCCCTGCCGTAATGTATATTGTATGAAAGCCCAGACGTAATGTATGTTGTATGAAAGCCCAGCCGTAATGTATATTTTATGAAAGCCCAGACGTAATGTATGTTGTATGAAAGCCCAGCCGTAATGTATATTTTATGAAAGCCCAGACATAATGTATATATATGGGAGAAAACAGAAGGAGGCGCCACAATAGTGTGAAATCGTTGGTGACAATATACCCACGCACACAGCATAAAATCACTTACTAGAATAAAAGCACTTGAGAAGTGCCATAGGTACAAACTGGACCATTAATAGCTGCCCAGCGAGCTTTTCCTCACGATATGTAAACCGGCACACTTGTTTCAGGATCCCAATCCAGTAGAGGAATCAGCCAGCTCATTCAGTGAAATGTCAGCCACTCAGGAAATGTCCATTAAAAAATGGCTGACATTTCACTGAATGAGCTGGCTGATTCCTCTACTGGATTGGGATCCTGAAACAAGTGTGCCGGTTTACATATCGTGAGGAAAAGCTCGCTGGGCAGCTATTAATGGTCCAGTTTGTACCTGTGGTACTTCTCAAGTGCTTTTATTCTAGTAAGTGATTTTATGCTGTGTGCGTGGGTATATTGTCACCAACGATTTCACACTATTGTGGCACCTCCTTCTGTTTTCTCCCATATATCTACAGATTCACGCTGGTTGCCTATCAGTATTGGAAGGAGTACAGCTGCCACACATCTCTGAATAAAGTAGACTTTGATTTCAATTAAATCCTGGATGTTGTATGGGTTCGATTTGATATGAACATTATTGTTTCTGTAGTGCTTACATTTGCATTTTGATTGTCATATCACTTTGACATCACTTTGGCATCACTGTTATATATATATTTTTACACACTGTGATTTATATGTTATTCGTCATAGTATTTGTTTTTTTTTGCTGGATTATCCAGCATTCACTGTTTTTGGTATTTGATTTTTTTCTCATTCACCTATTGAGAGTTGTATTTAACATTTCCTCTGATAGAGGCATTCACGGAGTATAGATACTCACTACATTATATTATATTTATAGTGTAGATAATATTACCTTTATTTATATTAGGCGCCTTCTACCTTTATCACATTTTCAGACGTAATGTATGTTGTATGAAAACCCAGCCATAATGTATGTTGCATGAAAGCCCAGCCATAATGTATATTGTATGAAAGCCCAGCCATAATGTATATTGTATGAAAAAACAGCCCTAATGTATGTTGTATGAAAGCCCAGTCATAATGTATGTTGTATGAAAGCCCAGCCATAATGTATGTTGCATGAAAGCCCAGCCATAATGTATATTGTATGAAAGCCCAGCCATAATGTATATTGTATGAAAAACCAGCCCTAATGTATGTTATATGAAAGCCCAGTCATAATGTATGTTGTATGAAAGCCCAGCCATAATGTATGTTGCATGAAAGCCCAGCCATAATGTATATTGTATGAAAGCCTAGCCATAATGTATATTGTATGAAAAACCAGCCCTAATGTATGTTGTATGAAAGCCCAGTCATAATGTATGTTGTATGAAAGCCCAGCCATAATGTATATTGTATGAAAGCCCAGTCATAATGTATGTTGTATAAAAGCCCAGCCGTAATGTATGTTTTATGAAAGCACAGTCATAATGTATGTTGTATGAAAGCCCAGCCATAATGTATATTGTATGAAAGCCCAGGCATAATGTATGTTGTATTAAAGCCCAACCATAATGTATGTTGTATGAAAGCCCAGCCATAATGTTTATTGTATGAAAGCCCAGCCGTAATGTATATTGTATGAAATCCCAGCCGTAATGTATATTGTATGAAAGCCTAGCCATAATGTATGTTGTATGAAAGCCCAGTCATATTGTATGTTGTATGAAAGCCCAGCCGTAATGTATGTTGTATGAAAGCCAACCATAATGTATGTTGTATGAAAGCCCAGTCATAATGTATATTGTATGAAAGCTCAGCCATAATGTATATTATATGAAAGCCCAGCCGTAATGTATATTGTATGAAAGCCCAGTCATAATGTATTTATATGAAAGTCCAGCCGTAATGTATATTGTATGAAAGCCTAGCCATAATGTATGTTGTATGAAAGCCTAGCCATAATGCATGTTGTATGAAAGCCCAGCCATAATGTATGTTGTATGAAAGCCAACTATAATGTATGTTGTATGAAAGCCAACTATAATGCATGTTGTATGAAAGCCCAACCATAATTTATGTTGTATGAAAGACCAGTCATAATGTATATTGTATTAAAGCCCAGTCATAATGTATATTATATGAAAGCCCAGCCGTAATTTATATTATATGAAAACCTAGCCATAATGTATTTTGTATGAAAGCCCAGCCGTAATATATGTTGTATGAAAGCCCTGCCGTAATGCATATTGTATGAAAGCCCAGCCATAATGTATATAGTATTAAAGCCCAGTCATAATGTATATTATATGAAAGCCCAGCCGTAATTTATATTATATGAAAACCTAGCCATAATATATGTTGTATGAAAGCCCTGCCGTAATATATGTTGTATGAAAGCCCTGCCGTAATGTATATTGTATGAAAGCCCAGCCATAATGTAAGTTGTATGAAAGCCCAGCCATAATGTATATTGCATGAAAGCCAAACCATAATGTATGTTGTATGAAAGCCCAGCCGTAATGTATATTATATGAAAGCCCAGCCGTAATGTATATAGTATGAAAGCCCAGTCATAATGTATATTATATGAAAGACCAGCCCTAATTTATATTATATGAAAGCCTAGCCATAATGTATTTTGTATGAAAGCCCAGCCGTAATATATATTGTATGAAAGCCCAGCCATAATGTATGTTGTATGAAAGCCCAGCCGTAATGTATATTGTATGAAAGCCCAGTCATAATGTATGTTGTATGAAAGCCCAGCCGTAATGTATATTGTATGAAAGCCCAGCCATAATGTATGTTGTATGAAAGCCCAGCCATAATGTATATTGTGTGAAAGCCCAGCCGTAATATATGTTGTATGAAAGCCCAGCTACAATGTATATTGTATGAAAGCCCAGCCATAATGTATATTGTATGAAAGCCCAGCCATAATGTATATTGTATGAATGCCCAGCTATAATATATATTGTATGAAAGCCCAGCCATAATGTATATTGTATGAAAGCCCAGCTATAATGTATATTGTATGAAAGCCCAGCTATAATGTATATTGTATGAAAGCCCAGCTATAATGTATATTGTATGAAAGCCCAGCCATAATGTATATTGTATGAAAGCCCAGCTATAATATATATTGTATGAAAGCCCAGCCGTAATTTATGTTGTATTAAAGCCCAGCTATAATGTATATTGTATGAAAGCCCAGCTATAATGTATATTGTATGAAAGCCCAGCTATAATGTATATTGTATGAAAGCCCAGTCATAATGTATATTGTATGAAAGCCCAGCCATAATGTATTTTCTATGAAAGCCCAGCCGTAATGTATATTTTACTTGTTACTCTCATCTAGGTGGTCTGTACAGCATCTTATGACTAGTGATGTTGCCAACCTAAAAATACGGTTCGCGAAAGGCGGACTCGAACTTCTGCGACTGTTCGCTAATCGGGCGAACCGGGAGAACCACCATTGACTTCAATAGGCAGGCGAACTTTAAAATCAACAGGGACTCTTTCTGGCCACAATAGTGATGGAAAAGTTGTTTTAAGGGGACTAACACCTGGACTGTGGCATGCCGGAGGGGGATCCATGGCAAAACTCCCACAGAAAATTACATAGTTGATGCAGAGTCTGGTTTTAAGCAATAAAGGGCATAAATCACCTAACATTCCTAAATTGTTTGGAATTACAACAAATATGAGTGGTGCCACTAACTTGGCAAGTGGGCCTGGCACACACGCTGGCAGGCAGGCAGGCAACTTCAATTAGATTACAAGAGCAGACTGATGTTTCACAGTCAAAAAAGTTTTTTTAATAAATATTTACACTACTGTTATAACAAATATGAGTGGTGGCACTAGTTGGCAAGTGGGCATGGCAAACACGCTGGCAGGCAGGCAACTGCAATTAGATTACAATAGCTGACTGATGTTTCACAGTCAATTTTTTTTTTTTTTTAAATATTTACACTACTGTTACAACAAATATGAGTGGTGCCACTAACTTGGCAAATGGGCCTGGCACACACGCTGGCAGACAGGCAACTTCAATTAGATTACACTAGCAGACTGATGTTTCACAGTCAATTTTTTTTTTTTAAATATTTACACTACTGTTAGAACAAATATGATTGGTGGCACTAGTTGGCAAGTGGGCCTGGCACACACGCTGGCAGGCAGGCAACTGCAATTAGATTACACTAGCTGACTGATGTTTCACAGTCAAAACATTTTTTTTTAAAAAAATATTTATAATACTGTTATAACAAATATGATTGGTGGCACTAGTTGGCAAGTGGGCCTGGCACACACGCTGGCAGGCAGGCAGGCAGGCAGGCAACTGCAATTCAATTGCACTAGCACACTGATGTTTCACAGTCCAAAAGTTTTTATTTTAAACATTTACACTACTGTTACAAAAAATATGAGTGGTGCCACTAACCTGGCAAGTGGGCCTGGCACACACGCTGACAGGCAGGCAACTACAATTAGATTACACTAACAGACTGATGTTTCACAGTCAAAAAAGTTTTTATTTAAAATATTTACACTACTTTTATAACAAATATGATTGGTGGCACTAGTTGGAAAGTGGGCCTGGCACACACGCTGGCAGGCAGGCAACTGCAATTAAATAACACTAGCAGACTGATGTAAAAGTTTTTTTTTTAAAAAAGTTACACTAATGTTACACCAGATATGAGTGGTGGCACTGAGGATGGAAGTAGACACAGTATATGCTGGGAGCCTGACACACAGGCTGGCACTAGTGGCAGGCTGGCCTAGCAACTGAAATTAAATAACACTAGAAGACTGATGTAAAAGTTATTTTAAAAAAAAAGATACACTAATGTTACAACAGATAGAAGTGGTGGCACTGAGGATGGAAGTAGGCACAGTATATGCTGGGAGCCTGACACACAGGCTGGCACTAGTGGCAGGCTGGCCTGGCAACTGCAATTAAATAACACTAGCAGACTGATGTAAAAGTTTTTTTTTTACAAAATTTAAACTAATGTTACACCAGATAGGAGTGGTGGCACTGAGGATGGAAGTAGGCACAGTATATGCTGGGAGCCTGACACACAGGCTGGCACTAGTGGCATGCTGGCCTTGCAACTAAAATTAAATATCAATAGCAGACTGATGTAAAAGTTTTTTTTTAAATTTACACTAATGTTACACCAGATATAAGTGGTGGAAAACAGAGCAATTAGGCACAGTATATGCTGTGGGCCTGACACACAGGCCTGATGGAAAATGAAATTAGATTACACTAGCAAAATGATGTAAAAGTTTTTTTTTAAAATTTACACTAATGTTCCCTTAGGCCCTTACACAGGCTGGCACTAGTGGCACACTGGCCTGGCAACTAAAATTAAATAACAATAGCAGACTGATGTTAAAGTTTTTTTTACAAAAATTTACACTAATGTTACACCAGATATAAGTGGTGGAAAACAGAGCTATTAATCACAGTATATGCTGTGGGCCTGACACACAGGCCTGATGGAAAATGAAATTAGATTACACTAGCAAAATGATGTAAAAGTTTTTTTTTTTTAATTTACACTAATGTTAACCAGATATAAGTGGTGGCACAGAATAATTAATCACAGTATATGCTGTGAGCCTCACACACAGGCTGACAGGCTGACAGGCAGGCAAATGCAAATAAAAAAAAAAAAAAAAAGACTGAAGTTCTAGTCCTAAAAAGGGCTTTTTGGGCTGAAGTTATAGCCCTAAAAAGGGCTTTTTGGGGTGCTGTCCTTACAGCAGATATTAGATGAGTCCTTCAGGACTGTAGTGGACACTGAATACACTAGCCTAGCTATCTATTTCCCTATAAAATCACCAGCAGCAGCACTAAACCTCCTCTCACTAAGAATGCAGGATCGTAATGAATCTAAAATGGCTGCTGCCCAGTAGCTGGGAGGGTCTGGGAGTGGAAGTCTGCTGCTGATTGGCTGAAATGTGTCTGCAGACTGTGAGTCAAAGTTTCCTCAATGATGATGAATAGGGGGCGGATCGAACATCGCATATGTTCGCCCGCCGCGGCAAACGCGAACAAGCTAAGATCGCCGGGAACTGTTCTCCGGCGAACAGTTCGCGACATCACTACTTATGACCACAAAATGCAGAGGAAAATCAATTACTGCTTTACAAACATTGTATCATCCTATGGGAGTAAATATACAACATTACCTCAAATATTGGCAGGACAACAAAGACTATGGCATAGCTTGTGTGAAATAAATCCCAAGACAGTAATTTCATTGCAGTACATCACTCCCGGCTTGTCAGGTTAACCCATTTATTTTTAGGAAATAAAGCAGAAAAGTTATAACCTTTGCAGAATGAATATAATTTTGTCTTGTTTCCAGTCAATGGAACAGTCTAGTCAAAATTAAACTTTCATGATTCAGATAGGGCATGCAATTTTAAGCAACTTTACAGTTTACTTTTATCATCAAATTTGCTTTGTTCTCTTGGTATTCTTTGTTGAAAGCTAAACCTAGGTAGGCTCACAAACTAATTTCTATGCCATTGAAGGCCACCTCTTATCTCTTAGTCCATTTTGACAGTTTTTCCCAGCTTGACTTTGTGCTCACTCCCGTGGAGTTATTTATAAGTCAGCAGTGATTGGCTAAAATGCAAACCTGTCAAAAGAACTGAGATAAGACGACAGTCTGCAGAGGCTTAGATACAAGGTAATCACAGAGGTAAAACGTTATTATAACTGTGTTGGTTATGCAAAACTGGGGAATGGGTAATAAAGGGATTATCTATCTTTTTAAAGAATAAAAATTCTGGACTAGACTGTCCCTTTAATTTTCCAAACATAACCCTCTACACTACAACATTTAAAGAGACAGTAAACCTAATTGGTGGCAAATTGGTAGACTTTATGAATACACAAGCCCCCTGCACTTATGAAACCAGTTGTGCAATATCAAGGTTTGTTAATCATCAATGGAGCCCACAATAGTTCTTGTTTTTCTGATATCTTATTTGAATATGCTCAAAATCTTTCTAAGAACGTAACCACACCTTTATTGATAATGTACAAATATAAATATTTACAAATTATACTTAGGACACTTTTAAAGGCACCAATTACGTGTAGATGTCAGTTGGTTACACATAATTTTATAGGGACTGGGGACTGGGCAGTTCAATATAGAGTTGTGAGCGGGATGTGGACAATGTGCTGGGATTGGTGATACAGAGATGGTGTAGATGAGCATCTCAAGTAGCTAATATCTCACGTTAACAAGCCTGTACATGAATTAGCAAGAATATGGGCCGGCATACACCATCTAGCCTCGGGCAGTTTTCAAAAGTCTGAGGGATTTGTCAGCAGAAACCCCTTATTTCTAAGGTTCTGATAGCTCTTAGGGTTTGCTGCATGCCGCGGGAGAATGATAAGAGTCATAGGAACCATATATTTTAGGTAGGTATGTGACCTTTGAGGGACCCTATGAGCAAAAGTTGCTTTATAGAATTCACTATTTCGTCAAGTTATTTAGCAAATGGTTTGCAACCATTTTTTACTCATCATAAATATTTATGCATAAAATTATATTAAATTAAAATTAGCTAAAAAGCAGTAATCAACTCCTGGGACTTAGATGAACACAAGAGAATGTGTATAACCATCTAGATCCCAGTAGTGAATTGCTGCTCCTGCCTAGATATATGTTTCATCAAAGGATACCAGAGAACAAACTACATAACAGGAAAACATTGAAAGGCCTCCTATAATTGCACGCTCTATCTGAACCATCAAAGTCTAATTTTGATGTTTATGTCGCCTTAATAATTTCAGTTTAATACTTGGGAAGCTGAGATGCCAGCACATATTTTTAATGTTCAGTGCTAGTGTCTGTGCAAAGATGGTTTATTTTAAGCAAGTGGGTGTCGATACTTGAATTATATATTAAAAGTAATTAAAGGCTTCAATTATACAGTCTCTAATTAGTTTCCAGCAGGCAGATTCCAAATAGCTGGATATCCAAAAAAGCAATGAGTCAAACCTGGCTGCTAATTGTGTTGGCTGTGAAGGTGCAACTGGCTGGAAAATTTCCAAGTTACAAAAAAGGGAATGTTCTGACATCACCTGGTTCTATATTTAAAAAAAAAAAAATGGCCCAAAATCAAACTCGAATATTATTCAATTTAGAATTTGGGTTGAGGCTAATTTGCTAACTAGGTATCTGAGTAATTGTAAAATTCTGCTGAATCAGCATTTCATTATAAATTAGTATGAACACTAGTTATGTTTATATTTGCAACTGCATGACTCCTGAGGATATAAAATAAAGAATAAAAATCACCCTCTCATGAGGCACGGACATAGAATCACCCCACAGGTGCTGTAGATACTTTTAAACAAAGTATAAGATGGACAAATGATAACAGAACCACATAACAAGCCAGTAAATATCTATACTATAATTGCGTTTGTAATGTCCGTCTAGGTGGATTCCGAAAATGACAGGGTGGTGAAAGAATCCACCGGGATGCAGCGAAGGCAAACTGAGGATTACAAAAAAACTGCCCGCAATAAGTATGAAAAAAACACCTAACCGCGCGCAATAAGTATTAAAAAAACAATTACCGCCCGCAATAAATATTTTTAAAAAAACTAAGCGCCCACAATAAGTATTTTAAAAAAAAAAAACCTAACCGCCTGTACGAAGTATTAAGAAAAAATAAACTAACCACCCGCACAAAGTATTAAGAAAAAACCCCCAACTACCTAATAAAATTATTAACCCCTAAATCCGCAAACCCCAACATTGCAAACTACCTAATACATCTATTAACCCCTAAACCGCCAACCCCCAACAACGCATTAAACCTAACTTACCTATTAACTCCTACACCGCCAACTCCCACAACGCAAAAAACTAATTTAATGACTAATCCCCCTAACCTAACACCTCCTAAATTAACCCCTTAATTAAACTAAATTACAACAAAAAAATACAAAAAAGTACATTACAACAAAAAAATACAAAAAAGTACATTAGATTAATTTAATTACAAAAAATAAAAAAGACTAACGTTACAAAAAATAATAAACACATTATCCAAAATAAAAAAAATTAAACCTAATCCCAATGAAAATAAAAATGTCCCCCCAAAATAAAAACACCCCCTAATCTAATGCTAAACTACCAATAGCCCTTAAAGGGCTTTTTGTAGGGCATTTCCCTAAGTCAAACAGCTCTTTTACATTAAAAATAAACAAAGCCCCACCCTAACAGTAAAACCCCCCACCCACCAAACACCCCAAAATAAAAAACCTAAACTACCCATTGCCCTGAAAAGAGCATTTGTATGGGCATTGCCCTTAAAAGGGCATTTAGCTCTTTCCACTGCCCTTAAAAGGGCATTCAGCTCCTTTTCAAAGTGCCCCAAAAAAACCTGTTAAAAAATAAAAAACCTAGCACTAAAGCCCCAAATAGGTACTCACGGTTCCTGAAGTCCGACGGAGAAGGTCTTCTTCCAGGCGGGTCCATCATCTTCATCCACTATGAAGGCAGCGCGGAGCGGAGGTCCTGAGACCTTCTCCGCCGGACTTCTGAAACCGTGAGTACCTAATTTAGTGTTAGATTTTTTGTTTTTTTAAACTTAGTTTTTTTTTTTGGCACTTTGAAAAAGAGCCGAATGCCCTTTTAATGCCCATACAAATTCCCTTTTCAGGGCAATGGGTAGATTAGGTTTTATTAGTGTTAGTTTTTTTTATTTTGGGGGGTTTGGTCGGTGGGGGGCTTTACTGTTAGGGGGGACTTTGTTTATTTTTAATGTAAAAGAGCTGTTTAACTTAGGGCAGTTTAGCATTAGATTAGAGGTGTTTTTATTTTGGGGGGCTTTTTTATTTTCATAGGGATTAGGTTTAAGTTTTTTATTTTGGATAATGTGTTTATTTTTTTCTCTATTTCTATTTGTTATTTTTTGTAGCTTGGGGTTGTATTTACAACATATAGACTGCCGTCTGGGCAGACTTACCAACTAGTATATACAGGATATAAAACAGAGGGAGAATTCTACACAAATCCAATGATTAGTATATTCAATCTGTCCATTTTCACAAACGAATGTCAGTATTACCCACTGAATCCAACATGATAATGTGAAATTTGTAACTGGATCTTCTGTTTATTGATAGTTTTGTCACAGGTTCTACTGTACACAGTCATAAAGAGCATATTTATGTATGCTCTGTGTATTCACATTCAAACAAGTCTGATTAAGTTCTGCTCTAAATTTCTATATAAGTTACTTCCGTTATCAAATGTATTTGATTAAAAACATACGGCTAGATCATCAGTTTGGCGTTAGCCTTAAAAAGCAGCGTTAAGGGGTCCTAACGCTGCTTTTTAACGCCCGCTGGTATTACGAGTTTGACAGGTACAGGTGTACCGCTCACTTTTCTTCCGCGACTCGAGGCTACCACAAATCCCCTTACGTCAATTGCGTATCCTATCTTTTTAATGGGACTTGCCTAACGCCGGTATTACGAGTCTTGGAAGAAGTGAGCAGTAGAACCTCTCCTGGCAAGACTTTTACCGCATATAAAAGTCAGTAGTTAAGAGTTTTATGGGCTAACGCCGGAACATAAAGCTCTTAACTAAAGTGCTATAAAGTACACTAACACCAATAAACTACCTATTAACCCCTAAACTGAGGCCCCCCCCCACATCGCAAACACTATAATAAATAATTTTAACCCCTAATCTGCCGACCGGACATCGCCGCCACCTACATTATACCTTTGAACCCCTAATCTGCTGCCCCTAACATCGCCGACACCTACATTATATTTATTAACCCCTAATCTGCCCCCCCACGTCGCTGCCACCTATCTACAATTATTAACCCCTAATCTGCCGACCGGACATCGCCGCCACTTTAATAAATGTATTAACCCCTAAACCGCTGCACTCCCGCCTCGCAAACACTAGTTAAATTTAATTAACCCCTAATCTGCCTGCACTAACATCGCAGACACCGACTTACATTTATTAACCCCCAATCTGCCACCCCCAACGTCGCCGCTACTATATTAAAGGTATTAACTTTATTTTATAGGTAAGTATTTAGTTTTAAATAGTTTAGGTAATGCCTCATTGAGGCAGCACACTCCCCGTCTGGCATAATAAATGTCACTATTTAAATCATAATGGAAGTTATGCATAACAGTGTAATTTGCAGAGATGTCTTGATAATTTTGTACTTATTTTAGCTAGGTAGCTATTAAATAGTTAATAACTATTTAATAACTATTGTACCTAGTTAAAATAAATACAAAGTTACCTGTAAAATAAATATAAACCCTAAGATAGATACAATGTAACTATTAGTTATATTGTAGCTATCTTATGGTTTATTTTATAGGTAAGTATTTAGTTTTAAATAGTTTAGGTAATGCCTCATTGAGGCAGCACACTCCCCGTCTGGCATAATAAATGTCACTATTTAAATCATAACGGAAGTTATGCATAACAGTGTAATTTGCAGAGATGTCTTGAAGGCCTGATTGTAGGTAGTTTAGGTAATTAGTTTAATTATAGTATAGTGTTAGGTGTAATTGTAACTTAGGTTAGGATTTATTTTACAGGTAATTTTGTACTTATTTTAGCTAGGTAGCTATTAAATAGTTAATAACTATTTAATAACTATTGTACCTAGTTAAAATAAATACAAAGTTACCTGTAAAATAAATATAAACCCTAAGATAGATACAATGTAACTATTAGTTATATTGTAGCTATCTTATGGTTTATTTTATAGGTAATTATTTAGTTTTAAATAGGAATAATTTATTTAATTGTAGTTATTTTATTTAGATGTATTTAAATTATATTTAAATTAGGGGGGTGTTAGGGTTAGGGTTAGACTTAGGTTTAGGGGTTAATAATTTTATTATAGTGGCGGCGACGTTGGCGGCGGCAGATTAGGGGTTAATTAATTTAATATAGTTGCGGCGACATTGGGGGGGCATATTCTGACTCAGATAGTTGTAATAATGATCTATCCCTTGCTGAGACCTCTATGCCTGGCCTGTATAAGAAGATACAATCACTGCAGACAATCTTCGTCAGATAGCTGAACTCACCAATACCTTGTCAATCCACAAAGTTGCTTTATTCTGAATATCAGGTTACAGCAGATAATGAATACAGCAGATGAATGAATGGTTAAAGTATTTTGCGGTCAAAAGATGATACTGATCGTAGCTTGCAATGAATTAACATAAGTGCTTGTTACATGAGGCTGCAGCCCCATAACAGTGTAATTTGCAGAGATGTCTTGAAGACCTGATTGTAGGTAGTTTAGGTAATTAGTTTAATTATAGTTTAGTGTTAGGTGTAATTGTAACTTAGGTTAGGATTTATTTTACAGGTAATTTTGTACTTATTTTAGCTAGGTAGCTATTAAATAGTTAATAACTATTTAATAACTATTGTACCTAGTTAAAATAAATACAAAGTTACCTGTAAAATAAATATAAACCCTAAGATAGATACAATGTAACTATTAGTTATATTGTAGCTATCTTATGGTTTATTTTATAGGTAAGTATTTAGTTTTAAATAGGAATAATTTATTTAATTGTAGTTATTTTATTTAGATGTATTTAAATTATATTTAAATTAGGGGGGTGTTAGGGTTAGGGTTAGACTTAGGTTTAGGGGTTAATAATTTTATTATAGTGGCGGCGACGTTGGCGCGGCAGATTAGGGGTTAATTAATTTAATATAGTTGCGGCGACATTGGGGGGGGCATATTCTGACTCAGATAGTTGTAATAATGATCTATCCCTTGCTGAGACCTCTATGCCTGGCCTGTATAAGAAGATACAATCACTGCAGACAATCTTCGTCAGATAGCTGAACTCACCAATACCTTGTCAATCCACAAAGTTGCTTTATTCTGAATATCAGGTTACAGCAGATAATGAATACAGCAGATGAATGAATGGTTAAAGTATTTTGCGGTCAAAAGATGATACTGATCGTAGCTTGCAATGAATTAACATGAGTTCTTGTTACATGAGGCTGTTAGCTGCAGCCATGACACAGGAAAACATCATAAAACTACAAGGGCGGAGTAATACACAAAAAAGGAAATGCATAATAAGGTCAGGGGTAAGATACTGGAAAATAGGAGCATTACCAAAAAGTGTCAGTAGATGGCAGTACAGAACAAACACAGGGAAGCCTAGAAAACAATGGCATAAAATATATGATTTCTTAACTATAACAACATGAACATAACAGAGGCTATGAAATATTCTATGCCTCATTGAGGCAGCACACTCCCCGTCTGGCATAATAAATGTCACTATTTAAATCATAACAGAAGTTATGCATAACAGTGTAATTTGCAGAGATGTCTTGAAGACCTGAAAGATATAAAAAGAACATACATATAATGCAACAACAACAATAATATAAACTTCAAGTTGTGTCAATTAAAGTTCAAGATACTTCCTTCTTGAAGTCACAGGAAGAATCCAACAGCATACATAAGTAAGTTCACTCTCCAAAGGGCAAGAGCAAGATAAGTTCTGTGATTGGTCTGATGAAAGTTTTTATAGTCCCTTGTCTTGCAACTTTCACCTCCACCTTACACACCTTTCCATCATCACTAGGAATGCTCTTTACAATCAGTCCCATGGGCCATTCGATTCTTTCAGCTTGCTGGTCCTTGAGGAGAACAAGATCTCCAACCTTGATGTTAGGGTTCAGACGTTGCCATTTCCTGCGTCCTTGCAGAGTAGAGAGATACTCCATCTTCCAACGATTCCAGAAGCAGTTGGCAGGGTGTTGTACTCACTTCCACTGATTGTAGCACAGATTTACTGTTTTAAAGTCTCCAGGTGGGACAGGAACAGACCCAAGCTTCTGGGTAAGAAGAGTAGCTGGAGAAAGGAGAGTTGGGGCCTCTGGATCTACAGAAAATGGAACAAGTGGTCTTGAATTGATTATGGCAGATGCTTCTGCCAGGAGGGTGGTTAGAATCTCATGGGTGAGTCTTGTGGATTTCAAGTCCATAAGCACGGAGTCCAGTATTTTACGTGTGATGCCTATCATTCTCTCCCAGGAGCCACCCATATGGGAAGAATGAGGAGGATTGAAAATCCATGCACAGCCCTTTTCAGTTAAAAGGTCTTGAATTGGCCTAGAGTTGAGATATAGCTCTCGACAGGCTCCAACGAAATTAGTTCCACAGTTAGATCTTAATGTTTTGACTGGTCCTCTGATGGCAAGGAATCGCCTTAGAGCATTTATGAAACTTGAGGCATCCATATATTCTATTACTTCAATGTGTACTGCACGCACACTCATGCAAGTGAACAGCACTGCCCATCGTTTGCTATTTGCTTGGCCACCGGAATCGAACACTACCCTGATTTGTTTTGGCTTACGTGGATGATACACTCCGAAGAAAGGCAGGTACCAGCACTCTTGGAGTTTTTGAAGTGGTGGAGCTGGCTCGGAATGATCATTGTCAAAGAATGGGTTCAGGTTAGCTATAGGACTGTTTTTTGCAATGCCCCTCTTGTCACGGATACATTTACTTTCTGAGCCAAAGACATCCTGTTGTAAACTGCGTATTATGAACAGTTTACTTTCAGCAATATCCTTTGCAGAAAGAAACCTTTGGCACACGTGCCAATCTTGACAGTGAGCATCTGTGGGCTTTGTGTGAAAGCAGTGTGCAATGTGGACTAACCTTGCAATGGTACATACAAGCCTTGTCCACTTGGAGAAACGTTCAAAGCGTTGACAGCCCAAGACGAGTCTTTGTTCAGTTCTGGTGACAAGGGTTTTTACTTGAGGACGAATCTCTGGATCGTTGTCAGGTTCTAGAAGACTGAAGACATCAGCTGTGGTTTCTTCTGGATGATCCAGCAGGAATTCAGGGCCTGTTAACCAAGAAGAATTTGCAAAGACACTTGCAGACACTGGCCTGGTGGCATGATCTGCAGGATTAATTTGCTCTGTTCATCTATTATAGCATACATCCTAG
This sequence comes from Bombina bombina, assembly GCF_027579735.1. Classification (NCBI taxonomy): domain Eukaryota; kingdom Metazoa; phylum Chordata; class Amphibia; order Anura; family Bombinatoridae; genus Bombina; species Bombina bombina. Next base: position 1,196,859,800 of record NC_069502.1, read on the forward strand.
CAACTTTCTCAGGTTGATCCTGTGGATAAATCTTGACTAGACATACCTTGGCACAGCATTTGTAGTCTAAGCCTTCTCCACAGACTTCTGTGCATGCAGAGGAAACACTCGCTGTGACTGGAGCACGACTTTGTTGCTCCCCGCCATGAGTTGAGACAGGGGTGGAGTCAGTTAGCTGCTGTGGGTTGTCTGGAAGTGGAGTAGGATGCATAGCTGTAACGTGTCTGTCGCTACTGCATTCTGTGCACTTTATAACATCTTTACAGTATTTAGCAAAGTGACCATAAGAAGCACAACACCTATAGCATACTCCAAGTTTCTGGAGAATCTCCCTGCGCTCTTGTAAAGTCTTTGCCCTAAGCTCACTACATTTCTTAAGAGGGTGAGGCTTCCTGTGAATAGGGCACTGACGATTAGGGTCTTTATCTCTCTCGCCTGAGTCACTCTGGTTTGCAGGAGAGGATACGGGTGATGAGATGTCTGTCCTTTTAACAGATATTGCTCTATTAAAGTCTCTACGTTTAGCTGCCGTGTTATCATACCTTGATGATGTTGGTAAGGATGATGAAGCAGGCAAGTTGGGTTCGCAGAAGCTGAAGCTGGGATCGTTTCTCATCCAGGCTTGATCGCTGATGTACCTGCAAAAGTATGAAAATGGAGGAAAGGATACGTTATAGTCTCTTTTGTATCTTCAGCCCTGTTGTGCCCATTTCTCTTGCAGGTTATATGGCAGTTTAGACACCACAGGATTGACACCATGAGCAGTGTCCAGAAAGCTTAGTCCAGGTAGACGTGGGTCTGTCTTCGCCAACTCTAGCTCCATGAGGAGGTCACTTAGTTCTTGGAGCTTGCGATAGTCTTTGTTTCCTATTTTTGGGAAGTTTTGCAGTCTCTTGAACAGAGCGCTTTCTATGGCTTCAGAGCTACCATAGGCTTGCTCAAGTCTTGCCCATGCAGCAACAAGGCCTGAATCTGGGTGGTCAACATGTACTGTTCTCAGTCTTTTAACACGATCTGCGGATTCTGGCCCCAGCCACTTTATGAGCAAATCAAGTTCCTCCTTGGTTGTAAGGTCGAGATCAGCTGTAGCAGCCTTAAAGGTTGATCTCCAGGCCCTGTAGCTCTCTGGACAGTCGTCAAACCTTGAGAGGCTTGTGTTAATGAGCTCACGGCATATCATGTATCTGGCGAAGTCAGTAAAGTCTGATCTCTCACTCTTTGGTGCCAAAGTAACTTGAGGAACCCCTTGGGTGTGAAAGTTCTTTGGTGAAGAAGGGTGAAGTTTACCAGGATAAAATGATGTTGCAAGAGCATTCAACTGTGGTGTAGTCTCTAAGGATTCTGCTGGCTGTGGCTTGAGCTGCGGCTTGTCACTGGAAGTCACCTTATTGTCAGCGGGAGGTGATGCGGTTTGCTGCTTAGATGCACTTGTGTTGTGGATTTGAAGAGGCTCAGGCATTTGGTGCTGAGAGGTCTCTGTGTTGAGATTGAGAACGATGGTGTTAGTAGTAGGCACAGGAGATGACTCTGTATCGTTGCAAATATTATGCCTTAGCACGTATTTACTTGTGCGTTCAACTGGGTCTTCCAGATCTGCTGGGATATGGCAATCTGAATTAGTACTTTCTCCCATTGCTTGTTCAAGGACTTTCAGCCTTGCTAGGGCTGCTGCTTCTTTCTTTTCCATTTGCAAAACCTTTATTTGGGAATCCACCTTTGCTTGCTGGGCAGCCATTTCTGCTTGCTGGGCAGCCATTTCTGCTTCCCTTCTGATAAAGGAGCTTTGCACTTTTTTTGATTCTGCATCAGCACGGGCCTCTATTAGCTTGTCGCTTAATGTTGAACTTCTGGAGCGAGAGGATCTAGAAGAATGTGCAGTGAGCTTAGTTGATGTGGATCTATGAGATCTGGTCTCCTGCAGTTGAGCAATGCGGAACTCTGCCTTTTCTTTAGCCGTTTGCACTAAGAGATCTCTATGTTGGTCCAGTGCATCAGTCCTAGTCAGTTCTGCTGAAGAGTCCTCTATATTAAAATCCTGTAAGAAGGCTGTGTATTTTGCAGACAGCCGCTGGTAGCGTTCATATGCAGCAGGTAGGTGATCTATAGAGTCTCTCAATTTGGCTGGTTGATCATTAAAGTGTGACAAAACTGACATGCATTGTGAAATTCTGTCCCATAGGTTTGACAGATTGCTGGAGTACTCATCTCTAGTGAATTCATAGTTTTCTCTGAGTTTATGTGTTGGTTTTATTGTCCGTTTGGGTCTTACACTCTGTTCAGCAATATCTGCAGGATCTGCTTCCTGTATGTCTGTGGGTTCAGAGGCATGATGTATCTGCGTAGGTTCGGCTATAAAAGAGTGCTCAGAGCCTTGTCTAGACATTTTTTAAAGTTTTGCAAAAAATGGTACTGTCTCTTTAAGAAGGCAAACAGCAGCTTAGACAGGTGGGGCAACAGTTCAATGCAGAGAAACAGTTTTCAACATTCAGATGAAGTGCAGTAAACTTGTGCGACATGTGCTTTCACAAGATGGCGGATGACCCTGAGCTTGATTGCAGATTAAACACACACATATACATAGCAGGCTGTAGGAATTCTATACATCTTTTGACTATTCTGACTCAGAAAGTTGTAATAATGATCTATCCCTTGCTGAGACCTCTATGCCTGGCCTGTATAAGAAGATACAATCACTGCAGACAATCTTCGTCAGATAGCTGAACTCACCAATACCTTGTCAATCCACAAAGTTGCTTTATTCTGAATATCAGGTTACAGCAGATAATGAATACAGCAGATGAATGATGAATGGTTAAAGTATTTTGCGGTCAAAAGATGATACTGATCGTAGCTTGCAATGAATTAACATGAGTGCTTGTTACATGAGGCCTGTTAGCTGCAGCCATGACACAGGAAAACATCATAAAACTACAAGGGCGGAGTAATACACAAAAAGGAAATGCATATAAGGTCAGGGGTAAGATACTGGAAAATAGGAGCATTACCAAAATGTGTCAGTAGATGGCAGTACAGAACAAACACAGGGAAGCCTAGAAAACAATGGCATAAAATATATGATTTCTTAACTATAACAACATGAACATAACAGAGGCTATGAAATATTCTATGCCTCATTGAGGCAGCACAGGGCAGATTAGGGGTTTATAAGTATAATGTAGGTGGCAGCGGTGTCCGGAGAGGCAGATTAGGGGTTAATAGTATAATGCAGGTGGTGACGATGTCGGGGGCGGCAGATTAGGGGTTAATAAGTGTAAGATTAGGGGTGTTTAGACTCGGGGTTCATGTTAGGGTGTTAGGTGCAGCCATATTTTTTTGTTCCCCATAGGAAACAATGGGGCTGCGTTAGAAGCTGGACGCTGCTTTTTTGCAGGTGTTAGTTTTTTTTTCAGCCAGCTCAGCCCCATTTTTTCCTATGGGGAAATCGTATACAAGCACATTTAGCCAGTTTACCGCTACCGTAAGCAATGCTGGTATTGAGGTGAGATGTGGAGGTAAATTCTGCTCTACGCTCACCTTTTTGCAGCTAACGCCAAGTTAGCCAGGTTTGCACCGCACAGCCTTACCGACAAAACGCGTGATCTAGGCGATACTTAGGTAGACTCAGGAGCAGCTGATGATTGGTGGCTACACACATACAGTATGTCTCTTGTCATTGGCTCACCAGATATATTCGGCTAGCGCCTAGCAATACATTGCTGCCCCTGAGCCCTCCTGTGTGTGCTTTTCAACAAAGAATACCAAAAGAACAAATACATTTGATGACAGAAGTATATTTAAAATTCTCAAAAGCTTGTATACTCTAGGCAAATGAAAATGTAGTTTTGACTTTTGCGTACCTTTAACTATAAAGAAACCAATGATTGCTGGATTATAATTTTTATACTAAACAAGTGCATGTATAGAGTTAAACATAGTAAAGCCCAAATGAAACTTGCATGAATCAGAAAGGGCATGTAATTTTAAAAAAACTTTCAAATTTACTTTTAAAATCAAATTAGCTTGTTCTGTTGTTATTCTTAGTTGAAGGCTAATACTAGGTAGGCTCATATGCTAATTTCTAAGTCCTTGAAGCCGCCTCTCATATGAATGCATTTGACTGTTTTTCACAGCTAGAGGGTGTTAGCGCATGTGTTTCATATAGATACCACTGTGCTCATGCCCGTGAAGTTATTTAAGAGTCAGCATTAATTGCCTGAAATGCCAGTCTGTCAAAAAATCTGAGATAAGGAGGCAGTCAGCAGAAGCTTGGATACAAGGAATTTACAGAGGTAAAAAAGTATATTTCTATAACAGTGTTGATTATGTAAAACTGGGGAATGGTAAATAAAGGGATTATCTATCTTTTTAAACAATAACATTTTTGGTGTTTTCTATCCATTTAAAGGGATATACGTGTGGCTTGTAGGACTTACAGACATAATACAGACCACAGGCAGCTCTCTAAGATGAAAAACAGTAAAAACATTTACTAGAAGCATTTTTGCAAATGGAATAAAATTGCAAAAATGTTTCTTTTTAAAAATGAAATGCACCCAACATATTTTAATTCTAACCCTTCTATTGCTAAGTGCAAATCCCAATTTATTATGTTTAGAGGTCAGTATGATGTAATTACTGATTACTGTTCATGACTCGATGTGCATTTTAATTTCAAAATAGTTTTTAGACAAATGTTTTAAATAATGTTCAGTCTGTTATGGCTAAAGGGCATTTAAAAATATATTTCATTTTTATTTACTTTTTTTAATTTTAATAAACAGATGTTCCTGTGCTGGGAACAAGCATTTCCTGTTAGTTTCAAAATCAATTTAAACAGATTTAACTGGATTTTTCATCTGCATGATAGAAATTGTTTACCATCCCTTTAAGATACAAATCTATTATATGACCGACCTGCATTTGCCCTCTATTTCTATTCAAGGTAACTCCCTTTATTGTTTCCCTTTTTAAATAAAGGAACTAAGGTTTCAACTAGGAATAAGTATAAATCGCTTATTAAAATGATATGTTTTTTAATCACAAATCCATACAAAATATATAACATAAAACTCTATAATACTATCAAATGTCAACATCAGATGAAAAGATCATCATATGATAATATTTTCTGGGAATGACCCCCTTATTAAAGCAAAGTATTGGGTTGTCCATTCAAGATAAACTTAGACATCAACTTATTCCTCTTTGTTTTATCCAGCTGAAGTAAACTTGTTCAGTCATATTGTAGCAGTAAAAATCCTTCTCCTTCAAATCAAGGTGAGAACATTCTACTTCTCCACAGTGCCAGATGTTTATGCGCTCCTGCGCTCCTTCAGTAAATCATGTGAATATCTGTACCCTGCTATTGACAACTCCTGAATGCCCATTTGTCTCTAAAACAATCTCACTACTTGCCCCTACTTCTTCCAGGCTCCATTAAAGAGAGTCTTTCTAAGCACTTATATGCAGTATTTTGAATCACTATCATCACAAGGCTGACAGGATGCAGTGCATAGATTCTGAGCATTAATATCTTGTGCATAGTGATGTCGCGAACCTAAAAATTTGGGTTCGCGAACGGCGGACGCGAACTTCCGCAAAAGTTTGCGAACCGGCGAACCGGGCGAACCACCATAGACTTCAATAGGCAGGCGAATTTTAAAACCCACAGGGACTCTTTCTGGCCTCAATAGTGATGGAAAAGTTGTTTCAAGGGCACTAACACCTGGACTGTGGCATGCCGGAGGGGGATCCATGGCAAAACTCCCATGGAAATTACATAGTTGATGCAGACTCTGGTTTTAATCCATAAAGGGCATAAATCACCTAACATTCCTAAATTGTTAGGAATAACGTGCTGTAAAACATCAGGTATGATGTTGTATCGATCACGTAGTGTAAGGGTTACGCCCGCTTCACAGTGCGCAGTGTAGGTGATATACCTGCCCTGACCATGCTTTGCAGACCAGGTATCAGTGGTCAGATGGACCCTTGCCCCAACACTGTGTGCCAGACATGCCATTATAGCAGACTTATATGGCTTTGGCGTTGCTTTTTGGTAATTAGAAGGCTGCTAAATGCCACTGCGCACCACACGTGTTTTATGCCCAGCAGTGAAGGGGTTAATTAGGGAGCATGTAGGCAGCTTGTAGAGTTAATTTTAGCTTAAGTGTAGTGTAGTAGACAACCCAAAGTATTGATCTAGGCCCATTTTGGTATATTTCATGCCACCATTTCACCGCCAAATGCGATCAAATTTAAAAAAAAAAATTAATTTTTTTCACAATTTTAGGTTTCTCACTGAAATTATTATCAAACAGCTTGTGCAATTATGGCACACATAGTTGTAAATGCTTCTCTGGGATCCCCTTTGTTCAGAAATAGCAGACATATATGACTTTGGCTTTGCTTTCTGGTAATTAGAAGGCCGCTAAATGCTGCTGTGCATCACACGTGTATTATGGCTAGCAGTGAAGGGGTTAATTAGGTAGTTTGTAGGGAGCTTGCAGGGTTAATTTTAGCTTTAGTGTAGAGATCAGCCTCCCACCTGACACATCAGACCCCCTGATCCCTCCCAAACAGCTCCCTTCCCTCCCCCACCCCACAATTGTCCCCGCCATCTTAAGTACTGGCAGAAAGTCTGCCAGTACTAAAATTAAAGGTTTTTAATTTATTTTTTTTAGCATATTTACATATGCTGTGGTGTAGCATCCCCCTTTAGCCCCCAACCTCCCTGATCCCCCCAAAACAGCTCTCTAAACCTCCCCATCTGCCTTATTGGCGGCCATCTTGGGTACTGGCAGCTGTCTGCTATTATTTCACAGTCAAAAAAGTGTTTTTTTTTTTTTTTTAAATGTACACTACTGTTACACCAGATATGAGTGGTGGCACTGGGCAAGTGGGCACAGTATACGCTGTGAGCCTGACACACACGCTGGCAGGCAGGCAGGCAGGCAACTGCAATTAGATTACACAGGAAAAAAAAAAAAAAAAGCAGACTGATGTTCTAGCCCTAAAAAGGGCTTTTTGGGGTACTGTCCTTACAGCAGAGATCAGATGAGTCCTTTAGGATTGTAGTGGACACTGAATACACTAGCCTAGCTATCGATTTCCCTATTAAATCAGCAGCAGCTACACTGTCCCTCCTCTCACTAAGAATGCAGCTTCCAAATGAATCTAAAATGGATGCTGTCCAGGAGGTGGGAGGGTCTGGGAGGGAGGGTCTGCTGCTGATTGGCTGGAATGTGTCTTCTGACTGTGAGGTACAGGGTCAAAGTTTACTCAATGATGACAAATAGGGGGCGGATCGAACATCGTATATGTTCGCCGTCCGCGGAGAACGCGAACATGCTATGTTCGCCGGGAACTATTCGCCGGCGAACTATTCGCAACATCACTACTTGTGCAGCCAGGGCCGCTACTATATACAGTGGGGCAAAAAAGTATTTAGTCAGCCACCAATTGTGCAAGTTCTCCCACTTAAGAAGATGAGAGAGTCATGTAATTTTCATCATAGGTATACCTCAACTATGAGAGACAAAATGTGGAAACAAATCCAGACAATCACATTGTCTGATTTGGAAAGAATTTATTTGCATATTATGGTGGAAAATAAGTATTTGGTCACCTACAAACAAGCACGATTTCTGGCTCTCACAGACCTGTATCTTCTTCTTTAAGAGGCTCCTCTGTCCTCTCCTCATTACCTGTATTAATGGCACCTGTTTGAACTTGTTATAAGTATAAAAGACACCTGTCCACAACCTCAAACAGTCACACTCCAAACTCCACTATGGTGAAGACCAAAGAGCTGTCGAAGGACACCAGAAACAAAATTGTAGACCTGCACCAGGCTGGGAAGACTGAATCTGCAATAAGCAAGCAGCTTGGTGTCAAGAAATCAACTGTGGGAGCAATAATTAGAAAATGGAAGACATACAAGACCACTGATAATCTCCCTCGATCTGGGGCTCCACGGAAGATCTCACCCCATGGGGTCAAAATGATCACAAGAACGGTGAGCAAACATCCCAGAACCACACAGGGGTACCTAGTGAATGACCTGCAGAGAGCTGGGACCAACGTAACAAAGGCTACCATCAGTAACACACTACGACGCCAGGGACTCAGATCCTGCAGTGCCAGACGTGTCCCCCTGCTTAAGCCAGTACATGTCCGGGCCCATCTGAAGTATGCTAGAGAGCATTTGGATGATCCAGAAGCAGATTGGGAGCATGTCATATGGTCAGATGAAACCAAAGTAGAACTGTTTGGTAGAAACACAACTGTGTTTGGAGGAGAGAGAATGCTGAGTTGCAACCAAAGAACACCATACCTACTGTGAAGCATGGGGGTGGCAACATCATGCTTTGGGTCTGTTTCTCTGCAAAGGGAACAGGACGACTGATCAGTGTACATGAAAGAATGAATGGGGCCATGTATCGTGAGATTTTGAGTGCAAACCTCCTTCCATCAGCAAGGGCATTGAAGATGAAACGTGGCTGGGTCTTTTAGCATGACAATGATCCCAAACACACCGCCCGGGCAACCAAGGAGTTGCTTCGTAAGAAGCATTTCAAGGTCCTGGAGTGGCCTAGCCAGTCTCCAGATCTCAACCCCTTAGAAAACCTTTGGAGGGAGTTGAAAGTCTGTGTTGCCCAGCGACAGCCCCAAAACATCACTGCTCTAGAGGAGATCTGAATGCAGGAATGGGCCAACATACCAGCAACAGTGTGTGACAACCTTGTGAAGACTTACAGAAAACGTTTGACCTCTGTCATTGCCAACAAAGGATATATAACAAAGTATTGAGATTAACTTTTGATATTGACCAAATACTTATTTTCCACCATAATTTGAAAATAAATTATTTCCAAATCAGACAATGTGATTGTCTGGATTTGTTTCCACATTTTGTCTCTCATAGTTGAGGTATACGTATGATGAAAATTACAGGCCTCTCTCATCTTCTTAAGTGGGAGAACTTGTACAATTGGTGGCTGACTAAATACTTTTTTGCACCACTGTATATATAACACAGTCCACAAGCACAGGCACTCAATGGTCTTGAATACAAAAATTCAGTTTATTAAATCAAGGTTAAAATGACATAACGTTTCGGCACAATGCAGCGCCTTTGTCAAATGTAAACATACAGCAGTCTAACAAGCAGACCTAAAAACAGTGACAAACATGTATTAAATCCAACTTTTTATACCCATCACATAGCACATCGTACCGCCATCAAACACTCACATGTTAGTGACGTCCTCGTAGCATCATGACGTATGGCCACATTGCCATAGCAACATTGTCTACACAACTTCGGAAGTTATAACGCAGGCTTTAATATATATAAAGGGAAGTATATCACTATACACAAATGTACATCTGCATCTTACATCGTGACTGTAAGCAAAGAAGCTAAGGAGAATAGTATAGCCATTACATAAGCGGTTAATAAGTAACACACAATAATATACATATAACACTATTACAACTCGATAGTGCCTTACATGAAGCCCCACTAGTGGTGCAGCTAAAAATGTGCAATAAAAGCACACTGAAATTGCACAACCACAGCACTCCCAATCTGAGATCCAAAGTACATGGTGTCAAACAAAATTGGTTATGTAAGCAATTACACCGGATCACTAAATGGGACTAGATTTACAAAGACACTTTTTACTGAGGTTCACATTACCAAAACTAAAGCAGTACATGACTTATACCCCAACAATTAAATCCGTTTGATTCCTTCTGTGTCTAATGGAGCATATATAGAAACTTTCACAGGTAGTGAGAACCCATAGATGCTTTGCACAAATATAGCATCAACTAATAAAAAGGGCTAAAATCCAATGAGGTGTTAAGGCCCCTTAACACCTCATTGCTATGGGTATAAAAAGTTGGATTTAATACATGTTTGTCACTGTTATTAGGTCTGCTTGTTAGACTGCTGTATGTTTACATTTGATAAAGGCGCTGCAATGTGCCGAAACGTTATGTCATTTTAACCTTGATTTAATAAACTGTTTTTTTTTATTCAAGACCATTGAGTGCCTGTGCTTGTGGACTGTGTTGGATATATTATATAAACATGTGTTGGATATACCCTGCAGTGCACCGTGGCATAGAAATTGTAAGATTGTGCTGTCCTTTCTGGATATATATATATATATATATATATATATATATATATATATATATATATATATATAAAGTCCAGAAATAGTGCACTCTCACCATATTTATTCATCTGTCAGGGTGCTCTATTCATTTAATACATAAAATTATTACGGCACGTCTGAGGATGGGAGAGTTTCCCCGAATATGCTCACCATTGAATAAAGAATTTCACTTTAGAAAGGACCAGAGAGTGCTGTATTTATTAGATTTTTAATATATATATATATATATATATATATATATATATATATATAAACTAACAGGTAAACACTACAGACGGTAATAAAAAAAAATCGGACGGAGGGCCTACCTGGATCAGGTTTTGGGGTGAGGTTGCGAGCTCATCTGCAGTATGCAGCTCAGAATGCCTCCTCTATGTGATTTAGGAAGCCCCTTCCTTCCAAGTCCCCATGCCCAGCTTTCCTTCCCATCAAAGAACTGGTTGCTGCTCCACCTGAAGCCGTGCAGCCTTGAGAGGGCTCAGCCACACTAGACTACATTTCTTTGTAACAGGTAGTGGCGGTCAGAGGGGGGCCCCTGAATGGAGTTCCTCCTTTAAATCCCTGATGACAGCCCTTTGTGCAGCATAGAAAAAAATGTCCTCAACAATAGTAACTATATCAATGAGTTTCATTCAATTTAAATACTCAAACCAACTATCCACCAGTACTGTACCTTTCTATTGTGTAAGAAAATAAGCCACCAAATCCACATCCTAAGAAGATAGCCAGATCATTTAATAGTAATCCACTGCACTATTAATGAAAGCAAGCTGCTACCTGTGGCCAAAGATATAGGTACAGCGTCTTAAATGAGCCAAAACTCAGCAACTGACAAAAAAGTGTGATTCATCACTCTAGAAAACATGTTTTCATTGCTCCGGAGTCCAGTAGTGGCGAGCTTTACATCACTCTAGAGAACGTTTTCATTGCTCCGGAGTCCAGTAGTGGCGCGCTTTACATCACTCTAGAGAACGTTTTCATTGCTCCGGAGTCCAGTAGTGGAGTGATTTACATCACTCTAGAGAACATTTTCATTGCTCCGGAGTCCAGTAGTGGCGAGCTTTACATCACTCTAGAGAACGTTTTCATTGCTCCGGAGTCCAGTAGTGGAGTGCTTTACATCACTCAATAGAACAATTTCATTGCTCCGGAGTCCAGTAGTGGCGAGCTTTACATCACTCTAGAGAACGTTTTCATTTCTCCGGAGTCCAGTAGTTACGTGCTTTACATCACTCTAGAGAATGATTTCATTGCTCCGGAGTCCAGTAGTGGAGTGCTTTACATCACTCTAGAGAACGTTTTCATTGCTCCGGAGTCCAGTAGTGGCGAGCTTTACATCACTCTAGAGAATGTTTTCATTGCTCCGGAGTCCAGTAATGGTGTGCTTTACATTAGACTAGAGAACGTTTTAATTGCTCCGGAGTCCAGTAGTGGCGTGCTTTACATCACTCTAGAGAACATTTTAATTGCTCCGGAGTCCAGTAGTGGTGTGCTTTACATCAGACTAGAGAACGTTTTCATTGCTCCGGATTCCAGAAGTGGCGTGCTTTACATCACTCTAGAGAACGTTTTAATTGCTCCGGAGTCTAGAAGTGGTGTGCTTTACATCACTCTAGAGAACGTTTTAATTGCTCCGGAGTCCAGTAGTGGCAAGCTTTACATAACTCTAGAGAACGTTTTAATTGCTCTGGAGTCCAGTAGTTATGCGCTTTACATCACTCTAGAGAACGTTTTCATTGCTCCGGAGTCCAGTAGTTGTGCGCTTTACATCACTCTAGAGAACGTTTTCATTGCTCCGGAGTCCAGTAGTTGCGCGCTTTACATCACTCTAGAGAACGTTTTCATTGCTCCGGAGTCCAGTAGTGGCGAGCTTTACATCACTCTAGAGAACGTTTTAATTGCTCCGGAGTCCAGTAGTGGTGTGCTTTACATCAGACTAGAGAATGTTTTCATTGCTCCCGAGTCCAGTAGTGGTGTGCTTTACATCACTCAAGAGAACGTTTTCATTGCTCCGGAGTCCAGTAGTGGCGCACTTTACATCACTCTAGAGAACGTTTTCATTGCTCCGACCGGAGTCCAGTAGTGGCACGCTTTACATCACTCTAGAGAACGTTTTCCTTGCTCCTGAGTCCAGAAGTGGCACGCTTTACATCACTCTAGAGAACATTTTCATTTCTCCGGAGTCCAGTAGTGGTGTGCTTTTCATGACTCTTGAGAACGATTTCATTGCTCCGGAGTCCAGTAGTGGAGTGCTTTACATCACTCTAGAGAACATGTTTTCATTGCTCCGGAGTCCAGTAGTGGAGTGCTTTACATCACTCTAGAGAATGTCTTCATTGCTCCGGAGTCCAGTAGTTGCACGCTTTACATCACTCTAGAGAATGTTTTCATTGCTCCGGAGTCCAGTAGTGGCACGTTTTACATCACTCTAGAGAACGATTTCCTTGCTCCGGAGTCCAGAAGTGGCGAGCTTTACATCACTCTAGAGAACGTTTTCATTGCTCCGGAGTCCAGTAGTGGCACATTTTACATCACTCTAGAGAACGTTTTCCTTGCTCCGGAGTCCAGAAGTGGCACATTTTACATCACTCTAGAGAATGTTTTCATTGCTCCGGAGCCCAGTAGTGGCACATTTTACATCACTCTAGAGAATGTTTTCATTGCTCCGGAGTCCAGTAGTGGCACATTTTACATCACTCTAGAGAACGTTTTCCTTGCTCCGGAGTCCAGTAGTGGCACATTTTACATCACTCTAGAGAATGTTTTCATTGCTCCGGAGTCCAGTAGTGGCGAGCTTTACATCACTCTAGAGAACGTTTTCATTGCTCCGGAGTCCAGTAGTGGCGTGCTTTACATCACTCTAGAGAACGTTTTCATTGCTCCGGAGTCCAGTAGTTGCACATTTTACATCACTCTAGAGAACGATTTCCTTGCTCCGGAGTCCAGAAGTGGCGAGATTTACATCACTCTAGAGAACGTTTTCATTGCTCCAGAGTCCAGAAGTGGCACATTTTACATCACTCTAGAGAATGTTTTCATTGCTCCGGAGCCCAGTAGTGGCACATTTTACATCACTCTAGAGAATGTTTTCATTGCTCCGGAGTCCAGTAGTGGCACATTTTACATCACTCTAGAGAACGTTTTCCTTGCTCCGGAGTCCAGTAGTGGCACATTTTACATCACTCTAGAGAATGTTTTCATTGCTCCGGAGTCCAGTAGTGGCGAGCTTTACATCACTCTAGAGAACGTTTTCATTGCTCCGGAGTCCAGTAGTGGCGTGCTTTACATCACTCTAGAGAATGTTTTCATTGCTCCGGAGTCCAGTAGTTGCACATTTTACATCACTCTAGAGAACGATTTCCTTGCTCCGGAGTCCAGAAGTGGCGAGATTTACATCACTCTAGAGAACGTTTTCATTGCTCCGGAGTCCAGAAGTGGCACATTTTACATCACTCTAGAGAATGTTTTCATTGCTCCGGAGCCCAGTAGTGGCACATTTTACAACACTCTAGAGAATGTTTTCATTGCTCCGGAGTCCAGTAGTGGCACATTTTACATCACTCTAGAGAACGTTTTCCTTGCTCCGGAGTCCAGAAGTGGCACATTTTACATCACTCTAGAGAACGTTTTCCTTGCTCCGGAGTCCAGAAGTGGCACATTTTACATCACTCTAGAGAATGTTTTCCTTACTCCGGAGTCCAGAAGTGGCACATTTTACATCACTCTAGAGAACGTTTTCCTTGCTCCGGAGTCCAGAAGTGGCACATTTTACATCACTCTAGAGAATGTTTTCATTGCTCCAGAGTCCAGTAGTGGCACATTTTACATCACTCTAGAGAATGTTTTCATTGCTCCGGAGTCCAGTAGTGGCGAGCTTTACATCACTCTAGAGAACGTTTTCATTGCTCCGGAGTCCAGTAGTGGCGTGCTTTACATCACTCTAGAGAACGTTTTCATTGCTCCGGAGTTCAGTAGTGGCACATTTTACATCACTCTAGAGAACGTTTTCCTTGCTCCGGAGTACAGAAGTGGCATGTTTTACATCACTCCAGCCGACGCTTAGCATTGCACATGTTGATATGAAGCTTTTGTACAGCTGTTCTGCCATGTGGAAACCCATTTCATGAAGCTCCCGACACACAGTTCTTGTGCTTATGCTGTTCCCAGAGGCAGTTTGGAACTCTGTAGTGAGTGGTGCAACAGATGATAGGCGATTTTTATGCCTTTTTTGCTTCAGAGTTTATGTGGTCCAGTAGTGGCACGTTTTACATCACTCTAGAGAACGATTTCCTTGCTCCGGAGTCCAGAAGTGGCGAGCTTTACATCACTCTAGAGAACGTTTTCATTGCTCCGGAGTCCAGTAGTGGCACATTTTACATCACTCTAGAGAACGTTTTCCTTGCTCCGGAGTCCAGAAGTGGCACATTTTACATCACTCTAGAGAATGTTTTCATTGCTCCGGAGCCCAGTAGTGGCACATTTTACATCACTCTAGAGAATGTTTTCATTGCTCCGGAGTCCAGTAGTGGCACATTTTACATCACTCTAGAGAACGTTTTCCTTGCTCCGGAGTCTAGAACTGGCACATTTTACATCACTCTAGAGAACATTTTCCTTGCTCCGGAGTCCATAAGTGGCACATTTTTACATCACTCTAGAGAATGTTTTCATTGCTCCGGAGTCCAGTAGTGGCACATTTTACATCACTCTAGAGAATGTTTTCATTGCTCCGGAGTCCAGTAGTGGCGAGCTTTACATCACTCTAGAGAATGTTTTCATTGCTCCGGAGTCCAGTAGTGGCGTGCTTTACATCACTCTAGAGAATGTTTTCATTGCTCCGGAGTCCAGTAGTTGCACATTTTACATCACTCTAGAGAACGATTTCCTTGCTCCGGAGTCCAGAAGTGGCGAGCTTTACATCACTCTAGAGAACGTTTTCATTGCTCCGGAGTCCAGAAGTGGCACATTTTACATCACTCTAGAGAATGTTTTCATTGCTCCGGAGCCCAGTAGTGGCACATTTTACATCACTCTAGAGAATGTTTTCATTGCTCCGGAGTCCAGTAGTGGCACATTTTACATCACTCTAGAGAACGTTTTCCTTGCTCCAGAGTCCAGAAGTGGCACATTTTACATCACTCTAGAGAACGTTTTCCTTGCTCCGGAGTCCAGAAGTGGCACATTTTACATCACTCTAGAGAACGTTTTCCTTGCTCCGGAGTCCAGAAGTGGCACATTTTACATCACTCTAGAGAATGTTTTCATTGCTCCGGAGTCCAGTAGTGGCACATTTTACATCACTCTAGAGAATGTTTTCATTGCTCCGGAGTCCAGTAGTGGCGAGCTTTACATCACTCTAGAGAACGTTTTCATTGCTCCGGAGTCCAGTAGTGGCGTGCTTTACATCACTCTAGAGAGCGTTTTCATTGCTCCGGAGTCCAGTAGTGGCACATTTTACATCACTCTAGAGAACGTTTTCCTTGCTCCGGAGTACAGAAGTGGCATGTTTTACATCACTCCAGCCGACGCTTAGCATTGCACATGTTGATATGAAGCTTTTGTACAGCTGTTCTGCCATGTGGAAACCCATTTCATGAAGCTCCCGACACACAGTTCTTGTGCTTATGCTGTTCCCAGAGGCAGTTTGGAACTCTGTAGTGAGTGGTGCAACAGATGATAGGCGATTTTTATGCCTTTTTTGCTTCAGAGTTTATGTGGTCTAACACTTTATGTCTGGGCTGTTGTTGCTCCTAGAAGCTCCCACTTCACAATATTTGCACTTACAGTTGACCGGGACAGATTTAGTAGGGCAAACATTTCAGAAACTGACTAAAAAGATGGTATCCTATGACAGTGCCACATTTAAAGTCACTGAGCTCTTCAGTATGACCCATTTCACTGCTAGTTTCTCTATAGAGATTGAATGGCTTTGTGCTGAATTGTACGCACTTGATAGCAATAAGTGTGGCTGAAAAAACAGAACTTGATAATTAGTAGGGGAGTCCACATACATCTGTCCATATGGTGTGTGGGCATGTGTTATACAACCCCAATTCAAAAAAGTTGGGACAGTATGAAAATTGCAAAAAATACAAACAAAAATTGTCTTCTAAAAATTAAATTCACCTGTACTATAATGAAAACACATTATTAGCACATGATTTGATGTTTTACTTTGTGAATTTAATGTATTTTTGAAAATTTACATTTATTTCAAATCTGATGACTGCAACACGTTCCAAAAAACTTGGGACAGAGGCAATTTAGGTCTAATAGCGATGTGACAAGTTGAAATAAGAGGTGATGTGAGGCAATCGTGTAATCATAGTATATAAGCCTCCAAAAAAGGCCTAATCCTTAAAGAGCAAGGCTTTTTCAGTCAAAACCATTCACCTCTGCATCCACAGATGCAAGTTAAGGCTTTACTATGCAAAGTAGAAGCCAAACATAAATACTGTCCAGAAGTGTCGCCCACTTCTCTGGGCTCGGGCTTATCTGAGATGAACAGTAGCACAGTGGTATCGTGTTTTGCAGTCCGATGAGTCAACATTTTAAATAGTTTTTGGAAAAAAACATCTGTCGTGATCTCCGGGCCAAAGAGGAAAAGAACCATTCAAGCTGTTATCATTGTCAGGTCCAAAAGCCAGCATCTGTTATGGTATGGGGGTGTGTCAGTGCCCATAGTATGGGTAACTTTCACATCTTTGAGGGCACCATTATTGCAGAAAGATATTTATACATTTTGGAGCAACATATTCTGCCATCCAGACGTCGTCGTTTTCAGGGACGTCCCTGCATTTTCTAGCAGGACAACGCCAAACCACATTCTGCCCGGATTAGAAGCACAAGTTGCGTAAGCAGAGAGTGCCGGTGCTAGCATGGCCTGCCTGCAGTGCTGTCCTGTCTCCTATTAAGAATGTGTGGCGCAATATGAAGCACAAAATAAGGCAATGAAGGCCCTGTACAGTTGCGTAGCTGAAGACATACATAATAGATGAATAGGGGAAAATTCTGCTTGCTAAACTTAACCAACTGGTGTCTTCAGTCCCCAAACGTTTAATTTAATGTTATTAAAAGAAAAGGTGATGTTACACAGTGGTAAACAGTCGACTGTCCCAACTTTTTTGGAGTGTGTTGCAGTCATCAGATTTGAAATGCGCGTATATTTAAAACAAAAAATGTGTTAATAATGTTTTTTCAATATAGTACAGGATGAATTGAATTTTCAAATGACTCTTTTTGTTTGTTTTGTTTTTTCCCATACCAACTTTTTCGTTGTATATATAAACAGGGAAGGCTGCAAATATTGTTCTTGTTGTAGATATAGGAGATTATAATTAATTAGAAATAGTTTAGGACAATAAAATTTGCTTATCAGCTATAGGAGATTTCCTAAAAGATAACTACATGTCAGTGCTAATAGAGGAACCAACAAGAAAGAAATCTATACAGGATTTAGTGTGTCAAATAATACAGAAATAATAACAAACATAAGTCCAATATCATTTACATAACATGGTAACATTTGAATTCTGTTTTAATAAAAAAGTTTTTCAAGAGTTTGTGTTTAAGAGGTTTACAGACGTTTAAATAATAAGAAAGTATAGTGCAAAAATATAAGAGCTCTTGTGCGTTAACAACACTTGTTTCTATTTTTGCAGTCACATTACAAGCCTAAAGCTATTTTTTATCTCTTAAGCAATAGTTTAGGTTGCATGTCAGATAGTGTGGGACACCTATTCCCTCACATAATAGACTTCTATTAGCACAGTAAAATGATTTTCTGATATCGCTTAAGCACTAAGCTATGATGCGCTAACCCAAGGGTAAGCAAGTAGTGTAGTTCTTCATATAGTTATGTGCTATACTATTAATAATAATTATTTATTTCAGGTCTTATGAAACACTACATTTTAACACAGGTATTTGGTATTGCTCTTGAGTGCAACACTGGATTTACAACTTGTAATATGAGCATGATCAGTGCATGAATAGCGTTAACTGCAATATCCATTAAAAGTGTAGGGCGCACTAGAAAATGTTCAGCTTCGTTAAGAGGCTTTGGTTAAGATATTAAACCCTTCACTTATAATACCAAGCTGTGCATTATTCTATGTACGAGGTTGTGGAAAAACTAACAGACCGTGTGCTATTAACTGCACTCCACCTGTAATCTAATTCACTAAATGTGTGAACGGTGAAATAATCAATAATCATCAAGGGAAGGCTGAGGTTCTAACCAAATGATTTTCTATTGTATACACAAGAGAGAAAACAATAGACAAGACATCTCTAAAAAAGTCAAGAAGCCAATAGGCAGATTTGAGGCAGTTATGTGGCTAACGAGTGGATGGGTGGAGGTGGAATCATTGGTGTTGCATGGGGGGACATATGGCATGCTGTGGAAAGAAATGAGTGCCACAGGGGAACCTATATATATAGGTTGTGGCTAAGTAAGAAGGGGCCGCGGTGGTTGGGGCAATTTTAACCTTTGCCAAGTAGCCTGGAAATTATTTCCATTGAGGTAGTGAAGTTTGAAAATTGGGGGTAACAGTAAACTTCTCCATAAACTGTAATAGAGATACACATGTTTACCACCCGTTTCCAAACGTTACCAGGTACTTTACGTCTTGCAGTCTATGCACACATGCACCTTTACGACTAATCTCTTGCTCAGTTGTATGTTGTCTTTTTCTTTCCTTGGCTAATGCCTGAAATGAGATCCCATACAACTGATTCTTTATAATTATTGTTTAATGGTATTATTTTAAGACATAGTTTGTCCTATTCAGGCTTTATGATCTTGTAATTACAAAATGTCTGTTTTTATATTATTTAATTTAGTTTAGAGTCATATCAAAAAGGAAGAATTTTCCCACAGTGAAAACTGGTTTTAATTTAATGTACTGTTTCCGTAAAACAACTTAGGAAAATAGGGAAAAGTCATACTGTAAGCAATAGATGATTTGAGCTAATTCAATTATATATATATATATTGTTGCTATGAGGCAGAATACTGACCATAGAGAAGTATCAATACTATAATTACTAAAAAAGGATTGAGAAGTGTAATATAGCTGATACAGCAGGACCATAGGGGTGTCCTGGATCTATATGTAGACTATGAATAACTATTAATGACATACGGCCAGATTACGAGTGGACCGCAAATGTTTGTGCACAAGCGATAAGGGGTTTATTGCAGGTGTTTGTGCTCATCGGGTTTACCGCTGGTATTACGAGTTGAAAGTTAACCCAATTGCTTGAGCACATTCACAATTTAAGCTAGAATGATTACCGCATCCTCAGAGCGCTGGTTAACTGTTCTGCAAAACTAAAAAGTGTCACAAAACACATCGAGAGTACATTACAAAGTAAACTTACACTCATAATAACACAATCTAATAAACATTATTCACAAAAATATTACACAAAAAAGTTCTAAAGGATCAAAGATAGGAGATCTCAGGTGTTAGAAAAATAAGACAGGCAAAGAGCTTAATATATATATATATATATATATATATATATATATATATATATATATATGTGTGTGTGTGTGTGTGTGTGTGTGTGTGTGTGTGCATATGTATTTATGTATTCATATGTGTATATATGTATTTATGTATTTATATGTGTATATGCGTATTTAAAGACATATATTCACATATAAACACAAATGCATATATATATATATATACATATATAGACTTATATATAAGTGTGTTGGAGCCCTTTGCAGTTAAAGGGACATAATACTCATATGCTAAATCACTTGAAACTGATGCAGTATAACTGTAAAAAGCTAACAGGAAAATATCACCTGAGCATCTCTATGTAAAAAAGGAAGATATTTTACCTCACAATTTCCTCAGCTCAGCAGAGTAAGTGCTGTGTAAAAAGTTATACTTCAGCTGCTGCCCAGCTGCAGGTAAAAAAAATAAAAAAAATGACGAAATGAACAGCATTCAATCAGTATCAACAGTGCTGATGTCATGAACTCTTTTACTGTGATCTCATGAGATTTGACTTAACTCTCATGAGATTTCATAGTAAATTTCCTTAAACGGAATAGGGAAATAAGATGAGTGTGCACAAGGCTCACCCCCTTGCCGGTCCCAGGACAGACATACTGATTCGCTATTGAAAGTCCTTTACAATGGGGTTTGAATACTTAGGAAATTTTGAGGTAAAATATCTTTCTTTTTTACATAGAGATGTTCAGGTGATATTTTCTTGTCAGCTTTTTACAGCTATGCTGCATCACTTTTAAGTGTTTCAATATTTGGGTACCATGGCCCTTTAAGTAGATGAAAACATGAAAAATCATAATGGGCCAATAAAAATGGAGCGCTATTTAGCACTTTCGCTATAGTGTTAATTGTGCTAAAATTAAACTTTTTGTGCACGTCAGGTTGTGCTAGTATTATAAGTTGAAAGTAAAAAGTTATCGCTCTAACCTGAACTTACAATGTTGCGTGTGCAATAACCTATTTCGCATTCCAATGTTCTGCACATAGCAGAATATGTTCTATTTATTCATGAATACATATTTCTACATATATCCTTTATAGCATTTTTGTGCAATAGTTTTATTAAATAACTTTTATTAGATGGTGTTATTATGAGTGTAACTGTACTTTGTAATGTATTTTTTATGTGTTTTGTGCTACTTTTTTGTTTTGCGAAACAGTTAACCACAGCTCTGAGGACACGGTAATCAATAACGATTGCGCTCATGCATTCACATTTACTTTCAACTTGTAATATGAGCACAATTTAACCTACACACAAACGATTGCAAAAACCCAATACCACTTGCGTGCAAACGTTTGCGCTCAGCTCGTAATCTAGTCCAATGTATATTAGAAGACACACAGGGGAGACCAGCCTCTATGAAGGACGGCAGTGCCCTAACCCTCACTAGAAATGCCAATATAGAGGACTGAGAACATATATAAATACCCTTTACAAAATGTTTGAAAACAAATAGGAGCCAGATTCCGAGTGCAGCGCACACGTTTGCATGCAAGAGATATCTGGCTTTCGCGTTAGTTTGAGCACAGGTTAAATTGTGCTTGTATTACAAGATGAAAGTAAACGTGATCACTTGAGCGCAATTGAAGTTAACGCTCGTCGGGTTAGCTTGACCACAAAGCTCTGGTTAACTGTATAGCGAGAAAAAAATGAGCATTAGCAGGAAGTACCTATCAGCCAATGAGCATTAGCAGGAAGTACATGTTTGCTAATGAGCATTAGTATGAAGTTCCTTTCAGCTAATGAACATTAGTAGGAAGTACCTATTATATAATGAACATTAGTAGTAAGTACCTGTCAGCTAATGAACATTAGTAGGAAGTAACTGTTAGCTAATGAGCATTAGTAGGAAGTACCTATCAGCTAATGAACATTAGTAGGAAGCACCTATTAGCTAATGAACATTAGTAGGAAGCACCTATTAGCTAATGAACATTAGTAGGAAGTACCTATTAGCTAATGAGCATTAGTAGGAAGTACCTATTAGCTAATGAACATTAGTAGGAAGCACCTATTAGCTAATGAACATTAGTAGGAAGTACCTATTAGCTAATGAGCATTAGTAGGAAGCACCTATTAGCTAATGAACATTAGTAGGAAGTACCTATCAGCTAATGAACATTAGTAGGAAGTACCTATTAGCTAATCAACATTAGTAGGAAGTACCTATCAGCTAATGAACATTAGTAGGAAGTACCTATCAGCCAATGAGCATTAGTAGGAAGTACCTGTCAGCTAATGAACATTAGTAGGAAGTACCTATTAGCTAATGAACATTAGTAGGAAGTACCTATCAGCTAATGAACATTAGTAGGAAGTACCTATTACCTATCAGCCAATGAGCATTAGTAGGAAGTACCTGTCAGCTAATGAACATTAGTAGGAAGTACTTATTAGCTAATGAACATTAGTAGGAAGTACCTATCAGCTAATGGACATTAGTAGGAAGTACCTATCAGCTAATGAGCATTAGTAGGAAGTACCTGTCAGCTAATGAACATTAGTAGGAAGTACCTATTAGCTAATGAACATTAGTAGGAAGTAACTGTTAGCTAATGAGCATTAGCATGAAGTACCTATCAGCTAATGAGCATTAGTAGGAAGTACCTGTCAGCTAATGAACATTAGTAGGAAGTACCTATTAGCTAATGAACATTAGTAGGAAGTACCTATCAGCTAATGAACATTAGTAGGAAGTACCTATTAGCTAATGAACATTAGTAGGAAGTAACTGTTAGCTAATGAGCATTAGCATGAAGTACCTATCAGCTAATGAACATTAGTATGAAGTACCTGTCAGCTAATGAACATTAGTAGGAAGTAACTGTTTTTTTTGTTTTTTTTGTAAAAGAAAAACACACAGTATCAAATTAAAACATATTACAAAAGTAATACCACCTCGCAGGGTGTTGAATATTGTACAACCATGGAGAGAACAAGAAAAAAAAAACAAACAAACAAAAAAAAAAAAAACATGCCAGGCATTTTAAGGTTTCGCATACCATCCCTTTCAATTTGGCAAAATACGGCAAATTAGGGTCTACTACATATGTTATAAACCTCCATAGTATATATACTTAAATATAAAAGAACTTATCTAAATAGTATAATAAAGCTAAAAATAACAACAACAAAAAACAAAAAAGCCTGGTCTCTTCAATACATTGTAACCATATACTGGATACTGAGTAAAAAAAGCGAATCTTTCAAATTTTTCTACTTTTACACTGAAGCACTTGTTATCTTAACACAAAGAATATAAAAACCAACAAAAACAGACAAAGGAAAAGCGAAAAAATAAGAAAATGGGAGAAAAGAGAAGAAAAAAAAACAAAAAAAAAACACGAGAACATATCCTTCTCTCGCGCGAGCTCCGCTCCCCCCTCACGCTCCCACTATACTAATCTAGGGACAAAATTCAGTCCGCCTCGCTTCTTAACGGTAACATGTTACATGTCTCTATAATTCCTAATCCATTCTACTGGAAATTCACCTAGTATCGCCAAATCACAGAAACACTCTGAACTAAAAAATGGATATAATATAAACTTTTGAATGCTTTCCGCATACGTCTTAATTATCGGGAGCCATCCTAATAAGAATTTCCTTACTTCCTTTTCATGTGCTTCTCTAAGATGAAAGGACTCATACAATATATGCATCTGGATTTCCTTAATGAACACTGAAAAATCAGGCATTTTATTAGCTTTCCAGTTTTTCACTATCAATTGTCTGACCAACAATATAATTATATTTAATTTTTTTTTGTGTAATAATACATCCTGACTGGCATAATTAAGGAAAAAAATACAGTCTGCGTCTAAGCAGATCTTTAGTTTATAGATATTGTTAAACCAATAAGCATCCTTCTTCCAAAATTGTCCAACCTTAGGGCACTCAAAAACATATGTAAAATGTCTGCATTAATAAAAAGACATCGTGGACAAGAAAAAGTTTGACTAGTAGACATTTTAGACAATTTTAGAGGTGTACAATAAAAGTTGTTAATAAGTTTCATATGGCTCTCTTTCCAGCTCATTGGTATCCTACATTTATTAACTATTTTACAGCTAACCCTAATTGTCTCTTGATCCGTCCCTGGAGTCACTAAACTCCATTTATCCTGGAGAATTTCTGTCCATGTATTGTTCTGCTTGGCCAGCATAATACTATACAATATAGATATTGAAGGGGCCTTAACTCTAGCGATGATGATACTGGGTCTTATTTCAAGCCATGCGACCGGCCCGCCACCATCCCAATCCTTAGATTTGATGTAATGACAGACTTGTAGGTATGGAAACAGATTGTTACTTGGGAGATCAAACTGTCTCTTTAAACTATCAAAGGAAGTTATTCCTGCACCTTCTATAAAAAATTGATATACTGACTTCAGTCCTTTCGCAGACCAAGCTCTAAATACCTTCTGGTTAATCCCTGGGGTAAACTCAGGGTTACCCATTAATGTTAGATGTTCCGAGAAAGAGTAATCCTGGCCTATAATAGAACATAAATTTTGCCAGGCTTGAATTATATTTTTAACCGAGCTTAGACTTTTAATATTACTAGGCAAATCTTTGATCTGAACATGTAATAAAGCTTTCACTGAAAATGGGAAAACTAAAAATGTTTCAATATCCTTAGTGGAAAACCAGCTTGTTTCAGCAAGCCAGTCTAACGCAATTTTCCCCAGGGCGGCCAAATTATACAGCTTTATATTAGGTAATGCTAATCCTGCGAATTTGCGAGTTTGCATCAATTTTTCTAACGCGATTCGTGATTTGTTCTTTCCCCGACAGATAAATTGCGAAAAGCTTGAATTTAATTTCCTCAGATCTTCTTTTTTTAACATTAATGGTAAATTCTGTAATGGAAAAAGTAATCGCGGAAAGATAATTGTCTTTATAAGGCTAACCTTGGCAGATATTGAAAGCGGGAAAACAGCCCATAGTTTCAAATCTGTAAAAATTTTCTGCAAAAGCGGTTGAAAGTTGAGATCGTACCACTTTTCTGGATTTCTATGTAAGAAAATCCCTAAATATCTTAATGAGTCAACTACTTTAAATGGTGTATTAACTATCTTCGGGCAGATTTTATCGATCCACATTATTTCACTTTTATTATAATTCACTTTATATCCTGAGAAAGAACTAAAGAGATCTAAACACGCTAATACTTTAGGTATAGACTTGGGTGTATTATACAAACTAATTAAAAGATCGTCTGCATATAAAAAGATTTTAAGCGCCGTTCCACCTATAATGATCCCTTCCAACACTTCCCTTAGCCAAATAGCCAACGGTTCTAAAGCTAGGTTGAAAAGGAGGGGGGATAATGGACACCCTTGTCTAGTACCTTTTTTAAGTCTTATCCCAGGTGTTAGAGAATTATTAATCAAGAGATAAGATATAGGACTCTGATAGATGTTGCGTACGCACTGCACGAATTGGTTTTTAAAACCAAACTTTTCCAGCGTTTGAAATAAATAATCCCATTCAATAGAATCAAATGCCTTAACTGCATCGAGAGTTAATAGTGCCATGTCATTTTTAAAATCTTTACAAGTACCTTTTTTTAAGGTCCAAATATAATCTAATAGGGTAATAATTTTCCGCATGTTTTTAGATGGATTCCTTAAAGCCATAAATCCCGACTGATCGGGGTGTATAATTTGGTCAAGGCATTTCATTAATCTAGATGCCAATATGGAAGTCAAAATCTTATAGTCTACATTGAGGACCGAGATAGGTCTATAAGAAGCTGGATCCTCTAAATCTTTATCTTTTTTAGGGATTAATGAGATATTAGCCGCTACGAAATATTCTGACGGTGGGTTACTATTGATAAAATAGTTATTATAAAGTTTTTCAAGAGAAGGTGTGATTTCTTCCGCTAAAATTTTATAATATTCTGCAGAGAGGCAATCCGGACCAGCAGCTTTATTTAGTTTAGTTTTCTCGATTGCGACCTCTATTTCTTTAGCTGTAATAGGTGCATTAAGATTCTCAATAAGATTTTCTGCTACTCAAGGTATTTTTACTTGTGACCAAAACTTCTCTTGATTCTGTTTATGATTACAACAGCGAGTATATAGCCCTTGGTAGTAATTAAAGAAGACCTTGCTGATATCTGTCGGTTCAGTATATCTCTTATCTTGATCCCTAATGGCTAATATAAGATTTTTCTTTTTTCTACACTTTACTAAATTTGCAAGATGTTTAGCTGAGCATCCATAATATCCTTTGAAATGTAAATTCAGTTTTGTCTCCTCTTCTAAAGATTTCTGTTTCAAGAACAGATCTCTTTCCTGTCTGGCGCTCCGATACCTTTCCCAGTAAACACTATTTGGGTCACCCACATATTTCCTATAACTATTTCTAACTTGTTTAGCTAATTGGGATTCTCTAGCACTGTCTTTCCACTTCTTTTTGCACATATAAGATTTTATTTCGCCTCTTAAAAAGGCTTTAGAAGCTTCCCAAAATGTTTTGATTTTTTGAAAATATGATATATTAAGAGTACAATAATCTTTCCATATCTGTTTTAGCCATAACTTAAATCTTATATTTTTATATAAATAGTGTTGGAAGACAATGCTAGTGTTCCTTTTTGCTGGGTTTACTAACGATTGGAATGATAGCGAGACGATCGCATGGTCCGAGACAACTATATCCCCAATAGAGGGCTCCATTTTTTGTACGGCAAGAGATTCTGAAATTAATATAAAATCAATTCTAGAAAATGTCTTATAGGTTTTGGACTCACAGGTGTAAGTACGCAGATCGGGATTATACAGTCTCCAAACATCAAATACTTTTAAATAATAACAATTTTTTTTTCATATATTTAGCATGTTTATTGTGTACAGTGAGGTTTTTTTTGGAGAATCTATCTATCTCCGGGCAAAATGAAAGATTAAAATCACCCCCTATCACCAATTTTTCTGCTACAAATGGAAATAGTTTACTCTTAATCCTTTCCCAGAATGTTTTGGAAAAAACATTTGGTGCATAAATATTAGAGGACTAATTTTGTTCCGTCAATTTGAATTTGTAATAGAATGTACCGTGCCTCAGGATCTAATTCGCATTGTGTTATTTGATATGATAAATTTGTATTTATAAGGATAGCAACCCCTAATTTCCTATTTCTACAGGGTGTAGCTAGTACTTCTCCTACCCACCTAGATCTCAGTTTGGAAATTTCAGTATCCTTTAAATATGTTTCCTGTAAGAAAACTATACTTGGCTTTTGAAGACCTAATTTTTTAATTATTAGTTTCCGTTTTATTGGGTTAGTAATGGCCCCCACATTCCAAGAAAGGATCTTGAGATTATCTATTTTATCAGACATATTTGTTAATAGGATGGAGATTTTAATCTATTTACTAGATCTATTCCCATGCCATCTATTTTCCCTCTTAAGTGTTTAAGTACTTTGTATTCCCTGATTTCTATACTACCAATTCTTCACCTGTTACTCTTACCATGGGGGAGAGAGGGGGGGCAGAGCGGCGAGCGAGAAAAGGAGGGTAAAAAAGAAAGGAAAAAAAAAGGGGGAAACACGCAATCCTTACAAAATAAACCAGCTTAACAAGGCAATTAAAAGACTCCATCTTGAATAATAAGATACTATTTAAACATCATCTATCCTTCTATAGCTTCAATATAATCCTTTACTTTAGCAGCCTCAGAAAATACAATCTTATTACCGTTTTCATTCACTATAATTTTAGCAGGGTATATCAGGCGGGCATTTATACCTTTGTTGATCAATATTGTGCACAGGGGAGACATGGCTTTCCTTTTTTGTAGTGTCTCATTGGAAAAATCTTGAAACAACAAAACTTTCTTATCATCAAAACAAAACTTTCTTATCTGGCTTGCTGTATTGATTCTCTGTTAAAGTAACATTGTCTGTTTAAGTATAATAGTTAGCTAACCAAGGTAGTTAGGCAAACACGGTTTTGGGGTAACCAAGGGGAAATATATTTATTTTATACTTTTAAGTTAAACCTTTTATTAAGAATGTGTGAGAATCTCATTCAGTGTACAGCTTGCCACATGTTTGCATCACTGGAGCAGCCGCTTCTGGGATTATATGTTTGTGGCAAGTGCGAGCATATTGTCTCTTTAGAAACTCGTATTGGGGATCTGGAGGAACGAATTGCAACACTACATGAAATTCAGACACTTGAAAGGGAAATGGATAGGACTGAGCTGGTTGTTAATGGTTCCAGCAGTGGAAATGGGGAGGATTCAGATGAGGAGACTCCAGGATGTAGCTGGGTCACAGTTAGAGGGCGAAGTAAGCGGAAGAGACAGGCCAGTTCTGAGCTGGTACACCCCAATAGATGTGCAAGATTAAGTGAAGATGTTGGGGATATCAGTTCAGGGGTGGCAGTGTCAGAGAGGGCCGTGTTGCCTAGTATAGTGAACAGTCCTATAGCTGTGGAAGAGGAGCATACTATGGTGGGCAGTCCTTCAGTCATGGAAGAGGGGCATACAAGTCAGGGCCAGAGGCAGATGTTGGTGGTAGGAGACTCTATTATAAGGAAGGTTGATAGGGTAATTTGTCATCCAGACCCTTTACATAGAACAGTTTGCTGTCTTCCAGGGGCTCGTGTTAGGCATATTGTGGAGCGTATTGATAGATTGTTAGAGGGATGCGGGTCTGATCCTGCAGTCATGGTGCAAATTGGTACTAATGAAGAAATCAGTGGGAGATGGAGAGTCCTAAAAAATGACTTCAGGGAGTTAGGTAGGAAGCTTAAAGCAAGGACCTCCAAAGTAATATTTTCTGAGATATTACCAGTGCCGTGTGTTAACTCAGTAAGGCAGAAGGAGCTAAGGTCTGTTAATTCATGGCTAAAAACATGGTGTAAAAATGAGGGGTTTGACTTTTTAGAACACTGGGCTGATTTTTCACTAGGGTACAATTTGTACAGTAAGGATGGATTGCACCTGAATGACATGGGTGCAGGTGTGTTGGGGGAAAGGATGGTAGCACGTTTAGAGAACCTTTTAAACTAGGCAAAGGGGGGGAGGGTTAATTAGAACAAAATAGAACAGAGAGATCAGTGTCTGAATATGTCACTCCCTTAATATCTCAAGGAAGGGATGACTTAAGAAATGTCACATTAGAAAGTATAGAGGAAAGTACACCAAGTAGCAGCAGAAAGCACATGAAAATTAAATGTATGACAACAAATGCAAGAAGCATGACAGGTAAAATGGGGGAGCTGACGCTCTTAGTTGCAGAAGAGGACTATGATGTTATCAGTATAACTGAAACTTGGTGGGATGATTCACATGACTGGGCAGTTAACTTAGAGGGGTATACATTATTTAGGAGGGACAGGAATAATAAAAGGGGTGGAGGAATCTGCATGTATATTAAACCTGACCTTAAACCTACAATAAGGGAAGATATTTATGATACAAGTGACAATGTAGAGACCCTGTGGGTTGAAATAAAGAGTGGGGGGAAAAATCCTAAAAAAATATTACTAGGAACATGCTACAAGCCTCCTAACATTAGTGACCCAGAGGAAACTCAACTACTTATCCAAATAGGTAAGGCTGCTAATAACAGTGCTGTAATTATGGGAGATTTTAACTACCCTGATATAAACTGGGCCAATGAAACTAGTAATTCAGCTAAGGGGGATAGATTTTTAAATGTTCTCAGGGATAACTTCTTGTCATAGAGGAGCCAACTAGGAGTAAAGCTATATTGGATTTAGTGCTATCAAACAATACAGATATAATATCAAACATAGAAGTTAAAGAACATTTGGGTAACAGTGATCATAACATGGTCACATTTGAAATCTCTTTTCATATGCACTGTTTTAAAGGCTTTACTAAGACTTTTAATTTCAAGAAAGCAAAATTCAACGATTTAAGGAAATCATTAAATAATATAAATTGGGACAATGTATTTTCTAATAAAAATACAGAGGATAAATGGATAATATTTAAAAATTTGTTAAATAAATATACATATCAATACATACCATATGGTTATAAAAATAAAAATAAAAAAACTAAGCCGTTATGGCTAAATAAAAATGTGTTAAAAGAAATTAGGAAAAAACGTAGGGCATTTAAATTATTAAAAGAAAATAGTACAGACTCAGCATACAATATTTATAAGGAATGTAACAAAGCATGCAAAAAAGCAATCAAATTAGCCAAAATTGAAAATGAAAAATTAATTGCCAAGGATTCTAAGTCTAACCCTAAAAGGTTCTTTAAGTACATAAATAGCAAAAAATCTAAGAAGGATAATATAGGTACATTAAAATGTGTGGAGGGTAGCATGATAAATAATGACAGGGAGAAGGCTGAGGTACTAAACCAGTTTTTTTCTTCAGTATACACAAGAGAGGAACCATTGAATGATACTTTGGAACAGAATAGAACATGCCAGTCCATACCACTAACTGGGTTTTGTTTAGAGGATATCAGGAAAAAACTAAAAAATATTAAGGTAAATAAAACTCCAGGCCCAGATGGAATACACCCAAGGGTGTTAAGTGAACTTAGCACTGTTATAGACAAACCTTTACTCTTAATTTTTCAAGACTCATTATCCTCAGGCATGGTACCCCAGGATTGGCGTAAAGCTGATGTGGTGCCACTCTTCAAAAAGGGAAGCAGGGATGATCCAGGAAGCTATAGACCAGTTAGTCTGACATCAATAGTGGGGAAGATATTTGAAGGGATTATAAGGGATTATATTGATGAGCATATTCGTGTAAACAAGATTATGAGTTCTAATCAGCATGGCTTTAGGAGAAATAGATCATGTCAAACTAATCTAATTAGATTCTACGAGGAAGTAAGTAAAAATATAGATAAAGGGGAATCAGTTGATGGGATATTCTTAGATTTTGCAAAGGCATTTGATACAGTGCCACATGAGAGATTAATGCACAAAATTAAGGGAATAGCTGAAAATGTTAGCTCATGGATAAATAACTGGATAAAAGATAGGGAGCAACGAGTAGCAGTAAATGGATCATACTCAGATTGGACAAAGGTAATCAGTGGCGTCCCCCAGGGATCAGTACTGGGCCCTGTTCTTTTTAATATTTTTATAAATGACTTGGAGCAAGGATTAAATAGCGACATCTCTATTTTTGCAGATGATACTAAGTTAAGTAAGGTCATTAGGTCAGAGCAGGATGAACTCTCTTTGCAAAGGGATTTGCTAAAATTAGAACTATGGGCAAGTGAATGGAAAATGAGATTTAATACGGAAAAATGTAAGGTTCTACATTTTGGAAGTAAAAATAAGCAGGCTATGTATTTTTTAAATGGGACAAGACTTAGCCAAACACAGGAGGAAAGGGATTTGGGAGTAGTAATAGATAACAAGCTAAAGATGAGTGCACAATGCAGGGCAGCAGCTTCAAAGGCTAATAAGATACTAGCATGTATTAAAAGAGGCATTGATTCAAGGGAGGAAAGCATAATTCTGTCATTATATAAAGCCCTGGTAAGACCTCACCTTGAGTTTGGAGTGCAGTTCTGGGGACCGATTGCTAAAAAAGATATTGCAGAACTAGAAAAAGTTCAGAGAAGGGCCACAAAGCTAATAAGGGGATTGGAGAAATTAACCTATGAGGAGAGGCTAGCCAAACTGGGTCTGTTCTCTTTAGAAAAAAGGCGCTTGAGAAGTGACATGATTACTTTATATAAATATATTCAAGGCCCATATACAGAGATGGCAGAAGCTCTTTTTATTCCAAGAAAATTGGTTCTGACAAGAGGTCATAATTTAAGGTTGGAGGAAAGGAGATTTAATCTCCTGCAACGGAAACGTTTTTTTCACTGTAAGAGCAATAAAATTGTGGAACTCATTACCAAAGGAGGTAGTGAATGCCAATACCATAGATACATTTAAAAATAGTCTGGATAAATTTCTGTATATAAACAAAATTCATGGATATGATTGCTAGTATTAAATGGGTCACATTTTAATGGGGTTATTTAAGCTTAACTGGAGCTTTTTGTAAGTATTTTAGATTTGTATAGGTTTAACTCGATGGACTTCAGTCTTTTTTCAACCTTATCTACTATGTTACTATCAATAGTAAAAGTATCAAATTTCCTGTATAGCCTCAATATTTCTATTTTATCTTGGAATTTCAATAATTTAAATATACATAACCTATTTCTAACTGAGCCATTTTCTGTGTATCTTTTAGGTCCTATTCTGTGTGCTCTTTCGATGGATAAAGGTAAAACATGTGGGGGGAACCCTAGAGCTTTGGGTAATGTTGAAGAAGTAAATTCAATTAAGTTGTCATATTCTGGGGTTTCAGGGATACCTAGTATCCTAATGTTATTACGTCTGGAGCGATCTTCTTGTTCCTCCAGACGTAACTACATATTCTGAATTTGGGACTGTTGTTTAGCTAGCATATTTTCTTGCTTAGTAACTGTATCCTCTAAGTCGGATATCCTGTTTTCAGCCTCCTCTATTCTGGAGGCGAATTGTTTCACTTCCAAATTGAGGGTGCTGAGTTCTATTGTAATACCATTTAGCTCCTTTTTAATTATCTCAAACTGAGGTGAGAAAAGGTTACTAAACTGCGTTAATAATGTCTGATTATCATTGCCTGTTACAGAGGTTTCACATAAATCAGAGCTCGTATCAACCCCCTTATTATTTTTTTTTTCTCTGGATTTGGCAGGCATTTTGGGGGAGTGTTTGGTGATCGGCGTGCAAAATTTTTCCATAGACACTAGAAAAGTGCCAATAGTGTATGAAAAGACACAACTAATATGTTGGTGTAATCAATTACCTGTATATACAGCTCCAACTATTAATACTACCAAAAATAGTGAGGATATATCGTATGGTCTATATAGTGTAGTGTAATAACTTAAAAATGTAAATGCAGTGAGTTTTTTTTTTTTTTTTTTTATAAATCACAGTTCCTTTCCTCCCTTTGCAAAAAAGTGTTTCCGGGGGGAGGTCCCTCTAGTGTTTGTGCCAAAACTTACAATCTTGATTAGTGTTATAATGGGGAAAATAAGAAGAAAAAAGGAAAAGATAGAAAAAATGAGATAGAAAAAAAAGAAGAAAGCAGAGAAAGAAACAAAGGGAAGAGCCTGTTTCTATCTATATTCCAGTAGGGGGCAATAGATTTTGCTAGTTAAACTCTAAATCTATGTAGGACTATAATACTTCTAATATCACAAATAAGCTTATTCAGGTGGTTAATAAACAGAGGAAAATCTTTCTCATATTCAACACAGCTATAGCTTATAGATTCCCAAAAGCCAAAATTAGAACATATGGGGAAAAAAGAATTCCTGATTCTTACATCATGACACTGTCTGGCTACAAGATCAGCTATATATACCAGCCATCCTAAACATTTAACCTTTTAACAATGAATAAATTCAATAAGTTCAACCAATCCAAAAAATCTCCAGCTTCACAGTGTCCTTTTAAAGCATATTCTTCTTACTATTATTATATAGAGAGTTTTTTGTTTTTTCTTTTTTTCCTTAAGATTTTACACAGATGGAACACCTCCAATAAAAAGAAAGAAATGCAGTACACAGATTCGAATACCCTGCTGTTCTCAAAAAATAACTTTATATGTTCTCCTTTTCCTAGTAATTTCCTGGGCGCTTTATGCAGGACTCAGGAGACAGGTTATTTATCTTGACAAAGTCATATCAGCGTGTTCCAGGGGGACAAAACAACCCACAAATTTAAAATAGTGCGAACCAGTACATCAGGGGAATCACCTTAGCCACATATTTTACAGTTCAGTAATGCAGAGTTTAAGAAAATCTTACCCACTCCTTGGGTAACATTTGTGGCTGAGCTCCTTGCCTCTGAATCTCACCTGCCTCTTCACTCCATAGATTCCTTACAGCGTGTCGGTCGAAGTCTCCAGCTCTTCAGCACACCTCAAAACTAACCGGTGGGTAAAGGGTGTCAGCAACGG
This sequence comes from Bombina bombina, assembly GCF_027579735.1. Classification (NCBI taxonomy): domain Eukaryota; kingdom Metazoa; phylum Chordata; class Amphibia; order Anura; family Bombinatoridae; genus Bombina; species Bombina bombina. The sequence goes on from NC_069502.1 coordinate 1,196,893,505, forward strand.
ATCGCTCCGCAGCAGCAACACTCTGACCCTCTGGCAGCTTGGGTTGCTTGTAGCAAATTTCCGGCAGTATCGGACCACTTCACCCTACCAGGAGGGTGAAGGTCCTGTCGTCCACAGTATCGGCCAGGCAATACTTGGGAGGTAGGTGGCTGTCAGAGGGAGAAACCACTAGTAGTCATCCGGGTCTCTCTGGTGGAGATAAACAGGTGGTTCCTAGATCTATTCCCTGAGTGCGGGTCGTAGCGTATCCACTAGTGTTGCTTCCGGCGAGCTCTGCGGTGTAATCCGCAGCGTGGTAGTTGTCCAAATAACCGGTGTGGGAGCGGTTACGGGCTGATCTCGATCTGGAGCAGTGGTCACAATTAGCTCTTGCTTGCCACTGAAACCAGGAGCAGCGTGCAGCATGGGCTCCTCCTCCGGAAGTCGCCAATCTCTTCAGTCCTTAAATGTTACACGACCTGTACTTCCATCTTCAACCAGGCATGATCTTACACCAAACATTGGTGCAGCACATGACCCAATGACCTAAACACTGGTGCAGCACATGACCTGCTCATGGCCCTCTGGTGGTAAATTTCAAACATTTCTATATCAGAAAGCATGACTGAAAAGCCAGGGATAGCGCAAGTGACTTTGTGCATCTCTAGTTGTGACTGCAATACTGCATGTCTGACAGACCAGCAATCCTGCACCGCCGGAAGTAACTGTTAGCTAATGAGCATTAGTAGGAAGTGCCTATCAGCTAATGAACATTAGTATGAAGTACCTGTCAGCTAATGAACATTAGTATGAAGTACCTGTCAGCTAAAGAACATTAGTAGGAAGTAACTGTTAGCTAATGAGCATTAGTAGTAAGTACCTATCAGCTAATGAACATTAGTATGAAGTACCTGTCAGCTAATGAACATTAGTAGGAAGTAACTGTTAGCTAATGAGCATTAGTAGGAAGTACCTATTAGCTAATGAATATTAGTAGGAAGTAACTGTTAGCTAATGAACATTAGTAGGAAGTACCTGTCAGCTAATGAGCATTAGTAGGAAGTACCTATCAGCTAATGAGCATTATTAGGAAGTACCTATTATATAATGAACATTAGTAGAAAGTACCTATCAGCTAATGAGCATTAGTAGGAAGTAACTGTTAGCTAATGAGCATTAGTAGGAAGTGCCTATCAGCTAATGAACATTAGTATGAAGTACCTGTCAGCTAATGAATATTAGTAGGAAGTAACTGTTAGCTAATGAGCATTAGTAGGAAGTACCTATCAGCTAATGAACATTAGTATGAAGTACCTGTCAGCTAATGAGCATTAGTAGGAAGTACCTGTCAGCTAATGAGCATTAGTAGGAAGTACCTATCAGCTAATGAGCATTAGTAGGAAGTACCTATTATATAATGAACATTAGTAGAAAGTACCTGTCAGCTAATGAACATTAGTAGGAAGAAACTGTTAGCTAATGGGCATTAGTAGGAAGTACCTATTATATAATGAACGTTAGTAGAAAGTACCTATCAGCTAATGAACATTAGTAGGAAGTACCTGTCAGCTAATGAGCATTAGTAGGAAGTGCCTATCAGCTAATGGACATTAGTAGGAAGTGCCTATCAGCCAATGAGCATTAGTAGGAAGTACCTGTCAGCTAATGAGCATTAGTAGGAAGTACCTGTCAGCTAAGGAGCATTAGTAGGAAGTACCTCTCAGCTAATGAACATTAGTAGGAAGTATGTATGGAGAGAGTGGTGTGTACTCAGTGGACACACCACGCCCTTAGGGGGCGCTTCCTCAGTTCCAATATAATAGATGATATGGTAGTGCTTGTAATGTCTCGACAGGAAAAAACAGGCCTTAATCTAGAAATATGATAATAGCAACAATTATAAAACTATAAATAAAGCCCTAACAAATCTAAAATGTGGACATAAGTAAGTAACCACAATGCTGAAAATGATAATGGTAAAAAACTATATATATATATATTACTTAAATATAAACATAGATTGGAAAAAATATTAAAACCAATTCAAAACCAAATAATGGTAATGTGAAAGTCTATGAGTCCAGGGTAATGACAATTCCCAGATGTTTGAGGCTGCACTCTGTCAAAGGATGGCTATCCTGTAGTATGGAATCTAAAAAAGAATAAAAAACAGAGGCGCCACCATGGCCATGGTGGCGCCTCTGTTTTTTATTCTTTATTAGTAGGAAGTAACTGTTAGGCATTACTACTAATGCTCATTAGCTAACAGTTACTTCCTACTAATAAAGAATAAAAAACAGAGGCGCCACCATGGCCATGGTGGCGCCTCTGTTTTTTATTCTTTATTAGTAGGAAGTAACTGTTAGCTAATGAGCATTAGTAGTAATGCCTATCAGCTAATGAGCATTAATAGGAAGTACCCATCAGCTAATGAACATTAGTAGGAGGATTAATATATTACTATCAGCTAATAAGCATTAGTAGGAAGTACCCATCAGCTAATGAAAATTAGTAGGAGGTACCTATCAGCCAATGAGCATTAGTAGGAACTACCTATTAGCTAATGAACATTAGTAGGAAGTACCTGTCAGCTTATGAGCATTAGTCGGAAGTACCTGTCAGCTAATTAGCATTAGTAGGAAGTACTTGTCAGCTAATGAACATTAATAGGAAATTACTATCTGCTAATAAGCATTAGTAGGAAGTACCTGTCAGCTAATGAGCATTAGTAGGAAGTACCTGTCAGCTAATGAGCATTAGTAGGAAGTACCTGTCAGCTAATGAGCATTAGTAGGAAGTACTTGTCAGCTAATGAACATTAATAGGAAATTACTATCAGCTAATAAGCATTAGTAGGAAGTACCTGTCAGCTAATGAGCATTAGTAGGAAGTACCTGTCAGCTAATGAGCATTAGTAGGAAGTACCTGTCAGCTAATGAGCATTAGTAGGAAGTACCTGTCGGCTAATGAGCATTAGTAGGAAGTACCTGTCGGCTAATGAACATTAGTAGGAAGTAACTGTTAGCTAATGAGCATTAATAGGAAATTACTATCAGCTAATAAGCATTAGTAGGAAGTACCTGTCAGCTAATGAGCATTAGTAGGAAGTACCTGTCAGCTAATGAGCATTAGTAGGAAGTACCTGTCAGCTAATGAGCATTAGTAGGAAGTACCTGTCAGCTAATGAGCATTAGTAGGAAGTACCTGTCAGCTAATGAGCATTAGTAGGAAGTACCTGTCAGCTAATGAGCATTAGTAGGAAGTACCTGTTAGCTAATGAGCATTAATAGGAAATTACTATCAGCTAATGAGCATTAGTAGGAAGTACCTGTCAGCTAATGAGCATTAGTAGGAAGTACCTGTCAGCTAAGGAGCATTATTAGGAAGCACCTGTCAGCTAAGGAGCATTAGTAGGAAGTACCTGTCAGCTAAGGAGCATTAGTAGGAAGTACCTGTCAGCTAAGGAGCATTAGTAGGAAGTACCTGTCAGCTAAGGAGCATTATTAGGAAGCACCTGTCAGCTAAGGAGCATTAGTAGGAAGTACCTGTCAGCTAAGGAGCATTAGTAGGAAGTACCTGTCAGCTAAGGAGCATTAGTAGGAAGTACCTGTCAGCTAATGAGCATTAGTAGGAAGTACCTGTCAGCTAATGAGCATTAGTAGGAAGTGCCTATCAGCTAATGGACATTAGTAGGAAGTGCCTATCAGCCAATGAGCATTAGTAGGAAGTACCTGTCAGCTAATGAGCATTAGTAGGAAGTACCTGTCAGCTAAGGAGCATTAGTAGGAAGTACCTCTCAGCTAATGAACATTAGTAGGAAGTATGTATGGAGAGAGTGGTGTGTACTCAGTGGACACACCACGCCCTTAGGGGGCGCTTCCTCAGTTCCAATATAATAGATGATATGGTAGTGCTTGTAATGTCTCGACAGGAAAAAACAGGCCTAAATCTAGAAATATGATAATAGCAACAATTATAAAACTATAAATAAAGCCCTAACAAATCTAAAATGTGGACATAATTAAGTAACCACAATGCTGAAAATGATAATGGTAAAAAACTATATATATATATATATATATATATATATATATATATATATATATATTGCTAGAATATAAACATAGATTGGAAAAAATATTAAAACCAATTCAAAACCAAATAATGGTAATGTGAAAGTTTATGAGTCCAGGGTAATGACAATTCCCAGATGTTTGAGGCTGCACTCTGTCAAAGGATGGCTATCCTGTAGTATGGAATCTAAAAAAGAATAAAAAACAGAGGCGCCACCATGGCCATGGTGGCGCCTCTGTTTTTTATTCTTTATTAGTAGGAAGTAACTGTTAGGCATTACTACTAATGCTCATTAGCTAACAGTTACTTCCTACTAATAAAGAATAAAAAACAGAGGCGCCACCATGGCCATGGTGGCGCCTCTGTTTTTTATTCTTTATTAGTAGGAAGTAACTGTTAGCTAATGAGCATTAGTAGTAATGCCTATCAGCTAATGAGCATTAATAGGAAGTACCCATCAGCTAATGAACATTAGTAGGAGGATTAATATATTACTATCAGCTAATAAGCATTAGTAGGAAGTACCCATCAGCTAATGAACATTAGTAGGAGGTACCTATCAGCCAATGAGCATTAGTAGGAACTACCTATTAGCTAATGAACATTAGTAGGAAGTACCTGTCAGCTTATGAGCATTAGTCGGAAGTACCTGTCAGCTAATGAGCATTAGTAGGAAGTACTTGTCAGCTAATGAACATTAATAGGAAATTACTATCTGCTAATAAGCATTAGTAGGAAGTACCTGTCAGCTAATGAGCATTAGTAGGAAGTACCTGTCAGCTAATGAGCATTAGTAGGAAGTACCTGTCAGCTAATGAGCATTAGTAGGAAGTACTTGTCAGCTAATGAACATTAATAGGAAATTACTATCAGCTAATAAGCATTAGTAGGAAGTACCTGTCAGCTAATGAGCATTAGTAGGAAGTACCTGTCAGCTAATGAGCATTAGTAGGAAGTACCTGTCAGCTAATGAGCATTAGTAGGAAGTACCTGTCGGCTAATGAGCATTAGTAGGAAGTACCTGTCGGCTAATGAACATTAGTAGGAAGTAACTGTTAGCTAATGAGCATTAATAGGAAATTACTATCAGCTAATAAGCATTAGTAGGAAGTACCTGTCAGCTAATGAGCATTAGTAGGAAGTACCTGTCAGCTAATGAGCATTAGTAGGAAGTACCTGTCAGCTAATGAGCATTAGTAGGAAGTACCTGTCAGCTAATGAGCATTAGTAGGAAGTACCTGTCAGCTAATGAGCATTAGTAGGAAGTACCTGTCAGCTAATGAGCATTAGTAGGAAGTACCTGTCAGCTAAGGAGCATTATTAGGAAGCACCTGTCAGCTAAGGAGCATTAGTAGGAAGTACCTGTCAGCTAAGGAGCATTAGTAGGAAGTACCTGTCAGCTAAGGAGCATTAGTAGGAAGTACCTGTCAGCTAAGGAGCATTATTAGGAAGCACCTGTCAGCTAAGGAGCATTAGTAGGAAGTACCTGTCAGCTAAGGAGCATTAGTAGGAAGTACCTGTCAGCTAAGGAGCATTAGTAGGAAGTACCTGTCAGCTAATGAGCATTAGTAGGAAGTACCTGTCAGCTAAGGAGTATTAGTAGGAAGCACCTGTCAGCTAATGAGCATTAGTAGGAAGTACCTGTCAGGTACTAAGTACCTGTCAGCTAAGGAGCATTAGTAGGAAGTACCTGTCAGCTAAGGAGCATTAGTAGGAAGTACCTGTCAGCTAATGAGCATTAGTAGGAAGTACCTGTCAGCTAATGAGCATTAGTAGGAAGCACCTGTCAGCTAATGAACATTAGTAGGAAGTACCTCTCAGCATTAGTAGGAAGTACCTGTCAGCTAATGAGCATTAGTAGGAAGCACCTGTCAGCTAATGAACATTAGTAGGAAGTACCTGTCAGCTAATGAGCATTAATAGGAAATTACTATCAGCTAATAAGCATTAGTAGGAAGTACCTGTCAGCTAATGAGCATTAGTAGGAAGTACCTGTCAGCTAAGGAGCATTAGTAGGAAGTACCTGTCAGCTAATGAACATTAGTAGGAAGTACCTGTCAGCTAAGGAGCATTAGTAGGAAGTACCTGTCAGCTAATGAGCATTAGTAGGAAGTACCTGTCAGCTAAGGAGCATTAGTAGGAAGCACCTGTCAGCTAATGAGCATTAGTAGGAAGTACCTGTCAGGTACTAAGTACCTGTCAGCTAAGGAGCATTAGTAGGAAGTACCTGTCAGCTAAGGAGCATTAGTAGGAAGTACCTGTCAGCTAATGAGCATTAGTAGGAAGTACCTGTCAGCTAATGAGCATTAGTAGGAAGCACCTGTCAGCTAATGAACATTAGTAGGAAGTACCTCTCAGCATTAGTAGGAAGTACCTGTCAGCTAATGAGCATTAGTAGGAAGCACCTGTCAGCTAATGAACATTAGTAGGAAGTACCTGTCAGCTAATGAGCATTAATAGGAAATTACTATCAGCTAATAAGCATTAGTAGGAAGTACCTGTCAGCTAATGAGCATTAGTAGGAAGTACCTGTCAGCTAAGGAGCATTAGTAGGAAGTACCTGTCAGCTAATGAACATTAGTAGGAAGTACCTGTCAGCTAAGGAGCATTAGTAGGAAGTACCTGTCAGCTAATGAGCATTAGTAGGAAGTACCTGTCAGCTAATGAGCATTAGTAGGAAGTACCTGTCAGCTAATAAGCATTAGTGGGAAGTACCTGTCAGCTAATGAGCATTAGTAGGAAGTACCTGTCAGCTAATGAGCATTAGTAGGAAGTAATGTTACTGCAGGATTAGATTCAATTTATATTCAAACAGCTTTTACTTCACATTTTGTTCAGGCAAAAATTGCCTTTAAACACTGTGATACTTTTACTTTAGTAGTTAATTCATAACTGTCCCTAACTTGCGCCAGCAGAGGAGATTACAGGCTTTTAAACATAGGAAAACATAGCTTTTAACATGGGAGCACTCATGACTTTATTAAGAATATTTACACTTATTTCTTTAATATTTGAGTACTTATATAAAATAATGTACATATATTCTTCTCTACTCACTTTGTTATGTATTATGTTTAATTTACATCTATTCAATTATTAATAGACACACTCAGATTTAAACAGTTAAATGGAGTCAGATTTACATCCCCAGTAAATAACTACAATACATAATTAGACTTCTGGTGATGGTCACATGATTTTGAAAATGTTCTGTTCTGAACTAAGCAAGACCAAGGTCCTTTAGGGTATCTTCAATTGCTGCTGAGTGCACAAAGGTCTTAGGTGCACATAGGGGTTTGTGGTTTCTTGCAGGTCTATTTTAGGCTCTGGTCATTGTAAATATATTTTATTAGACCTTTTTTCATTTGCCAGCCAAACAGTTTATCATTGGCCAGTTAATGAAAAAAACTGGAATGACTGCATGAGAAACTGTTTGTTTTAGTCATGCGCTACAGGTGAACGATAGGCAGGTAAATGAATGGTACAGAATACGGCTCAAGACATTGTGCTGCCACGATGCAAGAATAAAATAACGACTCTCGGCACACTTCTGTCTAAACCCAACAAGAGTCAGTTGTCTCAGAGATTAAAGTTCAGTAGATTTAACATGCAGATGGGCGCCATATAAGATTAAAGGGACATGAAACCTAAAATATTTATTTGTAAACAACTTTCCAATTTACTTGTATTATCAATGTAGCTTCATTCTTTTGGTATCCTTTCTTTAAGGAGCAGAAAATCACTACTGGGAACTAGCTGAACACATCGGTAAGCCAATCACAAGAGGCATATATGTGCTGCCACCAATATGCAGCTAGCTCCCAGCTCCTGAGCCTACCTAGATATACTTTTAAAAAATGGATACCAAGAGAGTGAAGAAAATTAGATAACAGAAGTAAATTGTTTAAAATTGACTGCTCTATCTGATTTATGGGGAAACAATATTCTGGGTTTTATTCTGAGTTTTAATTTTTCTCTAAAAACAATATTATACAGAATATGCTCTCCTTGTGTGTTGGCTTTGTCAAGTGCTGACTGGGTCCCATGATCCCACCTTGTCCAATTATACAGCTGGCCCTGTAACTACCTAATATGAAATGTACTGGGTCAGTGTCTCTTTAATTACATTTAGTAAGTGTCACATGGTAACTTGTTATAATATTGTCCCAACAGCACATTGGGTTGTACAATGATATTTCTGTTAAATAAAGAAGCACATTTTAATAACATTTACAAGACATGGCTGTTCAGATGTCTCTTGCTTTGCTTCAGTTATTTAGTTATCACTAACATAACTACTTGATTACTAATAAAAGTGTTTGACCTATAAACAAATACAGTAAGTACATGAAGAGGAAAACACAGGAAGAGCAGATTGCTGTGTATCCTCTGAGTGCCAACTTTCTCTCTACCCTTTGTTACATTTACAGGAATTTGCCTCTACAGGACATATGGATACTTAAATAGGGACCAACACTGGTTACACATTACTTCTTTTCTATGTATTTGTCTGGTCAGTGGCATCATTTGGGCAACATCCTGCTCACCTGGTCCGTGTCTTGGAAGAAGAATCAGAAATTGTTAGAACAAAATCAATTGGAGGCAGCCGTTACTTTCTAATTAAAACATATTACTATTTTAAATATGTATTTAATTAATATGATTCCACTGGACATGTATAAAAACAATTCAAACATAGTTAGCTATTTTAGTTGCTTAACCCCTACTGACCAGCACCGTACCCTGTACGACGTTGCTGTCTTGGGCCTCTCTCTGCCGCGATCTCGCTAAAAGTAGCGAGGTTGCTCTATTTCTGCATGCCCCACGAGTGGGCAGTGCAGAAATAGACTTGCAGAGTTAACCATGCAGAGAGGGGCAAAGCCATATACGTCTGCTATTTCTGAACAAAGGGGATCCCAGAGAATCTTTCACATTCATTTGTGCCATGATTGCACAAGCTCTTTGTAAAAAATTTCAGTAAATAACCTAAAGTTTGTGAGAAAGTAATTTTTTTTTTTTTACTTTGGGTTGTCTACTAAAAAAATATACGGCTAGATTACGAGTTTTGCGTTAGGGTTAAAAAGCAGCGTTGAGAGGTCCCAATGCTGCTTTTTTCCTAACACTGGTATTACGAGTCTGGCAGGTACAGGTGTACCGCTCACTTTTTTTCCGCGACTCGAGCATACCGCAAATCCATTTATGTAATTTGCGTATCCTATCTTTTCAATGGGATTTTCCTAACGCTGGTATTACGAGTCTTGGAAAAAGTGAGCAGTACAGCCTCTCCTGTCAAGACTCCTACCGCATTTAAAAGTCAGTAGTTAAGAGTTTTATGGGCTAACGCCATAACATAAAACTCTTAACTAAAGTGATAAAAAGTACACTAACACACACAAACTACCTATTAACCTCTAAACCGAGGCCCCCCCCATATCACAAACACTTAAATACATTTTTTAACCCCTAATCTGCCGACCGGACATCGCCACCACTTCAATAAACATATTAACCCCTGTTGCATATTGGTTTCAGGAGGGGGGTGTCAGTTCAGGACTGGGCATCGGGCACACCATACCAGCTGGAAATCAGTATTTATCTGTTCAGGACGTCCAGGAGAATAGATTTCAGACCACGCAGCTATGATTCCAAAAGCTATTCTGTTTATTGCAAGTTGAAAGGTAGTGTTTTATAGCCAAGAGTTACAGCATATAGGTTTAACAAGTGACGTATTCATAATTACATCATTTCACATGGTATTTCTATAAGAACAAAGAAACTCATAGAAAATATAATTGGAATAAAAGGAGTGTTAGGGAGTCATTTCTACAGAAATACCTAACTACAGATAAACAGTAACTGGGCCTCCTGGCCCAGCACAAATCACAGCCGTTTGACATCTTGTAGAGATAACAATGCATCCAAGCACATCTTCAGGGTCATTCTCAGGGCTATTATATCTATGCAAGTCTCCCTAACATCAGCATATTTCTTACTACATAATAAACCACTATAATAAAAGATTCATTACCCAAGATGGATGCCTAAGACAAAATGGCGGCGAAGAACAAGATGGCGCTAGTCATGCTAACAATAATTCCTAACAACCCCTAAACCGCCGCACTCCCGCCTCGCAAACATTAGTTAAATTTTATTAACCCCTAATCTGCCGTCCCTAACATCGCTGACACCTACCTACATTTATTAACCCCTAATTTGCCGTCCTCAACGTCGCCGCAACTATATTAAATGTATTAACCCCTAAAACTAAGTCTAACCCTAACACCCCCCTAATTAAATATAATTTTAAATAATCAAAATAAAATTACTACAATTAACTAAATTATTCCTATTTAAAACTAAATACTAACCAATAAAGTAAACCCTAAGCTAGCTACAATATAACTAATAGTTACATTCGTATCTAGCTTAGGGTTTACATTTATTTTACAGCCAACTTTGTATTTATTTTAACTAGGTACAATAGTTATTAAATAGTTATTAACTATTTAATAACTACCTAGCTAAAATAAGTACAAATATACCTGTAAAATAAAACCTAACCTAAGTTACAATTACACCTAACACTACACTATCATTAAATAAATTAACTAAATTAACTACAATTAATTACAATTAAATTAAATAAAGTAAAGTACGGAAAAAAAAACAACGAAATTACAGAAAATAATAAAATAATTACAATTTTTTAAACTAATTACATCTAATCTAATCCCCCTAATAAAATAAAAAAGCCCTACCCTATACTAAATTAAAAATTTTGCGGGGTATTGCCCCAAAGTAATCAGCTCTTTACCTGTAAAAAAAAAATACAATACCCCCCCAACATTAAAACCCACCACCCACACACCCAACCCTACTCTAAAACCCACCCAATCCTCCCTTAATAAAACCTAACACTAACCCCCTGAAGATCTCCCTACCTTGAGACATCTTCACCCAACCAGGCAGAAGTGGTCCTCCAGACGGTCCGAAGTCTTCATCCTATCTGGGCAGAAGAGGTCCTCCAGACGGGCAGAAGTCTTCATCCAGGCGGCATCTTCTATCTTCATCCATCCGGAGCGGAGCGGGTCCATCTTCAAGACATCCGACACGGAGCATTAAATGACGGTACCTTTAAGTGACGTCATCCAAGATGGCGTCCCTTCAATTCCGATTGGCTGATAGAATTATATCAGCCAATCAGAATTAAGGTAGAAAAAATCCTATTGGCTGATCCAATCAGCCAATAGGATTGAGCTCGCATTCTATTGGCTGATTATTTTACGGGTAAATTTGTCTTTATTTTAACTAGGAAGTTATTAAATAGTTAATAACTATTTAATAACTATTCTACCTAGTTAAAATAAATACAAAGTTGCCTGTAAAATAAAAATAAACCCTAAGATAGATACAATGTAATTATTAGTTATATTGTAGCTATCTTAGGGTTTATTTTATAGGTAAGTATTTAGTTTTAAATAGATATAATTTATTTAATTGTAGTAATTTTATTTAGATTTATTTAAATTATATTTAAGTTAGGGGGGTGTTAGGTTTAGGGTTAGACTTTGGTTTAGGGCTTAATAACTTTAATATATTTGCGGTAACGTTGGGGGCAGCAGATTAGGGGTTAATAAATAAAATGTAGGTTGCAGCGATGTTGGGGGCATCATATTAGGGGTTCATAAGTATAATGTAGGTGGCGGTGGTGTCCTGAGCGGCAGATTAGGGGTTAATAATATAATGCAGGTGTCAGCGATGTCGGGGGCGGCAGATTAGGGGTTAATAAGTGTAAGATTAGGGGTGTTTAGACTCGGGGTTCATGTTAGGGTGTTAGGTGTACACATAACTTTTATTTCCCCATAGGAATCAATGGGGCTGCGTTAGAAGCTGAACGCTGCTTTTTTGCAGGTGTTAGGTTTTTTTTGGCCAGCTCTCCCCCATTGATTCCTATGGAGAAATCGTGCACAAGCACGTTTTGCCAGCTCACCACTACCGTAAGCAGCGCTGGTATTACAGTGAGATGTGGAGCAAAATTTTGCTCTCAGCTTACTTTTCTGCGGCTAACGCCGGGTTTAAAAAAACATGTAATACCAGCATTGTTTGTAGGTGAGCGGTGAGCTGAAACTGCGCATTAGCCCCCAAAGCCTTACCGACAAAAACTCACAATCTAGCCGATTGTTTTTATAGGTAAAAAAAAAAAAAACCAAAGTTCTATTTTTGTTTAACTGTAGTGATGGCAAAAATGCTCTGGTCTTTTGAGGAAGTCTTAGGGCTCGATGATATAAACTTCGCCTCCTCAAAGCTTTTTCTCACTGACTCTCGCTGGGCAGTCCATGCGAGTGACAAGATGGCTCCTATAAAAAGTATTGGAGCTCGCTGGATAGGGACACCGCTCCTTAGAGCGAAGTTAGCAGGGGGCGTTCTTTAAAATTAAAATCCTGCAGCCAATATAACTCACATTATGCTGCTTTCTGCATAGTCTCTTACATTTGCCTATATTTTCGTATATGATGTTTGTGTTTTTATATTAAAAATTTATAAAAAATGAGACAGCAACCTCTTTAGTGGGCGCACGTAGGACAGGGACTCTGCAACAATCCCTTAAATCCACAGTAATAAGCAAATGTCCACAGCGCTTCTTTGGTTATTCAATATTCTTTATTAGTTACTCAGACATCCAAATGATAAGCGACGTTTCGGGTAACAACCCTTAGTCATGCTTTACGTATGTGTTTATTACCATCACCTTTATATACACTTTTAAAATTTGGGCCAACCACCTTATTAGTGGCTCTGCCTCCCTCTTGTGGTGAGAAACCATCATTAAACCTTTTATTAAAAACACACAATATTTAAAAACATGCTAGCAAAATAATTGCAACAATTAATACCTCACGTTTGCCTATAACTGTCCAACCTTTTTCATATGTTTTATGTTATCGTTTCTTTCATATATAGTTCAAATATTTTTAGACATATTCTTTCTTAAAGGAAGACTGTCCAATCATATTCTCTGTTCATTCCTTTTGGTATCATACTTTCTAATTCCCTGATCCAAAACATTTCCTTTTGTTTTAACAACTTCTCCCTATTGCTGCCATTCCTTTGGGGGCCTACACTATCTATTATCTGCCATCTAAGTTGACTTATTTGGTGGCCACACTTTAAAAAATGATGTGATACTGGTGCTTCTGTGTTGTTGTTCCTAATTATGTTGTGACATCCTATCTCTGGCCATACGTATGGTCTCACCTATGTAGATTAGGGAACATGGACATTTTATTAGATAGACAATATGCGTAGATTCACAAGTGTAGTAATCTCTTATAGAATATTTTTTACCTCTCCTTGGGTGAAAGAAACTATTACCCTTTATCATTGAACTGCAACTCATGCATCCCAAACATGGGAAGCATCCTACATTTTTCTTGTTTAGGAATGTTTATCTATCTTTCTTTTTGGATCCAACATCTGTTTTTGCTAAATGGTCCCCTAGATTTTTCACTCTTTTGTAGGCCATAAGGGGTACTTCTTTGAATTCATTAATCTCTTTGTTACAAACTTTTAGAATGTGCCAATGTTTCCTCACTATCTTGCTAATTTTATTACTTAGTGGGTTGTATTGTGTCACTAGCACTAACTTGTTCTGTTTTTCTTCTTTGGGTTTTTTCGCGCCTTCACAGATAGCCTTAATTTGATCATTAATAAGAGTATCAGGATACCCTCTTTCTTTAAACTTCTCTTTCATTTCTTGTATTCTTTGTTTTTTCACATTTGCCTTACTTACTATTCTGTCCACTCTTAACAGTTGGCTTTTAGGAAGGGATTCAATCAAATTCTTTGGGTGGAAACTGTCATATCTCAGTAGTGTATTGCGATCAGTGCTTTTCTTATATATATCAAATGTTAATTTGTTACCTTCTTTGATAATTCTTGTGTCAAGAAAAGTAACAGACTCTTCGCTATACTCTACTGAGAATTCCAGACCTCTTACTGCCGAGTTGATTTCTTTAGTAAATTTTAACAGGGACTCAACGCTACCCCACCATATGCCAAACACGTCATCTATGTAGCGCCACCATGTGGCTCCATAATTGATAAACGTATTATTTTCATAGATGACCTTCTCTTCTATTTCACTCATGAATAAGTTGGCATATGATGGGGCAACGTTGGTCCCCATAGCTGTTCCCTTGATTTGAATGTACCAACTATCTTCAAAAAGAAAATGGTTCCAATACAGAATTAACCTTAACAGGTTTTCTACAAAATCTACCTGATTTTCAGAGTATTTTTTATTCAAAGAGAGTATTTTTCTTATTATACCTAGGCCCATCTCGTGTTTTATGGCCGTATATAAGCTTTTTACGTCCATGGTAAAAAGAATAAACTTGTCTGATTCCAAAACTTTATTACTGGCTTTATCTAAAAAATCTCTTGTGTCCTTTAAATATGATGGTATTTGTGTTACCTCATTCTGTAAGAGGTTGTCAAGAAATATAGATATGTTAGTGAAGGCTAATTCTACACTAGACACAATAGGCCTCCCTGGGGGCTTGGTGACATTTTTATGAACCTTTGGGACTGTGTAGAAGATGGGATTTCTTGGTTCTTTATTATATAAAAACTCTTTTAATTTTTTATCAATAAGTCCCTCTTTAAATGCTTTCTCAAGTATATTAGACATTTCTTTTTTACCATAAATATGGGATTAAATCCTATTTTTTTATATGTCTCTCTATCTCCTAGTTGTTCATATATCTCTTTTATATAGTAATCCCTGTTTAGGATCACTGTGGCTCCGCCCTTGTCGGCTTTCTTAATTATGATCTTATCTGACTTTTCCTTTAATGTTTTAATGGCCCCATATTCATTTTTACTCAAATTAAGTGCAACATTTTGATTTCTCATACCATTTCTTTTCAATTTGTCTATATCATTGTTTACCAATTCTATGAAAGTATTAAGACTATGGTTCATTATAGCTGGATTAAATGTGCTTTTATTTCTCAGATTAAATTGAGCACGTGTTTTTAGTATAACCTTCATTACCATTCTGTGTGCTAGCATTGTCTTTATGATTAAACCATAATTTTAATTTAACATTCCTATAGAATTTTTGTAAATTCTTTTCTAGTTCAAAAAAGTTTGTCAGTGTAAGGACAAAATGACAGTCCTTTTTCTAATAAGTCGTCTTCTTCTTTTGTGAGTACTGTTCCTGATATGTTTAACAAAGTGGGGGATATTTGGCTTGTATCGCCATTATTTACCTTATCTTCAATAATGGCGTCCTTTTCTGTTGATATTAATAACGGCGTTGTCTGCCGAAAAATTGTCTGCCTCTCCCCCTCCGACTTGATCTTCTCACATCTCCTCCTCTGATGTTTTCTCCCCGCTCTCTTCTGCGGCTGACATCCTCTCCACTTGTGTCTAAAGGGGAGGAACTTTCTGATCCGGACGTCACTTCTTGCTCTTGGTCACCTGGTGCTTGTTCTTGCTTCCTATTGGGTCTACGTCCCATGTGTCCTCTGTTGTATATGTTGCCATGGCGACCCGTTTCATCGTTATTCCTCCACTTGTATACTTTTCCGGTATTATAATCAGCTTCATCTCGACAAAATTTCTGTCTTTTACGTTCTTTAATACTTTTTTCCATCTCCTGTGTTTTTACTTTTGTTTTGTTTTTATATTAGGGTAATAAGTATTTTGAGTGTTTTGAGAAAAGCTTGAAATCTTTACAGAATGACGCTGGGATCAGAGAGACATTTTCATACACGCCCATGTTCAGCCCATTTTGCAAAAAACAACAATTACACTTTGCATTTATAAGTACACTAGTTGACAAGCCTGCCCAGATGGCAGTCTATGTAGTAAAAATGCAACCCCCCAAGCTACAAAAAATAAAAAAGTAAAAAATACAGAAGAAAAATAAACAAAGCTATCCAAAATAATAAAAAATAAACCTAAACTAATACCCCAATAAAAATAAAAAATCCCCCCTAAAATAAAAACACCCCCTAATCTAAGAATAATCTACCAATAGCCCTTAAAAGGGTTTTTTGTAGGACATTGCCCTAAAGAAATCAACTCTTTTACATTAAAAATAAATAGTCCCTTTAACAGTAAACCCCCCCACCAACCAAACCCCCCAAAATAAAAAAGCCTAACACTAATAAACCTAAACTACACATTGCCCCTAAAGGGGCATTTGTATGGGCATTCAGTTCTCTTGCAAAATGCCCAATAAACCCTAATCTAAAAAAAAAACAACTCCCCCCCCCCCAAAAACAAAACAAAAACTAACACTAAAACCCTAAATAGGTACTCACGGTTTCAGAAGTCCAGCGGAGAAGATCTTCTTCCAGACAGGTCCATCATCTTCATCCACAGCAAAGGTGGCGCGGAGCGGAGGTGGTGATCCTCGGCTGTGGTCATCTGTGGCGGTGTCAGCGGTCCTCGTTGGCGGCGGCTGTACTCGGAGGCAGCGGCGGGTGATACTCGGTGGCATGGAGGCTCCTCTTCATTCGATGTCTGCCGTATACTGAATATTGAATGCAAGGTACCGCAATCAATTTGGGGTACCTTGCATTTCTACTGGCTGGATTTTTCAAAAGAACCAATAGGATTAGAGCTACTGAAGTCCTATTGGCTGTTCAAATCAGCCAATAAGATTTAAGTAGCTCTTATCCTATTGGCTGATTTTGAAATAGGATGAGAGCTACTGAAATCTTATTGGCTGATTTGAACAGTCAATAGGATTTCAGTAGCGCTAATCCTATTGGCTGTTTTGAAAAATTCAGCCAATAGAAATGCAAGGTACACTAAATTGATTGTGGTACCTTGCACTCAATATTCAGTATACAACGGACATCGGATGAAGAAGAGCCTCCATACCACCAAGGACCACCGCCGCCGCCACAGATGACCACCGCCGAGGATCGCCACATCTGGGAAGACCACTCTGGACCTCCACTCCGTGCCGCCTTTGCTGTGGATGAAGATGATGGACCCCCCTAGAAGAAGACCTTCTCCACCGGACTTCTGAAACCGTGAGTACCTATTTGGGGCTTAAGTGTTAGTTTAAAAAAAAAAAAAATGTTTTTGTTTTTTTATATTAGGGGTTATTGAGCAATTTGCAAAAGAGCTGAATGACCTTTTAAGGGCAGTGAAAAAGAGCTGAATGCCCTTTTAAGGGCAATGCCCATACAAATGCCCCTTTAGGGGCAATGGGTAGTTTAGGTTTATTAGTGTTAGTTTTTTTTATTTTGGGGGGTTTGGTGGGTGGGGGGTTTTACTGTTAGGGGGGACTTTGTTTATTTTTAATGTAAAAGAGCTGATTTATTTAGGGCAATTGGTAGTTTATTATTAGATTAGGGGTGTTTTTATTTTGGGGGGGCTTTTTTATTTTCATAGGGATTAGGTTAATTTTTTTATTTTGGATAGCGTTGTTTATTATTTTTCTGTAATGTTAGCCTTTTTTATTTTCTGTAATTTTAGATTAATGTAATGTAATTTTTTTTTTATTAGGTGGCCATGCAACGAAGTTGCAGGACAACCTATTGTTATTGTCAAGATTATTATTATTTTTTTTATTATTATTAGGTGGCCATGCAACGAAGTTGCAGGACAACCTATTGTTATTGTCAGGATTATTATTATTATTATTATTATTATTTTTTTTATTATTATTATTATTATTATTATTATTCCGCCACTTTTTCTATTGCCCATAACTTTTGAACTGCTAAAGCAACGCTCTTGAAATCAGGTATGCTGGTACAGCCTATTGCTCTGCTACATCTCATGCAATATTGAACTCATAGGTCATAAGGTTACGCAGCCATATTGTTTTTTGTGACAAATTTCGATAAACGCTAATGCTACAACTGCTAATGCTACAACTTTGAAACTTGCTGTGCTCAGTGCTGCTATGAACTAGATTTGCCATTGCTCAACAGAAGTGCCTTGGTCACATGATGTAGCAGCCATCTTGCATTTTGCGAAAATCTTTAAACATCTTCTTCTCTTAAACCGCTTAGTGCAATAAAGCGCAATTTTGCACATATGCTCCTTGCAAGCTTCTCTACCAAGTTTGTTAAAATTGCGATTTTTCCATAATCAACATGGCTGCTGTGAGACATTAACCTTTTTATCGCCATTTAATTGCGTAATTTTGCACTTTGTACATTAGTTTTACAATGTTTAACAATATTACAGTGTAATAGACACATGATTACACATAGTCATAACCCTCAAAGACAATATTGCAGTTAAAATTTGCACTGCGCAGTCGCCTTCGTGAAATAAAACATTTGCAAATTTTCATGAAACTTCTGAAAATTGTAGAGGTCTATAGTGAGCATTAGTATATGCAATTTGAAAGCCATACATTGCATAGCTTGGCGGCCATTTTGTTTCGTATGCACTGTTTTTAAAAGCTACAAAAATCTTCTTCTCCTAAACCGCTTATGGCACGGACTTGAAATTTTGTTTACAGAGTTATGTTATCACTAACATTCAGATTTGTTCAAGATAAGTTGATAGGTCGTGTGGTTTGGCAGCCATTTTGAATTGTTCAAAAACGCTTAACGATATTTTTAAATTATTAATAAAACAACAACCGTTTTACAAAAATGCTTTATTTTTGCCATGTGTATGGACATCTATATTGAGAACTATTGTGCATAATATGGAGGCTTTATATTATATGATCTGGCAGCCATTTTGTTTTACGCGAAAATTTCAAAAATCTATTTTCTCTGCAACCACTTATGTTAGAACTGTGAAACTTGCTGTATAACCTTATATTGTGACCTAGATACACAGTTGTTCATGTTGATGGAATTAGTTACAAGCTGTGGCAGCCATATTGATTTACGTGAAAATTTTGAAAATGTGATTTCCTTGCAACCGCTTATGTTAAATCTTTGAAATTTGCTGTATAGCTATATATTGTGACTTAGCAGCTTGTATGCCATTGCAAAGTTGATGCGCATGGCCACCTCTATCGCTGCTTGCAGCTATATTTAGGTGGCCATGCAACGAAGTTGCAGGACAACCTATTGTTATTGTCAGGATTATTATTAGGTGGCCATGCAACGAAGTTGCAGGACAACCTATTGTTATTGTCAGGATTATTATTATTATTATTATTATTATTTTATTTTATTTTTTTTTATTATTATTCCGCCACTTTTTCTATTGCCCATAACTTTTGAACTGCTAAAGCAAAGCTCTTAAAATCAGGTATGCTAGTGCAGCCTATTGCTCTGCTACATCTCATGCAATATTGAACTCATAGGTCATAAGGTTACGCAGCCATATTGCTTTTTGCGACAAATTTCGATAAACGCTTAATAATCTTTATCTCCGGAACTGCTAATGTTACAACTTTGAAACTTGCTGTGCTCAGTGCTGCTATGAACTAGATTTGCCATTGCTCAACAGAAGTGCCTTGGTCACATGATGTAGCAGCCATCTTGCATTTTGCGAAAATCTTTAAACATCTTCTTCTCTTAAACCGCTTAGTGCAATAAAGCGCAATTTTGCACATATGCTCCTTGCAAGGTCCACTACCAAGTTTGTTAAAATTGCGATTTTTCCATAATCAACATGGCTGCTGTGAGACATTAACCTTTTTATCGCCATTTAATTGCGTAATTTTGCACTTTATACATTAGTTTTACAATGTTTAACAATATTACAGTGTAATAGACACATGATTACACATAGTCATAACCCTTAAAGACAATATTGCAGTTAAAATTCGCATTGCGCAATCGCCTTCGTGAAATAAAACATTTGCAAATTTTCATGAAACTTCTGCAAATTGTAGAGGTCTATAGTGAGCATTAGTATGTGCAATTTGAAAGCTATACATTGCATAGCTTGGCGGCCATTTTGTTTCGTATGCGCCATTTTTACAAACTCTAAAAATCTTCTTCTCCGAAACCGCTTATGGGACAGACTTGAAATTTTGTTTATAGAGTTATCTTATGACTAACATTCAGATTTGTTCAAGAGAAGTTGATACGTCATGTGGTTTGGCAGCCATTTTGAATTGTTCAAAATTGCTTAACGATATTTTTAAACTAATAATAAAACAAAAACCGTTTTACAAAAAATGCTTTATTTTTGCCATGTTTATTGACATCTATAGTGAGCACTATTGTGCGTAATATGGAGGCTGTATATCTTACGATCGGGCAGCCATCTTGGTTTACGCGAAAATGTCTAAAGTCTATTTTCTCTGCAACCGCTTATGTAAGAACTGTGAAATTTGCTGTACTGTCTTATATTGTGACCTAGATTGACAATTGCTCATTAGGAGAGAATCAGTCACATGATGCGGCAGCAATATCGGTTTTATGTTTATCGTAATTATTTGTAATTCAATACTGCCTCTTTTGAGTCAATTGCTCACAAAACACAAATTACTTATGCTAAACTCTTGAAATCAGGTATGCGGGTACAGACTATTGCAATGCTTTATCTCATGCAATATTGAACTCATAGGTCATAAGGTTACGCAGCCATTTTGTTTTTGCGACAAATTTCGAGAACTGCTTAATAATCTTTAGCCCTGGAACTGCTTATGTTGCAACTTTGAAACTTGCTGTGCTTAGTGCTGCTATGACCTAGATTTGCCATTGCTCAACAGAAGTGCCTTGGTCACATGATGTAGCAGCCATCTTGCATTTTGTGAAAATCTTTAAACATCTTCTTCTCTTAAACCGCTTAGTGCAATAAAGTGCAATTTTGCACATATGCTCCTCGCAAGGTCCTCTACCAAGTTTGTTAAAATTGCGATTTTTCCATAATGAACATGGCTGCTGTGAGACATTAACCTTTTTATCGCCATTTAAAAGCGTAATTTTGCACTTTATACATTAGTTTTACAATATTTAACAATATTACAGTGTAATAGACACATGATTACACATAGTCATAACCCTTAAAGACAATATTGCAGTTAAAATTTGCATTGCGCAATCGCCTTTGTGAAATAAAACATTTGCAAATTTTCATGAAACTTCTGCAAATTGTAGAGGTTGTTAGTGAGCATTAGTATGTGCAATTTGAAAGCCATACATTGCATAGCTTGGCGGCCATTTTGTTTCATATGCGCTGTTTTTAAAAGCTACAAAAATCTTCTTCTCCTAAACCGCTTATGGCACAGACTTGAAATTTTGTTTACAGAGTTATGTTATGATTAACATTCAGATTTGTTCAAGAGAAGTTGATAGGTCATGTGGTTTGGCAGCCATTTTGAATTGTTCAAAAACGCTTAACGTTATTTTTAAATTATTAATTAAACAACAACCGTTTTACAAAAATGATTTATTTTTGCCATGTGTATCGACATCTATAGTGAGAACTATTGTGCATAATATGGAGGCTTTATATTATATGATCTGGCAGCCATTTTGTTTTACACGAAAATTTCGAAAATCTATTTTCTCTGCAACCACTTATGTTAGAACTGTGAAACTTGCTGTATAACTTTATATTGTGACCTAGATACACAGCTGTTCATGTTGATGGAATTAGTTACAAGCTGTGGCAGCCATATTGATTTACGCGAAAAATTTTAAAATGTGATTTCTTTGCAACCGCTTATGTTAAATCTTTGAAATTTGCTGTATAGCTATATATTGTGACTTAGCAGCTTGTATGCCATTGCAAAGTCAATGCGCATGGCCACCTCTATCGCTGCTTGCAGCTATATTTATTATTATTATTATTCCGCCACTTATTCAAATGCTTATAAAAACAACAGCATAACTCTAAAACTCATGAAACTTGGCACTATGCTAAAGATCTATGCTGTGCATAATCCTATGCAAAATAAATCTCATAGGTCATGTGATCTAGCAGCCATATTGCTTTTTGCGACAAATTTCAACAACCGCTTGAAAATCTTCTTCTCCAGAACCGCTTATGTTACAGCTGTAAAACTTGCTGTGTGTACTGCTGTACTGACCTATAATAAAGTTTGTTCAAGAGAAGTGATTTAGTCACATGACCTAGCTGCCATTTTGATTTGTGCGAAAATCTTTAAACATCTTCTTCTCTGCAACCGCGAAGTGCAATGAAGCGCAATTTTGCACATGTGCTCCTTGCAAGGTCCTCTACCAAGTTTGTTCAAACTGCGAATTTTCCATAATCAACATGGCTGCTATGAGCCATTCGCCTTTTTATCGCTGTTTAATTGCGTAAATTTGCACTTTATGCATTATGTTTACACTATTTAACTATATTACAGTGTAGCAGACATATGAGTACACATAGTCATGACCCCTAAAGGCAATATTGCAGTAAAAATTCGCACTGCGCAGTCGCCTTCGTGAAATAAAACATTTGCAAATTTTCATAAAACTTCTGCAAATTGTAGAGGTCTATAGTGAGCATTAGTATGTGCAATTTGAAAGCCATACAATGCATAGCTTGGCGGCAATTTTGTTTCGTATGCGGGTTTTTTAAAAACTACAATAATCTTCTTCTCCGAAACCGCTTATGGTACAGACTTGAAATTTTGTTTACAGATTTATCTTATTACTAACATTCAGATTTGTTCAAGAGAAGTTTATAGGTCATGTGGTTTGGCAGCCATTTTGAATTGTTCAAAAACGCTTAACGATATTTTTAAATTAATAATAAAACAAAAACCATTTTACAAAAATGCTTTATTTGTGCCATGTTTATTGAGATCTATGGTGACAAGTATTGTGCATAATATGGATGCTGAATATCATTTGATCTGGCAGCCATTTTGTTTTATGCGAATATTTCGAAAATCTATTTTCTCTGCAACTGCTTATGTTAGAACTGTGAAACTTGCTGTATAACCTTATATTGTGACCTAGAGTCACAGTTGTTCATGTTGAAGGAATTGGTCCCAAGCTGTGGCAGCCATATTGGTTTACGCGAAAATTTCGAAAATGTGTTTTCTTTTCAACCGCTTATGTTAAAGCTGTGAAATTTGCTATATAACCATATATTGTCACCTAGAGTTACATCTGATCGTGATGAAAGAATTGGTCATATGGTGGGGCAGCCATCTTGAAAAACGCAAAAATTTTGAAAATGTGTTTTCTTTCCAACTGCTAATGTTAGAATTGTAAAAACCTCTATAAAGCTCTATATTGTGACTTAGCTGCTTGTATGCCATTGCAATGTCGATGCGCATGGCCACCTCTATCGCTGCTTGCAGCTATATTTTTAATTGTAATGTATTTTTAAAAAAAAATGTAATTAAGGGGTTAATTTAGGGGGTGTTAGGTTAGGGGGCTTAGTTATTAAATTAGTTTTTTGCGTTGTGGGGGTTGGCGGTTTAGGGATTAATAGATGTATTAGGTAGTTTGCGATGTGGTTGGCGGATTTAGGGATTAATAATTTTTTTATTTTTTTATTTTTTTTTATTTCTTAATACTTCATGCGGGTGATTAGTTTATTTTTTTCTTAATAGTTCGTACGGGCGTTTCTTATGCCAGTGTGTGTATGTATGTGTGTGTGTGTGTAAGTTATGTGTATGCATGTGTGTGTGAGAGTTCTTATGCCAGTGTGTGTATGTATGTGTGTGTGTGTATAAGTTATGTGTATGCATGTGTGTGTGAGAGTTCTTATGTCAGTGTGTGTGTATGTATGTTTGTGTGTGTGTGTGTGTAAGTTATGTGTATGCATGTGTGTGTGAGAGTTCTTATGTCAGTGTGTGTATGAGTATGTGTATATGTGCAAGTATTTGTATAAGTATGTGTGTACGTTCTTATGCCTGTGTGTGTATGTATGTGTGTGAGTATGTGTATATGTGCATGTGTGTGTGTAAGTGCATTCTTATGCCTACTAGTTCTAAACAAAAGATATGTGAATCCCTAGATCATATGTGTGTGCATGCGTTCTTTTGCAAGTGTGTGTATGTATGTGTGTGTATTCTTATGCCTGTGTGTGTATGAGTATGTGTGTGTGCATGTGTGTGCATTCTTATGCCTGCGTGTGTATATGAGTATGTGTATGTGTATATGTATGTATATGTGTGTGCGTTCTTATGCCTGCATGTGTATATGTTTGTGTTCTTATGCCTGCGTGTGAATGTATGTGTGTGTTCTTATTACTGCGTGTGAATGTATGTGTGTGCTCTTATTCCTGCGTGTGAATGTATGTGTGTGTGTGCATCTATACGTGTTGTGTGAGTGTGTGTCCGTCTGTAAATGTGGGTGTATGGATGCGTGCATGTGCATTTCATTGTGTGTGAGCATATGCGTGTGTACATGTATGTGAGTATGTGTGTGCATGTGCTGTGCGCGTGTATATGTGTTTTTTTGTCTACGTGCATGTGTTTGTGTGTTTTTGTGTGTGTGCATGTGTTCTTGCATGTGCGTGTGTGTATGTTGTGTAAGTATTCTTGTGTGTGTTTAAATGTATGTATGTATGTATTGGGTTCTTGTAAAGCACGGCTAATCACCCGTAAGGGTCTCAAGGTGCTGCTCATTTTATCAACCTCGGAAGGATGAAAGGCTGAGTGGACCTCACCGGGGATCGAACCTGCAACCCTTGGGTTGCTACAGAGCTCAGCCACAGTGCCTTAGCATGCTAAGCTGTCTGTCCGAGTGTGTATGTGTGTTTATGTGTGTGTGTGTGTGTGTGTGTGTGTGTTTTTGTGTGTATGTGTGTGTGCGTGCATGTGTGTGTAAGTGTATATATGTGTGTATGTGTGCATGCATGTGTGTGTCTGTGTGCGTGTGTGAGTGTGAACACACTCACTTATTCAGTTACAAACATACAAGTTGTCTCAATATAGCCTTGTCCTAACTAAAGGGGACAGTGCACTTGAAAATATTCAACCCTTTCAGGTGTTCCCAATGATCCCTTTTAGCTGCTAGAGTTTTTTTTATTCTTTATAAATAGCTCCTTTACATTTTTTTGTATGTGTGTATATGTGTGTGCATGTGTGTGCGTTCTTATGTCTGCATGTGTACAGTATGTATGTGTGTGTAAGTATGTAAATGTGTGTGTATATGTGTGTGCATTCTTATGCCTGCCTGTGTATGTATGTGTGTGTGTGAGTATGTGTATGTATGTGTGTGTGTATGTGTATGTGTGTTAGAGAGTATGTGTATATGTGTGTTCATGTGTGTGTTTATATGTGTGCGTTCTTATGCCTGCGTGTGTATGTATGTGTGTGTGAGTATGTGTATGTGTGCATGTGTGTGTGCATACATCTATGCGTGTTGTGTGAGTGTGTGTCCGTCCGTATATGTGTGTATTGATGCGTGCGTGTGTGTGTATGTGCATTTCATTGTGTGTGAGCATGTGCGTGTGTGCATGTATGTGAGTATGTGCTGTGTGTGCACGTGTATATGTGTGTGTATGTGGTTGTGTGCGTGTGGGCGCATGTGTGCGTGTGTCTGTATGTGTGTGCGTGCATGTGTTTTTGTGTGCGTTTGTGTGTGCGCGTGTTTTTGCATATATGTGTATGTGTCCTTGCGTGTGTGTGTTGTGTGCGTGTGTATATGTGTGTGTGAGTATGTATGTGTGCGTGTTTGTATGTGTCTGTGTATGTGTGTGTTTATATGTGAGTGTGTGTGTGTTTATGTGTGTGCGTGCATGTGTGCGTGTTTGTATGTGTCTGTGTATGTGTGTGTTTATATGTGAGTGTGTGTGTGTTTATGTGCGTGCATGTGTGCGTGTTTGTATGTGTCTGTGTATGTGTGTGTTTATATGTGAGTGTGTGTGTGTTTATGTATGTGCATGCATGTGTAAGTGTATGTATGTGTGTATGTGTGAGTGCATGCATGTGTGTGTCTGTGTGAGTGTGTGTGCGTGTGTGTATCTGTGTGCGAGTGTGAGCACATTCACTTATCCAGTTACAAACATACAAATTTTCTCAATATAGCCTTGTCCTAACTAAAGGGGACAGTGCACTTTAAAATATTCAACCCTTTCATTCGTTTCCAATGATCCATTGTACCTGCTAGAGTTTATTTAATTGTTTATAAATCCTTTACATTTATTTTTTCATTTGCAATTGCTGATTTTGCCTGTTGAAACTGCCACCTATACTAAAAATGTCAATACTTAAGTATAGGAACTAGAAAAGTGATGTAAATGAGATGATCTAGAAGAAATCCCACTCCCAGTGGGTGTGAGAGAGATAGATACTAAAATGTTACATTTGAATTGTGCTCTATAAACATTATTCTTTTTGCTAGTGTAGTGACCCCTAGTGGGAATGGAACGTATTAAGGGCTATAGCCTGGCAGGGATGAGGATGTGAAAGAGAAGATGCAGATGCAACAATGTTGCAGTTTAAGGCGAGTGACTCGCCTGGGGTTTAAGAGCAGATGCTCTGGAGAGTTCTGCCTCTTTCCTCCAGTGTTTCTTCCAGAAGTTGGAGTTGCTGAGATTGCTTTTCATCATGGATCATGCCAGGCGAGTGTCTTAAACGTTTCAGGGATGGGTCCCCAGATGGGAGCAGGGCCCATGTCAAGGAAAAGAGAGTAGTTAGTGAGGAAGTGGCCCTTTCCACTCAGGGGGGGGGGGATATCCCATGCAGATAGGGTTCTAGGGCCCCCTCTCCCATTCATCCAGATTCCACATTGTCAATTTGTCAGTATATGGCAGGGTTATAACACAATATATTTAATAATTATCCTTTAAATTAAACCCTTAATCAATATGCATATACTAGAAACCATAAAATTAATATAAATTCCTGAATTCATTTTATTAGTTAATATCTATAAACACATTGAAATATATTTGTATGAACAAGAATATGAATCAATACTATACACGTTACACGTATATGAATTATTAAAATATGCTATACTCTTTACAAAGCAACCCAAATTGTAACTTTTTAACTAGCCTTATTCACAATAGAATTTCATTCAGTTAACACAATGAGATTCCAAGATATTTAGCTACTAACATTCAGGCAATACAATTTTAAAAGTGCTTAGTTAAACAATAGGACAATATATATATTCTAATTGAAACACCAGAAATTATATATATATATATATATATATATATATATATTTTCTATATTTTGCACAGATAAGTTACTTAGCATGCAAAAGACTTGTTTAACAATACACAGGCTATGAAATAAGCTAAAATACAAACTGCTCTTTTAAATCTATTAAATATGATTTGACTATGTCTTACCAATAACCTTTGTTTCAAATATTAAAAATTAGAACAATTATACATCACCAATTTGAACCAATTTTTAGTTTTCCAAATATCTTTAGATCATCTCATTTGAAGGAAAGTTATCGCATAGATCAAGGTAAGTTTTAGCTCCTTGCTTAAGTGAATGTGTTCCCAAGTATGGCCGCCAGTTATCAATCACCAGTCTCAGCAAGTCAGACAAAAAACTGTCCTGTCTTGCATTTAGCAATTCCTTATATAATCGTTGATGATCTTTTTCGTTCACGCCCACTGTGCTTGTCCATTCTCATTGGATACTTTGGAAATGTATTTTTTTTTAAACAGTCAATCTTTTGGCTGTAATACCGGATTTTGTCCATCGGGGGCAGCATGACAGACAAACAGATTCATTCCTAACATTCATGTTTGCTATATCTTCCATATAACGATTATTTAAAATCATCATAATTTCTTGCATTAATTACTTACACTCCAAATTCCAGGCAGGATAGCATCGTGAATTTTCTGATTATTTTAATATGAAACATCAAATTCTTTTTAATATCATATTACATTAAAGTAATTTATATTGCTAACTTATTAGCTTAAAATCCATTAAAAATGTTACCAAGTAATTTCCCAACATTTATATACAAATACAGCATATTTCATATTTCTAATAAATCCTGAATGCATGAATCTTGTCTATGCAGATCTGAAATTAAAACAATAGGGTTATTAATTTTTATGTTAAAATATAAAATATCCATATGTCTGTTTTTATGGCTAAAGATATCTTGTTTTCCCAAAAAAAAAATAAAAGGGAAAAATTGTCAAATATGTATAAATCTATTTGCAGCATTTATCTAAATTGTTACTATTAATCATTGCTGTTTAGATCAACAGATATTCATATGCTGTATTTTAACAAGGGGTTTAAAAGTATAATTTAGAACATGTGTTTTTAGCTGGTCAAATTTTTACTGCCTCAATACACAGGGAAGAACTAATTAACAAGTATGTTAATCAATATGTAGTCATAATTTCTTGTACATGTGTGTAGCTTCAAACATACTCACAGACGGATCAGCTGCACCTTGGGCAGGAAACCCATATATGGGCATGTACTTTTGAGGCTCCAGCATGCTAATATTACTTTGAAGTGGTTCACTGATTTTATCTATACAACAATTTAAGCTTTTATTCTTTTCTTTGCAGTGACTTAAATGTTATCTTTTAATAAGGATAAATGTGTCTTCACCCAGCCAAAACCATTTGGCATAGGGGGCTGTTTTACAGTGAAATAGAACTGTTGTATCCAAGACTTATGAGACACAAAATATAGATGGTTTCAGAGTAGAAATAGGGGTCAGCGATCATCTGATAGGGATTTTAAATTCACACCTCAGTGGGACATCTTTTGGAAACAGTCCTTTGTTTTCAGATGTGGAATACATAGAATATACAGATGATTATCTTTGAGACAACCTGTCTTTTTTTTTTAAATGGTTTTTAAGTTAAGTTAAGTAGACCAAATGTTTTATTGTCTTCACTTGGATGCATTATAACTTTGCATACTGAATGGGGGAAGAATGAACTTTGGTCTCAATTTAATGTTTTATGAATGAATAAATCATTTGGTACTGATTAGCCAAATATTTAATAATATATACATATTAATCTTTACATATACCTTGACATAAATCCCCCTTCCAATTTTAAATAGATGTAGGACACATGTATTTAAATTGGCTTAAAGTCAATGGTATTTGGTGAGGATGTTGACCGTATGCATCATAGACAGTCTTATATGGAGCGAGTCCATCATTTTTGAGCCTTCATGCTCATCAGCTAGGCATCTTTAAACTACAGCATGTCTTTAGTGCTTTTGGGATATATGACTTCATTCTTCCTCTATGACTTGTAGTTGAGACCTAGGATGACACGCTCGCAACTGATTGATATGGACCCATTTATCTATTAAACTTTCATTTTTGGGATCCGTATTTTATAGGCCACTGGAGATATTTTGTCAGTAATGACAAAAGGACCTTTCCATGATGGAAGAAATTTCTTCTCCCTAACCTGATCTCTTCCAAACTTATAAAGATAAACTTTATCATTTATTTCATATTCCTTTTTGGACGTTTTGAGATCATAGGTTTTAGTGGCAGTTGCAGCTTTCTATAAATTCCTTTGAGCAAATGCAAAGGCATATTGCAGGTGCTTTCTTAGGTTCTCCACATATTGATGGGTATTGGCAGCGTTTATCAAGTTCTGGTCTGATGTACGGTACAGCAGATGCTGAGGTAGAACCATTCTTCTACCAGTCATCAGTTCAAAAGGTGACATCTTGGTAGCACTACTTGGAGTTTCTCTTAATGCCGTTATCACTAGAGGTAGTTTTACATCCCAATCTTTACCCGTTTCACTCACAAACTTTTTGAGGATTTTAACAATAGACTGGTTGTAACGCTCTACTCCACCACTTGAGGAAGCTCTATAAGCAATATGGAGCTTTCTTTTTACCCCTAGTATTTTCCACATTTTGGTCATCACTTCGCTAGTGAAGTGGGTTCCCCGATCTGATTTGATTCTTTGGGGCAAACCAAATCTGGAAAACACGTGGTTGATGAGCAAAGATGTGCATGTTTCAGCACTATTGTTAGGTGCACTGATGCACTCTACCCATTTAGTGAACAGGCATGTCACTGTTAACATGTATTTGTTATCTCTTGATGACCTTGTTACTGGACCAATAAAATCAATTTGTATATCTGACCATGGCATTACCATCCCCTTTTTCTGCAATGGTGCTCTATGCGTTGGCGCAGTGGGTTGGAACTGTGGACAGATTAAACACCCTTGACAGTAGGTTTGAACATCTTTCAACATGTGTGGCCAAAAGGCATAATCACACAATATTTCATACGTGAGTTTGGCACCACGATGACTAGATGTGGGAGCATCATGGGCATGTTGAAGCATTAGACCTCTGAACTTGGTGGGTACTACCCATTGTTGGATGCCAGTTTTGGAGGTTCTAATTAACAAACCATCCTGTAACTTGAATTGTGTTCTGGATTTCATTAAGATTCTAAGATCTTCTTTGCCAATACAATCATCTTTTGAGATGGGGTTGCTTTCAGGATCTTCTATGTGTTTATAGAAAATACCTACAATGGGGTGTTCTTTTTGACTAGTGATCAGGTCCTCACTAGGAGAATCCTGACTCCATTGCACCAGGTTAAGCTCACTCTGTTGTTTAGCCTGGTTTCTGGTAATGGCTTCTACCTGAATTGCACCCATTAAGTGGTCAATATTAAGGAGTTCTCCAGTTATGGCTCCTTGTTTGGCTAATGAATCCGCAAGGTCATTGCCTTCCTTATCAGGACCTAGAACCCTGGAATGACCCTTGGTCTTTTTCCAGTGTATGGTTAAATCATTGGATACCACCAGATTATCAATGTCGCAGAACAACTTGCCATGCTTGACTGGTTTGTTACTGCTTTTCTGCATGCCATTTCTTTTCCAAGTTGGCAGGCATTCAACAAAACTGTCACGCACATAATTTGAGTCAGTTATGATCACAAATTCATGAATACCATGTTCAATAGCCATTTCTATGTGAGTTCTGCAACTTGACTGGATCTTGGTCCAATGTTGAAAGCCATAGATATATTTGGGAATCCATTTGCCCAAGTTATGCCAATGCCAGCGACTAATCTGCGCTCATTATCAATAGTGGCATGGTAAGAACAACCATCAACATATACCCAAGGTAATGTTTGACAATGGTCCTCATTGTACATTTTATATGGGGAAAGCAATTGTTCCTCTAGGAAATCATCTTCTGATAATTCTTCCCCAGGATCCTTAGCAGTACAGTCGTGGAGCTCAGCAATCCCCTGTGTGACTGGATTCTTTTTATTCTACTTGTAGCGAATTTCTAAGGGCCAGCCTTGTAAGGAAAGAGTCCATGCTGTTATGCGGCTATTGGACAAATTCCCATCTCTTATTCTCTCACTTTGCAAATATAGCAAAGGCTGGTGGGCCGTTTCTAAAATAGTTTTCTCACCCTGTATATAGCTGCGGAAATTTTGTAGAGCCCATACAGTAGATAAGATTTTATTTCTACTGGGGATAAAGTTTTGCTCGCTTAAGCAATGACTTTGCTTAAATTATCATGCTTTTGGTATAAAACAGCACTCATGCTTACATCTGTGTAACCTGTCTCTAAGAAGAAAGGTTTACCACCTTCAGGGTAGGCTAAGCAAGGTGCTTGAGTGAGTTTTCTCTTCAGCTCCTTGATGGCTGTCTCTTGAGTCTCACTCCAGTGCCATTTCACATCCTTCTTTAGAAGAAGTAGTAGTGGTTTGGCTAATTCTACATAATTATCAATGAATTTGCGAGAATAATTCGTCATACCCAGGAATGATCTCAATTCCTTTAAGTTAGTTGGGTTTTTAGAATTTACTATAGGTTCCACCTTTTTCTTCTGAGGATTTAACCCTTCAGAAGTAACTTCATGTCCCAAGAAGTTTACACGAGTGCGGCACCATTGAGCTTTTTGTAGGGATAATTTGACACCTGCCCTTCTAAGTTGGCTGAGGACGTGTTTAAGCTGTGTGATGTGTTTTTCAAAGTCTGTGCTTTTGATTAAAACATCATCAACATAAGATAAGGTCCCCCTTTCCAGTGCATCAGGCATAGCCTTATGCATGAATACAGCAAATTCATGTCCAGAATTTATGTATCCAAATGGGAGTCTCTGAAATGCATATTGAACCTTTTGGAATGAGAATGCCAGCTTATATTGGTCCTCCTCATGTACCTTTATGGTCCAATATCCCTGTGCACAATCAATGGCAGTGAATATTCTGGATCCCTGCATCTGCGCTAGGCACTGGTCAATGTATGGTACAGGCCAGCCAGACATGTACACTCATTTTGTTAGCTGTCTTAAGTCAGCACACAAATGCCATTGTCCATTGGGCTTAAGAACACCTAGAATAGGATTGTTGTAAGAGCTGTGCACCTGTCGTATAATACCCCTTTCTTCCAGGTTCCTTATGATTTCTGCAAGAGAATCATATGAGGCTAAAGGAAGTCTGTATTGTTTAACAAAAACAGGTGACACATTGGGATCTGTTTGTACTCAACTGCAATGGGCAAGTCTGTAGTACCACAGTCATAAGAATCCATAGCAAAAATATCCTTGTACTCCATCAGGAGTTCTCACAGCTGTTGGCGTTCATCACCACTGGAACAGCCATTAGCTAAAGATATTTGCTCTTCGACTATTTGCTGAAATCCTGGAAAGATTTCAGGCTGTCCTATTTCATAGGCTTCTTCCAATCTAGAGGTGAGATCCCTTTGATTATAATTTACATTGCCCCCATGACTCTGGGTATTGGGGTAATCTTGCTGTTTGATCGGCTGATCAAATACTAGAGAGGCTTCTTCAATTTTGCAGATGCCTTCCTCTGAGCTGAAGGGATAAATAGACTGAATATTAAATAGACCCTCTGGCATAGATGCAAAGGATTGTTCTATTAATTGTTCTTCAGTTAAGTATCCTTCAGGTATTTGCCTAATTACATTATTCTGGAATCCAAAACTGTAATAACTTGATTCCAGCGCATGTCCTATGGTAGTTCCCTTAGATAAGGTTATATAATGTGGGGTCATGTTATGTACAATAACATGTATTGGAATAGCTCCAATATTTACCATAGGAGTATAGGCCATTGTTATACCCAGATTTTGTATTCTATGGGAAAGGCAAATTAGTGTTTCAGAAGTTTTTAATTTCTGACCTCTCTTTACCTGTAAGGGCAAAAAATATTTATCAGCCCCAGCAGGAATTATAATATCGTTAGACACCTGCATATTCACAGCATATGGCAATTGCTGGTTTGATTTCAGGGCTGCACTTTCATTATTATTATTATTATTATTATTATTATCGGTTATGTGTAGAGCGCCAACAGATTCCGCAGCATTAATCCATATATACTTCAGGGTCCCTCTTTAATATGCTCCAGAGGCAAGAGTTAAACAAATCTATTTGTATGGCATTTCTATGTAAGATATCATTGCCAATGTATATTTGATTATGGGGAGTATTTAGAACTTAAAACAGGTGCTTCACTGATTTATTGCCTATAGAGATAGATAATAAGCACTTAGCTGTGATGTTATAGCTTCCAAACCTGTTATCCAGACCGTGGACACAGTGGTCTTGGGGAGAAAGACATTTAATCACTTTAGGTTCAGCTATCTGCGCTAATAAGCCTTCGCTTATATAGCTAGCTTTCTGTTTTAAGTTCAATTTGGCATAACTTGGGCAAATGGATTTCCGGTGCGCGATTCAGAGGCGGAAGTACCTCTGAGAGGTTGCTGGAGAGAGCGCGGCCACAGGGGAGGCAGGAGAGGAGCTTGAAAGAGCAGGTCCTCGCACGGTGTCCGTGTTGGTGAGTCGGGAGTACCAGGGTCTAGGGCCTGCCCTGCGGGTAGTGAAGGGAGTGTGAGAGCCTCTGGGTCTGATCCTGCAGTGTGCGGTAGAAACATGGGGAGTGTTTCGCAGCAGCAGGGGTGTCCTGGACGTGGTGGCAGACTGTATGGTGAGGGGCCTAGGGGAGGCATGTCAGGAGTTGGTTGTCCTGCAGGGGTGCAGATGAATAGCGGGCATGAATGAACAGAATGTGATGGCAGGGTCTGTTGGGGGCATGAATGCAGCAGCTTGGGGGCACCCTGGGCAAGCAGGGGGCATCAGGCTATAAT
The DNA here is from genome assembly GCF_027579735.1 of Bombina bombina. Classification (NCBI taxonomy): domain Eukaryota; kingdom Metazoa; phylum Chordata; class Amphibia; order Anura; family Bombinatoridae; genus Bombina; species Bombina bombina. The sequence continues at coordinate 1,196,927,501 of NC_069502.1, forward strand.
ACCAGCAGCTCTGTTGCAGTGTCTGCAACCTCTGCTGAATACCTGGAATACGTTGGGGGGGCAGCTGGCTTAAGCTGGGAGTGTGCGAGTTGCTGAGGTTGTGCAAGTGGGGCAGTGCTCAGAGACCCTGGAACTCCCTACGTTTCTGTTAGTTTGCAGGCTCAAGTGGCAGCAGGTGTTCGTGTGGAGGATTCCAGGAAGGCCAGGTCCCTTTCGCTGAGCCAGGCAGCCAAGGAGGTAGCCGGGATGTCTGAGGTAGTACCCTCTACATCCACAGTGGGATTAGCCCCGTTAGGCAGAGCAGCTGGGACCTCTGGAGTTGGTGAGTCACCTGCACTTACACTGGGGGGCAGGGTTTCAGACTCATCATCAGACTCAGGATCAGATAGTGACCAGTCTTTTGCGATAGAGGGCAAGGATAAGCGTAGGATTTTTAGGCTTCTAAACAAGATAGCGTCAGGCCAGGGGGCACAGGCTTCAGGGCAAAAAGGGTGGCCAGGCACCCTTGTGTGTCAGGGGTGCAGTCAGTACCCAGTCAAGTGAGCGCAGGGTGCATGGTGGCGCTGTACGGATATACTTATCTGTGCAAGGTGCACTGCCTTTATGGGCATTTGAAGACTAAAATCATACATAAAATACAGGTAGGCAAATATGTGAACATCTTTGAACTTTCTGTTGAGTTGCAGAGACAAAAAGAGAGGAGCAAGGATGGGAATGGCACCGCTGTTTCAGGGTGCTGGGCACTTGCTATTTGGAGAAATATCATGATAAGATGCAGGCAGTCATAAAGTATATGGATACTATTGACTGGATCTGTCAGAGGTACAAGGAAGGGATGTGGCGAGACTATGATGCAGAATACTGAAGAAAGATGGTGGAGAACCCTCTTTTAAACTTTGGCACCGACATGCACTTGTGGGCTAAATTGGGGGCTGAAGATCACTTTCTCCCCCTGGGTCGCCTGCAGGTTCACAGAGGTCTTTTTCTACGGTTAGGCGTCACGGCCGTGAGTGCTGGAAATTCCAGGACTGCCAGTGCAATCGGGGTACAGCATGCTCCTTTCGCCACAACTGCAAATTTTGCAGGGGAGCTCACCCCGATTGCAAGTGTAAAAGGAAAGACCTTGGGGCCGACAGAGGTCAGCCTAAGGGAGCAGCTGGGGCTAAGGGCGCCCATCCCACTGAGGGTGGACATCCTTGAGCTCTGGCTGCACTTATATCCTGATCGCCAGGCAACAGGCCGAGTTGTGTCGCCTGTCCAGTGAGAAAGTGCAGAAGCTCTTGGAAGTGGTTTGGGTGGCTGCTGCAGGAGAATGGTTGCAGAAGAAAGCACTGAAATCCTTGCTTGGCATGTTGAATTTTGCCTGCAGGGTTATACCTATGGGCAGGGTATTTAACAGGTGGAATGTAGGGATATCTGGGGCTGACTAGGGCAGGCAGAATAAAGGTTTCCAGGGATATTATCAAGGACTTGCCGGTCTGGGATAATTTCTTGACGGATTTTAATGGGTTGCGTCTGTGGCCTAGACGGAAAGTGACGACTCAGGAATTTAAGTTGTTTACCGATGTGGCAGGAGCATTTGGCTTCAGTACCTTCTTCGGGGGGGGGGGGGGAATGGTGCAAAGGGCCATAGCCAGCTGAGTGGCATCAGCGGGGGCTTACAAAAAACTTGACCCTGCTCGAGCTATTCTCCATTATGGTGGCACTGGAGCTATGGGCTGATAATTTGAAAGATAGGGTAGTCACGTTCTGTCGGATAACTCAGCGTAGTGCATGCTGTCAATAACTTGTTGGCCACATTCCCCGTGGTGGTGCCATATCTGCGTTTTCTGGTGTTGCGTTGCCTCCGTGACAATATTCACTTCTTGGTGCGTCACGTGCCGGGGGTGGATAATGTGGTAGCGGATGCTTTATCTCGGTTCAAATGGGATCAATTTAGGAAGTTCGTTCCAGATGCTGCTGCAGTAGAACTGACCTGTCCTCATTTTCTCTGGTAGCTTGCGGAAATGGGGGAGCCATTCTGTCGCTAGTGGGCTCGGCTTTAGCACTTGCGACTTGGGCAGCCTATTTGTCCTATTGGAGAGTATGGGAGGAGTTCTGCGAGAGTCATCAGGTTTCTGTGAGGGATGACTCGCAGGTAATGTTGCTGGAACGGCTGGCTTAGGGCAAAGGGAACGTGCAAAGGGGCCTGCAGGTGCGATTGGTGGCCCTTTCGTAATTTTATAAGCTGGCAGCGGTCCCCAGCTGGGTCGTTTTTGGTGAAACAAATAGCGCAGGGCTGGGGGCGCACAGGAGCGCCTCATGCAGTTTTTGCTTGGGTTACAGGCAGTTTGTTCATCCTCATATGAGTTCTCTCTGTGTTGGGTGGCTTTTGTTCTGGTGTTTGCAGGCACATTGCGTGTGAGTGAACTGGTAGCGCCGGCGTCTAAGGTGTCAAGGAAAGGTGTTCTGTTTCAGCACATTAGGGTGTATGAGTCGGCAGTTTTACTTTTGGTCCCTCGGTCTAAGACGGACCAGGAGGGTAAGGGCACTTGGGTGACTTTGGCTGGGAAAGGTGGCGGTATTGCCTGTCCAGTCCGAGTGTAGTCCGAGTTTTTGAGGGCATGCCCCGAAGGGGGGAGTCAATTCTTAATCGACGTGGATGGTTCTTTGCTGTCGGTCTACCAGTTCAAGCGAGTGCTGAGGGTGGTGGCTGAGAGAATAGGCCTCAATCCGTGTAGTATAGGGACGCACTCCTTCAGGATTGGCACAGCTACATCGGCAGCGGCGGAAAGGCAGTCTGCTGAGGGCATTAGGTGCTTAGGAAGATGGCATTCAAACAGGTACAAGCTGTACATTAGGCCAATGTTGCAATAGCTGATGGTAGTTGGTTTTTTCGTATAGTTAGCAAGTTTCATTGTTGTTGTTTCAGGTTCTGCTCAAGCGGCTGTGTGCATATGGATAGTGGGTCATTCATATGTCCACTGGATGGCCATTCGGGCTGCCGCTTCATCCAGGGGTCAGCAGTTAGGTTTCTCTTCGGCCACGGCATTGGTTAGATGGTTGGGGCATAGGGGTATGCGCTGGCATAAGCTCCCGACGTTGCTCCATGACGCGCATAGGTGCTGGGGTAGGGCCAGATAGTGGTGTTACATCTGGGAAGGAATGATGTTGGTGAGACCCCAGTTTTGGATCTCATCAGAATCATTCAGGCTAATATAGCATGGTTAAGAACATGGTGCCCAGGCGTCCGCGTTGGGTGGTCCTATATGGTAGCTAGGCTGCATTGGAGGCGGATCAGCGGGTGCAGGGTACAGAATTAGGAAAAAGGTCAACAGAGAGGTGGGGAAGACTGTCCCGAGGTGGGCTTAGACTTATTCTTGGGTAATTTGAGAGCGGCTCTGGCCACCCAACTTTAAGTTGTGTTTGAGGTGGCGGCAAGAGTCTCTTGTTAATATGGTTGCGAGAGGTAGCGGCCTAATTTGAAGCTTTGGGGTGGAGTGATGGTCAGGCTGGAGGAAAGGCAATGTCACTAGGTCCGAACCTAGGTTGCCTTTGCCTCGCAGGTAGGCAGACCAGGAGACCTCCTCCAAACCCCCTTGGCTAACATCTGATGGGCGGAGTCATCCGGGGGGACTCCGTCATATCCTAAAACGAATTTGGGCCTCTACCTCCCAATGTATTAGTTATTGTTAGGGACTCATGCATGCCAGGCATATTTGCATATGCTATCGTTTACCGAGTAACCTCCTAGGGTGACCGTTCACACTAGTGATTTAAAAAATAAATGCGACCTGTTGGTCTTTCTCCCAGCTCTGTTGTCATGTCCATTATTTCGGGGGAACTGATGGGGGGGTAATAAAGTATGGAGTTAAGTTTGAGTTTTTTCACTGGTATCCCGGAATAGGCTATTCAGTCCTTATAATAGTGTAGTGACCCATAGTGGGAATGTAACATATTAAGGGCTGTAGCCTGGCAGGGATGAGAATGTGAAAGAGAAGATGAATATGCAACAATTTTGCAGTTTAAGGGGACTGACTCACTTGGGGTTTAAGAGCAAATGTTCTGGATAGTTCTGCCTCTTTCCTCCGGTGTTTCTTCCAGAAGTTGGGGTAGCCCACCCTCCCTTCCCTAGAAAAGAAATAATTTGGGGCGGCATGAGAATCGGATGTGTGCTTTAGTTAACACAGCGGGAGTAGGTTTAGTTGAGCTAACCTTGGGTAAGCCCTTGTTCGTAATGTTTTGACCTCCACCAGTTTCTTATTCGGCTCTTTCGGCTGTCAAGAGTTAGGCCCCTTAAGGGTGGGAGCGATATTTTTCTCTAGTGGTGAGAGGTAGCGGCCTAATTTGAAGCTTTGGGGTGGAGTGATGGTCAGGCTCGAGGAAAGGCGACGTCACTAGGTCTGAGCCTAGGGTGCCTTTGCCTCTCAGGTAGGCAGACCAGGAGAACTCCTCCTAACCCCCTTGACTAACATCTGATGGGGCGGAGTCATCTGGGGACTCCGTCATATCCCAAAACGAATTTGGGCCTCTACCTCCCAATGTAGGAGTTATTGTTAGGGACTCATGCATGCCAGGCATATTTGTATATGCTGTCGGTTACCGAGTAACCGGGTGACTGTTCACACTAGTGATTTAAATAATAAATGCAACCTGTTGGTCTTTCTCCCAGCTCTGTTGTCATGTCCATTATTTCGGGGAACTGATGGGGGACAATAAAGTATGATGTTAAGTTTGAGTGTTTTCACTGGTATCCCAGAATAGGCTATTCAGTCCTTATGTATACAGTAAGAAATAAGATAATTAAGTCTTTGTGTATATAGAGAGTGTAAGGAGGAGGTTTGATATCCCTGCAAGATCAGCCCATTAGAATGGGATGGGATTTTAATGAGCAAAAAAAAGCTATTTTGAATATATGAAAATAAAACTAAAAAATCAATACTCCATAGAATTAATACACTGCAGCTGGTATAATAATGTATTTGAAACACATTAAGGGGAAACAATTTAACAGTACACTGCTCCTTTAAAAACAAATTTGCTTGAAGAGCTTAATTAATTCCTCTGTATTTTTGTTACATTCGAATGGCCATGGACTAATCACAATTACACTAGTATTGTACAGTATATTAGGTTATATCACTCTGCTAGCTTTGTGCAGGGCACATTGTGTAGCTGGTACCTGTGAGGTTGGTACTTAGGTGGGATGTGCTGTGTATTACACTAGTATTATGTACTGTATATTAGGTTATATAACTCTGCTAGCTCTGTGCATATTGTGTAGCTGGTACCTGTGAGGTTGGTACTTATGTTGATTCAGATGGGTTACACCTAATATACAGTACATAATACTAGTCTAATACACAGCACATCCCACCTAACACATACTGAACTTCCAAATTTACGAATCGAATCTGAACCAAATACATCAGAATTTATTTAAATCCGAATGAATCCGAAACAAATACATTCGAATGTATCATAATTTGAATTGATCTGAAAACGAAATTAGAAAAAATCTGAATCGTTCCGAAACAAACCGAAAAACAAATTTTCCCGCTCTGCACAAGTCTATAGACTATATCACATTACAGAAATGCTGAAGGCCGCACCAGGATGCATTCCAGTTATATGGTCTGTTACTGCATATTAGATTATCTCTAGGAGTGTGAGGTCACAGGATGCCATGCTGACTGTGGCACCATATGGGGGCAATGAAAGGGCACTGTAATGCTGCTATGTAAAGTTAGTAAGGCCACTATCCGTTACAAACTTGACAGCAGGCTTTCCAAGAAGTCTAGGTGCTAAGGCACTTATAAATGCATTGTGTTGCTGATGGATTGCCCTGTTGGTTTAAATTATATGTGATTTTTGCAAAGTAGGAAAAATAAGGAGTTAATGAGTTTAGTGGTAAGATTGAAGTCTAGACCATTATTTGTTGTTGTTACAAAATTCTTTATCGTCTGATAAAATGGCATTTTGTTTTTGGAATGTAAATAATGAATTAAAGGGACATTAAACAGCTGTGAACAAAAACAAAAGCCTCCTACAGCTCTTTACAAATCCATTGTTTTAATAGCTTAAAGTAGCCAGATACTGAAGCTCTGCCTCTTTGCACAGGGGGCTGCCATCTTGGAGCTCAGGTACTCTCACAGCCTGTGACAGAAGCAGTGCACACTCACAGATCAGTAACATTTTGACAGCTGTATCATTTGCTTGGAGTTAGTGTGCATCAAACACCATGTGAGCTTTATATTTTTGCATTACACAGTTTTACAGTTACACAAAATATATTTAAAGTGATAGTAAATCCTAGCATTTGTGAAACACTAGGATTTACAAGTGCAACAAATAATGGGGACTTTTAGTCATAAAGTATAAAATACTTTATACTGAAAGTTCCTTTATTTGTCGGCAGCATTCGCTATGCTGAACGCCTCAGACGGCAGAACGCTATTTTATCAGTGCGGCAAATACTTCAGACAAATAAGGGAACTTTCAGCATTAAAGTGAAAGTCAATCCTAGCATTGTACAAGAGCTAGGATTTACTATTGAAACAGATAAAGGGGACTTTCATTCATGAAGTATAAGATACCTCATGTAGAAAGCTCCTTTATTTGTTTTAACCGATCGCCGTTTTTAGTTGCTACAGCAGCACACGGCTAAAAAATTTGTTTGCTAAGAGGTGACGTTTTCCCATGGGCGTCAAGCCGGATTTACCGCACGGCTATTGGCTAAGAGGTGAAAACGTCACCTCTTAGCAAACAAATTTTTTAGCCGTGTGCTGCTGTAGTAACTAAAAACGGCGATCGGTTAAAACAAATAAAGGAGCTTTCTACATGAAGTATCTTATACTTATCTTATACTTCATGAATGAAAGTCCCCTTTATTTGTTTCAATAGTCAATCCTAGCGTTTGTAAAACTCTAGGATTGACTTTCACTTTACGTATTTTATACTTCATGACTGAAAGTCCCCTTTATTTGTTCCAATGGTAAATCCTAGCGTTTCACAAAGCTAGGATTTACTATCACTTTAAAAAAGAACTTTACAATGGTATTGAGCATTGCAGCCACTGCAAAAATGTAAAGTTCCTGCTCTGTATTATCCACCCTGACCTGAAGCACATTATACACTTGTCAAAAATTTGACAACCTCATTGATATGTAAATGCCACTAATTCTGTAACAGTATGCGAGAATGTCTGTGCTCCAAGATGGCAGCCTCCAGTACAAATATAGACAACTTTTCAGGGGTTAAATTAGCAACACAGCTTCAAAGAGAACTGAAGCAACAGGAGGGAATTCAATAGCATAGCGAGTAGTAACCATTCTAGAGGACTAAGGTTGTGGGGGATAAGTTGGAGTTAGGTAATGACTGATACAGTACCCTTGTTTGTATTACAATACATATATTTTGTATCTATATGTTATGTTAAGTATCACTAAATGGGATCAGTATCTGATGTGGGATCTCATAAAACAGAACTAAACAATAGAAAAACTAATTGTATGAGGAATACATTAGGATTCATAGCAGAGATTACCACAAATTGTATATCATGTGAACTCCAAGTAATGGATTCAGATAAAGATTACACTATATATTTAAAAAGTTCCAAAACATTCATACCTTAAAGGGCCATGATACCCACATTTTTTCTTTCATGATTTAGAAAGAGAATGCATTTTTAAACATCTTTCTAATTTACTTCTATTATCTAATTTGTTTTATTCTCTTGATATTCATTGCTGAAAAGCATATCTAGATATGCTCAGTAGCTGCTGATTGGCTGCTGCACATAGAAACCTCATGTGATTGGCTCACCCATGTGCATTGCTTTTTCTTCAAATAAGGACATCTAACAAATGAAGCAAAATAAATAATAGAAGTAAATTGTAATGTTGTTTAAATTTGTATGTTCTATCTGAATCATGAAAGAAAGATTTTGGTTTTAGTGGCCCTTTAAGTCTTTTAATTTGCTTGCCTATGTCAAAATAAGAATTTTCTCTCTACTGTAATCTATGTTTATTATTCATGGTGCCTACTAAGATTATATACTAATACTTAAAAGTAAATCAGCCCTCGGATTGTAAGGGCTTAGTTTACTCTAGAATATTTGATAGTGGGCCCATGTATATCCATATACTTTTTGGCTTTATAAGCTTATCAGTAATTACTCTTGACTGGGTTTAAGTGTTTTTGGGTTTTTGGGTTTTCTCGCTACTACTGTGTGAATGTTGGTTCCTAGTTATACTAATAAAGACTTAAGGTATGAATGTTATGGAACTTTTTAAATATATAGTGTAATCTTTATCTGAATCCATTACTTGGAGTTCACATGATATACAATTTGTGGTGATCTCTGCTATGAATCCTAATGTATTCCTCATACAATTAGTTTTTCTAGTTGTTTAACCATTCTAGAGGAGTTGTGCCCAGCAGTTTAATATCCCTTTAATGTTAAAATGATGTGAAAGTAAAGTTAAACTGTCATGATTCAGAGTGTAAAATTAAAATATGTCTAATTAATTTCTGTTATTTCACTTACCTATTTCTCTTTGAATCATTTGCTGAAACTTTATTTCAATGTGAGCATACTCAGGTAGGCTCAGATTTGTGCACGTGTATGTATCCTGAGCACTATATTGTAGCAGTGTTTGTACAATGTTCTAAATATAGTGCTCAAGACACATGCACCCATGTAAAGGAGGTATGTTCCAACAAAGGATTCCAAAATAAAACAGTTAATAATAAAAGTAAATTGGAATTTTTAAAATTGTATGTTCAGTCTGAATCATGAAAGTTTACTATTGACTACCACAACTTTGTAATGCGTCATTTATGTGTAAAAATGGAGATTTGAGGTGTATTTGGCGATACGCTGAGCACTTGTGTGTTTGTAAATGTTCTGTATATCTTATGCTCAGATCGTGCCAGTCTTACTGGATATGGCATTCTAAGTTCCTGATTTTAAAATATAGTTGTACCCTGTGGATTATTTTTTATTGATTCCAGATGTGACTTTGTGAACTTTTGTTTTAAGTCCATGAAATCAGTTCACATTGTCTCAAAGACTTTATGAGTTTCCCATGAAAGACTCAGAAACATAATACACACATGTAGGTCTTTACCCCATAACCAGAAGCTAAATTTATTCACACAAACAGGTATCTTCTTCACCAAAATGTCAATGTAAATTCATCAAGCTTAACTTACTAATTTATCTTGCTATTTGTTAAAGGGACAGTCTACAATAGAATTTTTATTGTTTTAAAAGATACATATTCCCTTTATTACCCATTCTTCAGTTTTGCATAACCAACACAGTTATATTAAAGGGCCATAATACCCAAATGTTTAAACACTTGAAAGTGATGCAGCATAGCTGTAAAAAGCTGACTAGAAAATATCACCTGAACATCTCTATGTAAAAAAGAAAGATATTTTACCTCAAAAGTTCCTCATTAGCCACCTCCCATTGTAAAGGATTTCTAAGCAGCATTTTAGTATGTCTGTCCTGGGACAGCTGAAAGGATGAGCCTTGTGAACTCTCATATTATTTCACCAATCAGGTAAAGGAAGCTTGCTATGAAATCTCATGAGAGTTAAGTCAAATCTCATGAGATTACAGTAAGAGTTCATGACCTCAGCACTGCTGATGCTGATTGGCTGCTGTTCATTTATTCATTTTTTTTTTTTTTACCTTCAGCTGGGAGCAGCTGAGTATAACTTTTTACACAGAACTTACTCTGCTGAGCTGAGGAGCTTGTGAGGTAAAATATCTTCCTTTTTTACATAGAGATGCTCAGGTGATATTTTCCTGTCAGCTTTTTACAGTTATACTGCATTAGTTTCAAGTGATTTAGCATATGAGTATTATGTCCCTTTAATATATGTTTTACCTCTGTGATTACCTTGTATCTAAGCATCTTCTGATAGCCCCCTGATCACATGACAGTAACTATTTTCTATTGACTTGCATTTACTACTGTGTTGTGCTAAATCTTAAATAACTCCCCGGGCGTGGGCACAGTGTTATCTATATGGCCCACATGAACTATCAGTCTCTTGTGAAAATCAATTTAAAAAGCATGTGACAAGAGGCGGCCTTCAAGGGCTTAGAAATTAGCATATGAGCCTACCTAGGTTTAGTTTCAACTAAGAATACCAAGATAACAAAGCAAATATGATGATAAAAGTAAATTGGAAAGTTGATTAAAATTACAAGTCCTATCTAATTTTGACTAGACTGTCCCTTTAAAGGGATATTACAATCTTTCATGGATACAAAAAGACATTGTTTAAACATTTGAAATATATATACAAATGTTGAGAAAAATGCTATAAATGATTCTGAAACTAACAGGAAATGTATGTTACTGGCAGCTTTATTAGTGGACAATGACACACCCTCAGATGTCCCAAATGTCCCTGATCCTGTAGAATTGTCACATGTTGGTAGTTCTGCTTGTTTTAACAGTGGAATCTTCTCCAGCCAGGGCAACTGTCCCATTTTTTAGTTATTGCACTAGCTCCACCCCTGAACACCCTGACTCTGCCTGGGTTGTCTATGACATGGCCTCGGCCAGCCCACAACTACTCACTTCCTTCACACAAGACATCAGTAGGCCACTTACTCCAAGTCCCCTCACCTTCCTGCCTGAAAGGCCTCAAGGCAAACTTGATGTGCACCTCAACAATTTTTAAAAACAAACAAAAAATCTATGTAAAAAGATGCCCTCTATTATATGTAACAAAAAGGAGAAAATACCTAATGTTCCCTTAATGTCAATTATAGGGGCCGAATTATCAAGCTCCGACTCGAGCATGATGCCCCTTTTTCCGAGTGAGCCTTCAGGCTCGCCGGAAACAGCTGTTATGAAGCAGCGATCTTAAGACCGCTGCTCCATAACGTGTCCGCCTGCTCTGAGGCTGCGGACATCAATCTGCCGATCCTATACGATCAGGCTGATTGACACCCCCTGTTAGCGGCCGCAAATCTGCAGGGGGCAGCATTGCACAAGCAGTTCACAAGAACTGCTTATGCAATGAGAAATGCCGACAGCGTATGCTGATCGGATCATGTCGGACAGACCGATGATAAATCGGCCTCATAGTATCATGAGTATGTGTAAATTACATATTGAGCTAGGTTTGTCTCATTCATTCTGAAATGTGGGGAACTTTACCTTAGAGAATTACAATTTCCTTTACTGGACCTTGTTACGGACCTATTCTTTTTTTTTTTTTTTAATTCTTTTTATTTTCCATGTACTTATTAAACAGTGAACAGGATAAACAAATATGGAGGACAGTCCCCTCCAGAATAATCCGAACCTAACAAATGCATCCATATTACCATATATCATCTATCCTACATTTGGATAAATCAAAATTCAACTTCTTTCTATTTAACACTCATAGCATTTTGTTTCAATCTATAGATAACCCCAAAACCCAGGGTTTTCAGCCTATTCAATGTTAGAAAATATCATGAAAAAAAAAAAAGAGAAAAAAAAGGATTTTACTTAAGCATGTTATCATATCCCTGATAAGACAACATATTAATACCTTATACTCTTCAATCCCTTCTGAGTACATTTTTAATTATTTTGTTATGTTCAAATAACTCATCACATAAATTAACAAAAAAAAAAGAAAAAAAAGGGGAATAAAAGAAGAGATCATATTTGCCTCCTCCCCATCCCCCCATCAGGGAGTAAAGAGCCATTCTCCTCTTTGCCTACAATTTTCAATATATAATGAATGAATTCTCAAATGTTTTGATTAATAATTTTTCTTCATCTAAATCCAGTTTGAAATCCATTTTTCCAATTTTTCAAATAACCTTTCGATATTAATATCTAATTTGAACCAAATATCATATTGTTCCATGAGGAATTGTTTATCTATGGTCTGTTTAAAGGCTTTGAAGCATGGTTCAGTCACACTCTTCCTTCCTTTCAGGATAAGATTCCTTCCCATTAGAATTACCATAGTTAGAGCAAAATTAAAAAGATAATATCCTCCCCTTGTAAATTTAATTGAATGCTAAAAATCTTATTTATCCAGAAATTTATCATTCTCCAAAATGTTTGTATCTTTCGACATAGCCAAAGACAATGTAGGAGATTTGCTCTGTTCTGTCTACATTTCCCACAACATTTCCCACAAAAGGTTCCTTCCCTAAAGCCTCCCCATTTAGAGATCTTTTCTGGTGTAATATATGGCATCCAGATAATCTTAATCTGCTCTTCTCGCATAAATGTCAACAATGATGCTTCCTCCACTCTTTCCATACTTTTTAATACTATGGGGCCTATTTATTAATATGCGAGCGGACTTGATCCGATATTGCGGATCATGTCCGCTGCACATCGATAAATGCCGACAGCATACGCTCTCTGCATTTATCATTGCACCAGCTGTTCTGGTGAACTGCTGGTGCAATGGTGCCCCCTGAAGACCCCCGGCCAATCGTCCACTAGCAGGGGTGTCAATCAACCCAATCGTATTTGATCGGGTTGATTTCTGTCCACGGCCTCAGAGCAGGCGGACAGATTATGGAGCAGCAGTCTTTAGACCACTGCGTCATAACTTCTGTTTCCGGCGAGCCTTCAGGGACACGGGCATCAAGCTCCATACGGAGCTTAATAAATATGCCCCTATTTGTTCATTAAGGTTATCAAATGCAGTTCTCTCCATTTTGCAATCCCTTTATCAAAATATTTTTATAATCTGCATTATTCACTATATTATATAGTAGTGAGATTGAGGAGTTGCCCTTTTAAAGACATTTATTACTGGTGCTAATATTGGAGAGTCCCATGTTCCCCCATGTAGCTTTATAAGCTTCAAAGAAAAATGCCTAATTAGCAGAAGGGTAAAATAATGCTCATTCGGCAGTGAAAAAATGTTTCAAGTTCAAAATCTATCATTTTTGGGTATTTCCTGATCTTTATTTATCAACTGAACTATATTACTTAATCCATTGTCTCTCCATTGTGAAAATATTTTGGAAGAGAGCCCCTGTTAACAATCATAATTGCCTTTAATGGATAAAAATTGTGATACAGCAAAGTTGATCTTTAAATATTTACAAATCCAATGTCATGCCAAGACTGTATCCCTAAAGAATTCTATTCTTTTAATATATAATGGCAAATTCTTAATCTTCAGATGTACAATATTTAAGTACAAAGCTTTAACAAGCTGAGTTTGAATGTCAAATAAAGAGAAATGATTACTCTCCAGTATCCAGTCTAGAGCGATTTTCGCCACTGCCACAAGATTATAAATCACAATCACCTAGATTATGAGTTGTGTGTTACAGTTTTAACGCTGAAAAAATGGCAATATCAGCATGAAAAAAATAAATAATGCCATTACGAGTCGTGTCGGTATAGCTATACCTCAAGCATTTTAGCCTGTAATGCAACGTCAATCCCGCACTCATATAAATTATCTTTTTGTGTGCGATTTTCATAGCGCCGGTATTACAGGTTGTGCGTTCAGGCTAAAAAGCTTGCGTTACAGACTATACCAACATGATCCATACCGCCATCTTCATCCATCGCGGGGGCGTCTTCTATCTTCATCCAGGCGGCGCAGAGCGGTGAAGACATCCATCGTGGAGCATCTTCAACATAAGGTCCCTGCCGTACACTGAAGTTTCAATGCAAGGTAGCTGTTTCAAAATGGCGTACCTTTCATTCCTATTGGCTGATTTGTTTCTTCAAATTAAAATCAGTCAATAGGATGAGAGCTTCTGAAATCCTATTGGCTGTTCAAAACAGCCAATAGGATGAGAGCTACTGAAATCCTATTGGCTAATTTGATCGCTGCCTGGATGAAGACTTCTCTCCGCCTGGATGGAGATGGATGTCCGGACTTCAGGAACCATGAGAAGATATTCTAGGGTTAGTGTTAGGTATTTTTTTTTATTTTTTGGGGTGTTTTTTTTTCAGATTAGTGTTTGTGCAATTTGAAAAAGAGCTAAATGCCCTTTTAAGGGCAATGAAAAAGAGCTGAATGCCCTTTTAAGGGCAATGACCATACAAATGCCCCTTTAGGGACAATGGGTAGCTTAGGTTTTTTTTAGAGTTAGATTTTTATTTTTAATTTGGGGGGTTGGTTGGGTGGTGAGTTTTACTGTTAGGGGGGTCTTTGTATTTTATTTCCAGGTAAAAGAGTTGATTTCTTTAGGGCAATGCCCTAGAAAAAGCCCTTTTAAGGGCTATTGGTAGTTTATTGTAGGCTAGGGGGTGTTTTTATTTTGGGGGGCTTTGTAAGCTTAGTGTTTTTTATTTTTCGTAATTTAGTGTTTATATTTTTTTCTAATTTTAGATTTTTTTTATTTTTCTCGTAGTGTTAGGTTTTTTTAAATTTGTAATTTAGATTTTTTAATTGGTAGTATTTTTTATTTTATTAGAATAGTAAGGTTAGGTTAATTTATAGTTTAATGGTAGGTTTATTTTTATTTCACAGGTAAGTTTTTATTTATTTAAAGATAGCTATATTGTAATTTTAATTTAAAGTTAGGGGGTGTTAGGTTTAGGGGTTAATTGTTTAATTTAGTGTTTTGCGATGTGGGGGCCCTGCGGTTTAGGGGTTAATAGGTTTATTTAGTTGCGGAGATGTAGGAGGCTGGAGGTTTAGGGGTTAATAGGTTTATTTAGTGGTGGCTGTGTGGGAGGCCGGAGGTTTAGGGGTTAATAGGTTTATTTAGTGGTGGCGGTGTAGGAGGCCGAAGGTTTAGGGGTTAATAGGTTTATTTAGTGGCGGCGAAGTAAGGAGGTGATCCCATGTGACTGAGTCAAATGCCTTACAGACATCTAAAGATATTATGGATACATCTTCTTGAACTTCTTTCTTATTATATTTTTATTATATCAATAATCTAAAATTGTTAGAAAAACCTTCCTTAAATTAATATTAGAAGAGCGCCCTTTCATAAAGCCTGTTTGATCAGGATGAATAATTGTACCTTGGGAAAAAATGCTTGTTACAATCTTTTAACTGATATTTAGGAGTGAGATTGGTCAGTATGAGTCAATTAAATTAGGGTCTTTCCCAGGTTTAAGAATAACAATAATAGTGGATTCATTGAAATCATCTAAGGGTTTAAGTTGGCCGGACCAGAATTTATTTAAAAGGAAGGTAAGAGTAGGTGTAAGTAAGTTTTTTTATAAAACTCTGATGGAAGACAGTCTGGTCCTGCCGCTTTATTATTAGCAAGACAGTGAATTGTTTGATGTACTTCTTTTTCCAAGATGGGCTCATGATTTTATCTTTTTTTGTTTATATCTATCTTTGGGAATTCAATAGATTTACAACATTTTTCTTTCTTAATCTCATCAACTGGCTGCACTGAGTATAGTTCTGAGAAATGATCAAAAAACACTTTCTGTATACCTGTCAAATTAGTCCATGTGGCACCTTTATCTTCTATCTTAGTTATAAATGTAGGTTTTTCACTATATGTGCTTAAAATTTAACAGATTTGTTACAAAATCTATAATAATGCGATCATGTCTTCATATTCTCTTTAATTTCATTTTGAGTGAAAAACTTATCTCTATTTTGTTTAGCTCAGACATATTTCTTCCAATTATCTGAACTTTTTTTGTTATATATTTACTGTACATATTGGTTAGACAGTTAGTCACTTTTTGTCTATGATGGTTTGTTTTTTTTCCTCATTTTTATTAAAATTTTTGTAATTTCTCCCCTTAATACTGCCTTAGCGGCATTCCAGTATATATTGGTTTTGTTAAGGTAATTGTTATTAAATTTATCATATTCTATCCACTTTTCTTTCATGAAGTTTATAAATTTAATAATGTTTAGTAAAAATTTGGGAAAGAAAAATTGGTTAGACTTTTTACACGCGGTCATAGGAGACAGAGAAATGGAAATGGGGGCATGATCTGAAATAGTAATGAGATCAATTCTTGCTTATTAAATATTATCAACTAATTTTTCTGAGACCAGAAAAAAATCTATCCTAGATAGAGACTTACTAGATTTAGATAGACATGTATATTCCCTATCATCTGGGTGCGTAATTCTATAAATGTCCTACACTCTTAAATCTCGTTTTATTTTTTAATAATAATACCTTATCTTTTCCTTCTGGCCTGAAGGTTTTTATCCGAGACCGTTTTGACCCCTTGTGTATCCTGATTCTTTTTGCATCTGTCTAATATCCTGTTAGGAGTAAAATTAAAATCACCCCCCAAAATTAGGTGAATGTCTGAATATTTAATTAATTGATCTTGTAAAAATTGCCAGAAGTATGCATTCTCTTTGTTTGGGCCATATACATTACATATAAAAAATGTCTTGCCCCCAATTTCTATTTCCATCAAAATATATCTTCCCTTATTGTCTCTGACTATATTGTTTATCTTATATTCTAGTGTTTTCTTTAAAATAATTGCCACTCCTTTTTTCCTCTGACAATAAGGGGTAAATATCACTTCCTTCACCCATCCACCTTTAAATTTAACTGCTCTCCTCCTTTAAATGTGCTTCTTGTAATAATAAAATCTGGGTGCATAGTTTTTTGGAGTACCTTAGGATAGATTTACGGAAGTAATGCCACCTATATTCCATGAAATAATTTTAAAAAACATTTTTTTTACATATCTATCAGTACACATAAATGACCATACAAAAATATATAGGGCCCCCACTCAAATGATGAGGGGGACGGAGAGGCAAGAGAGAGAAAAAAAAAAGAGAAAAAAAAAAGTATATATATATATATATATATTTGATCTTATCCAGATTAATGCTCCTCATTGCATCCATCTTACTTCATTAAGAAGAGCACAGGGAAAAGAATAATAATAAAAAACCATAAAAATTAAAATTCCTCCAGGATTATTTCTCATTTTTATCAGTTTAGTTTTCTAAGAACAGATTAACCTCTGCAGCCTCAGTAAACGGTTTGTTCCCTTCTTTTGTTTGCACATTGATTCTTGCTGGGTATAATAGCCTCACTCTCCAACCCTCTTGAATTAACCTAATGTGTAATGGTGCCATTAGGTTTCTATTGAATAGTCATTAAACATTAATAATTTTTTTTACTTAAAATTAATCTCATTATTTGCTTTCTTGTAGGCACTGATTTTAGCCTTGTCTTGCAAAATTAATAATTTCATAATGACTGGCCTATTAATTCTTGTTCCATCGGTCTCCTTCCTTTCTGGGTCTAGTCTAAGTATTTGTTCAACTATTATTACCTGTTCTTTAGTTTTAATATTAAGTAGATTCATTAAATCTGTTTCCACAAATCTTTTAAGATCTTTTTCAGTTATTTCCTCAGTTAAACCTATTAGTTGAAGGTTATTCCTCCTTGTCCTATTTTCTAGGCCATCTAGTTTTGCTTTCATAATTTCTATCTGTTCTGACATAGAGTGCATAGTCTGATCTCTTTGTATTTCTCTGTCTTCTTTGTTCTGCATGTGACAGTCTAGCTGCAAATTGTTTAACCTCATTGGTTAATGTGTTTATATTGTAAAAGTGCATCCAGTTGTTGTACTAGGTCCTCATTATTTGTGTTCTGTGCATTAACCCCTTCATTAGTCCCCGCGGGGGTCTCTAGTAAGGATCTATTACCTTTTTTTTCTTGTTTTTTTCTTCTAGAAGTCATATTTGGTGAATTCAATTTACTTTTAGTTATATATTTATCCAAAGAAAAAGTGATAAAAAAAAGAGAAAAAGAAAAAAGGTAACAGTAATACACACAGCTAGTGTGTGTGTCTGTGATTTGGTCCTAACGATTCCTGTTTTTATCTTTTTCTTTTTTTTCGTCCCCTTCTTTCTTCCTTCTTTTTTTTAAGAGTTACAGAACAATTTAGACATTATAAAGACAACTAGTAAAAGGGTTTAGAACTATTGTTTTTAGGCCTTCCAAGTAATGTGTTCTGATTTTAGACAGCGATATTCCAGTGATATTTGCTGCTGTGCCTTACTTAAAGGTTTAAGCGGTATCCTCACTCTCTATTCCCTTATTTATATACCCTCTGAATATTATACCCCTATTTCACAAAATACAGGGGGTCTGTCCCAAACTAAGCAAATATCAATACATAGATATAACACAGTGTAAGATATACAGGTAATTAAGCATAATTAGTTTAAATTCTGAAACATTCCATAGCATAGACCATGTATATACAATTCACGACCAGGACTGCGTGTAAGTTTACATTATGGCCTCTATTTATCAAGCCGTCAACCACAAATACACTGGAATTCTGCAGCGTATTTGTGGCGAGGCTGATTCGCCATAGTTATCAAGCCCTACAGACCGGCAAAAGTAGAATTTAGTGCCGTAACATACGATCCGCCGGACTCAGTCCGAGACAGATCGATGCTTACGTCACTACAGATGTTCCGAATGCAAGTTCGGCACAATCTGACTACTTTTGGAAGTTATCAAAGAAGAATCAGGTACGCTCGCCACTATTCCGGCCCAGCGTACCCTGGAGGCGGCGGATCCCATAGGAATCAATGGGAGTCGGAAAGCAGCGTGAGCTTATGTTCGCTGCTGCCCGATATCCCATTGATTCCTATGGGAAGTGTTTACACCTAACACCCTAACATGTACCCCGAGTCTAAAGAAAGACCCCTAATCTGACCCCCCTAAACCGCCGCATCCTGGAGCCCACTGCAACTAAATAAAATGTTTAACCCCTAAACCGCCGCTCCCGGACCCCACCACCCCCTACATTAAAGTTATTAACCCCTATCCTGTCCCCCCTACACCGCCGCCACTTACATTAAAGTTATTAACCCCTATCCTGCCCCCCCTACACCGCCACCACCTACATTAAAGTTATTAACCCCTATCCTGCCCCCCCTACACCGCTGCCACTAAATTAAACGTATTAACCCTTATTCTGCCCCCCCCTACACCGCCGCCACTATATTAAAGTTATTAACCCCTATCCTGCCCCCCATACACCGCCGCCACCTACATTAAAGTTAGTAACCCCTATCCTGCCCCCCCTTATCTGCCGTCCCTAACATCGCCGACACCTACCTTCAATTATTAACCCCTAATCTGCTGCCCCCAACGTCGCCTCCACTATCATAAAGTTATTAACCCCTAAACCTAAGTCTAACCCTAACCCTAACACCCCCCTAACTTAAATATTATTTAAATTAATCTAAATAAATATTACTATTATTAACTACATAATTCATATTTAAAACTAAATACTTACCTATAAAATAAACCCTAAGATAGCTACAATATATTTAATAATTACATTGTAGCTATTTTAGGATTTATTTTTATTTTACAGGCAACTTTGTATTTATTTTAACTAGGTACAATAGCTATTAAATAGCTATTAAATATTTAATAGCTACCTAGCTAAAATAAAGACAAAATTACCTGTAAAATAAAACCTAACCTAAGTTACAATTACACCGCATTCTATTGGCTGATTGGAACAGCCAATAGAATGCGAGCTCAATCCTATTGGCTGATTGGATCAGCCAATAGGATTGAACTTCAATCCGATTGGCTGATTGCATCAGTCAATAGGATTTTTCCTACCTTAATTCCGATTGGCTGATGTCCTCTTCTGCCCGGATAGGATGAAGCCTTCTGCCGCTCTAGATGTCCTCTTCTGCCTGCATAGGATGAAGACTTCTGCCGGTCTGGAGGTCCACTTGTGCCCGGCTGGGTGAAGACGGCTCAAGATAGGGTGATCTTCAGAGGGTTAGTGTTAGGTTTTTTTAAGGGGGGGTTGGGTGGCTTTTAGAGTAGGGTTGGGTGTGTGGGTGGTGGGTTTTAATGTTGGGGGGGTTGTATTTCTTTTTTTACAGGTAAAAGAGCTGATTACTTTGGGGCAATGCCCCGCAAAAGGCCCTTTTAAGGGCTATTTGTAATTTAGTGTAGGGTAGGGAATTTTTTTATTTTAGGGGGGCTTTTTTTATTTTGTTAGGGGGATTAGATTAGGTGTAATTAGTTTAAAATTCTTGTAATTTTTTTTTTATTTTCTGTAATTTAGTGTTTGTTTGTTTTTTGTACTTTAGTTAATTTTAGTTAATTGTAATTAGTTTTATTTAATTGTAGTTAATTTATGTAATTTATTTAATGATAGTGTAGTGTTAGGTGTAATTGTAACTTAGGTTAGGTTTTATTTTACAGGTAATTTTGTCTTTACTTTAGCTAGGTAGTTATTAAATAGTTAATAACTATTTAATAGCTATTGTACCTAGTTAAAATAAATACAAAGTTGCCTATAAAATAAAAATAAATCCTAAGCTAGCTATAATGTAACTATTAGTTATATTGTAGCTATCTTAGGGTTTATTTTATAGGTAAGTATTTCGTTTTACATAGGAATTATTTAGTTAATAATAGTAATATTTATTTAGATTTATTTTAATTCTATTTAAGTTAGGGGGTGTTAGGGGTTAATATGTATAATGTAGGTGGCGGTGGGCTCCGGGAGTGGCGGTTTAGGGGTTAAATAATTTATTTAGTTGCGGTAGGGTCCGGGATCGGTAGGATAGGGGTTAATAACTTTATGTAGGTGGCGGCGGTATAGGGGGCAGCAGATTAGGGGTTAATATGTATAATATAGGTGGCGGCGGGGTCTGGGAGCGGCGGTTTAGGGGTTAATATATTTATTATAGTTGCGGAGGGGTCCGGGAGCGGCGGTTTAGGGGTTAATATATTTATTATAGTTGCGGTGGGGTCCGGGAGCGGCGGTTTAAGAGTTAATAACTTTATTTAGGTGCAGGGGGCTCCGGGGGCGGCGGTATAGGGGGTAAACAGTATAGTTTAATGTGGGTGCTTAGTGACAGGCTAGCAAGAAAGCTGTGAATAAGCCAATGAGCAGCGAGATCGATGACTGTTTAGTTAACAACAGTCCGCTGCTCATCGCACCGTACTTGGTGCGCAGCTTTTTGACAGCTTTCTTGATAAATTTGGCGAACATATTCAGGTCCGCGGCGGCGATGTTAGGTGAGCTTAGGCGATCGTATTGGGGCAGTTGAATGCAGGTAAGTAGACAGCTTGATAACTAGAGGCCTAAGAATCAACACAGGGGCTGATTTTCAAAATATATGAGTGCCTCCCATGTGTGTACACTTCCTAACAAGGATATTTAACTGTTTATGCACAGTAATCTTTTAAAAGGACCCAATTAATAACATAGATTAGCCCTTTATAACCTGCTAAAGACCAATATATTCCTAGCTGTTAACTAGCTACAGTGACTACTAACATTTAAGACCAATATTTCCGGGTTTGTGCATATACCTGTATCCCGTCAGATAGTCTTGTTTATCAGTATTAGGTTAGAAAATCTTATACTCCTATCTTAGCATGGATATTTAGCTGTGTAGACACATTTTACATTTAAACAATAGTATAACAAGGGTATTTGCTTTCCAGATATTATGTGAGCATCTATATGAATTAGGAATATGAGTTCACATGAGGTATAATAAACATGTGGATGTGTCCATGCAAGATTATTTTGATCTCCAAGGTTAAGTAACTTTGTATAGATTCCCCAATTATATTAGCTCCAAGTATAGGATATAAACATTCAAATATCTCAGCACAAATAGATGATTTTTTGGAAAAGTGCACTCATGCAAATGTCCCATTAACACTATTTATTTTTTGTAAACATAGTGTAAGTATGCAGGTGTCCCATGTAGTAAGTAATTCCAGATGTAAAATATGCAGGGTGCCAGTATCACAATAAGGAAAAGTTCTTTAGCTTCAAGAAAAACAAAGTCACCTATTCTTTGTATGGCAGCAATATTGGATTTGAAGCTGCATCCAATCATGTGTAGCACTGCTGCCTTAATGTTTGTCTTGGTATTAGGAGTCTGGGGCTTGCACACCAGTATTAGGTATAGTTGTCGAGTATGTGATGAAATCTTTTATTTACTCTCTATGAGAGGATTAAGGGGGGGGGGCTGTTACCCCATCTAGGCCCTACTCTTGCAGGAACTCACTTAACTAATTTTTGCCAGCTTGATAGAGTTTTAGAAAGGAGTTATACACCTAGTTTTACCCCCATTTTCCATTCCCAGCAATTTTTAATGCACATTATGCTGAATGTGTTAATGGTGTACTTATCTTGGTAGAGGTTCAAGCCTGTGATTAAAATCTTTCTTTAAACGTCCCAGCTGAAGTCCCTTTCATGATTGGGCTTGACGGTGGGTCTCTTCTCAGGCTAGGTAAGCGTGTTGGATCTTTATTTCTTTCCCCTTGGGGCCATGGGTGTCTGCATCTGTGCGGTGTTCCAGTTACTATCTCTGTTTGCTGCAACCGTGGGTCCTGGAATGTAGTGTACACCTGTGGGGGGTAGCGGTACCGCCTTGGTGCAGTTTGGGTGCCCTTCAACCTAGCTGGCCTTCCCAGCTGTCGTATCAGCTATCCACTTCCGAAATGATTCACAGTGTAACCTCAACTGGGTTATTGGATCTCAGCCAAGGGATATTCTTACACCACGGCTTAAGCACAGGCCTCCGACAACTGTGAGCATTCTTCCACACACCCGCTCTCGTGGCCACTCCCACCGGAAGCCTAGACATTCGTTAGAGACCTATTCTCATGGATCCCTCTTTTCACCCTATAAGACCCAAGGGCTTTATTGACTCTAGGCTACAAACTTTTGTCAGAGAAGGAGGTTGGTGTAAAGGGTTAATTTGTGCACATTAATTAGCAGTCATAAAGTTACAAGATGAGAGACAGTCAAGTTAAAGGGACAGTATACACCAATTTTCATATAACTACATGTAATAGACACTACTATAAAGAAGAATATGCACAGATACTGTTCTAAAAAATCCAGTATAAAACCTTTTAAAAACTTACTTAGAAGCTCCCAGTTCAGCACTATTGATAAGGTTAAACTGGGACACCCAGTGCAAGGAGCAGGGAACAAAGGAAGAGCAGACACTCCCCCCTCCCAGATATACAAACAGAAGCCGCAGGAATCGGTAGATATAAGTATACATCTGAAACTCTTGCTGCATCCATGACTAGCAGGAGGATGGGAATAACCTCAATTCTATGCTTATAAAATGTATTTAGGGTTTAATGTCCCTTTAATGGCAGGAACACCCCTAACAACAGATCTTAATGGCAGGAACAGCCACTAATGAAATGGTTGAAAAGACAAGTGAAATGATGCTCAATTAATTTGCTGACATGACTTTGCTTTTACAACGAGGCATCACGACAACCTCATAAGTGTCTATGACCTTAGTTCAAAGTCACGGCTGAGATACTACATGCAAACATTCTGTATATGCTGAAATCCATAACTTGTTCATGACATATTGGTTTGTGAATATTGTGGCCAGTGATTTTATATTCCAGTAAAGTTTGGGACAGGAGTTTTGTCTTAAATAATTGAATTTCATAACGAGCTGCAATACCTTCCATCCTTAGGGGCTTGATTTATTAATAAAGGGCGGACAGGGGCGGACATATTCGCCCCTGTCTGACCCAGCTCTCCTCTGACAGGCAGCAATCTGCTGCCCTAATTTAACATTACATGCAATAGCTATTTTGTGCTTGCATGCAACACCGCGGATGAGAGCGGGGAGATAGAAATTCTCCACCTAAGAGGTCTGATGACCGCTGCTTGATAAATAATGGCTGCAGGTTCTCTTGTGAGAACCTGCAGTCGAAGGTAGGAGAAGGGCTTGATAAATTGAGCCCTTATTGTAGGGTTTATTGGGAGTTTGGCAACTGGCAGCCATCTTACCTGTCACATTTGTATGCCAGAAACATTGCTGAGATCTCATTCTCATTAAGAACTGATTAACTGATTATTGTAACCTATTGCTTTACAAAAAAGACCTTTGGGTGAGACTTTCATGTAATCTGGTGAATGTTACTTATTCACATAGGTTCAACAAGTACTTGTATACAGAGGAGTTAGGTTTCAGAGTAACTCAATATTTTGTTTTCCTTTCTAGCCCATTTCCCTGGCC